>NC_134472.1:71548215-71568215 GCF_964194025.1 Convolutriloba macropyga | reverse complement strand
TAATAATAATAACAATAATAACAATAATAATAATATTAATAATAATAATAAAAATAATAATAATAATAATAACAATAATAATAATAATAATAATAATAAAAATAATAATAATAATAATAATAACAATAATAATGCTAATAATAATAATATTAATAAAGATAATGGTAATAATAATAATAATAATAATAATAATAATAATAATAATAATAATAATAATAATAATAATAATAATAATAATAATAATAATAATAATAATAATGATAATAATAATAATAGTAATCATAATAATAATAATAATAATATTAATAATAATAATAATAATAATAATAATAATAATAATAATAATAATAATAATAATAATAATAATCCAAACTGATAGGTCATGGTTACGTGACTCTTTTTGAAGTCACTGAGAACTTCTGGCGTTTATCGAGTACCGTGTAGCATCTCGAAATTTTGAGCCAAAACTCCGAGGTGACTCCTGCAGATTCACGTAACCATGCTTAAAGCGCGAAAAGCGCACGTTTTAAAACGATGAAAATCAACGAAGTCAACTTCTGGCTACGTAAGTAGTATATAATACCTACGTAAAGAAAGGGGGGGTTATCATTCGACTCTTAACCATAGGATAATAGGTAGTGGCGGTTAAGTGGGAATAGGATAGGCGGGATAAAATCTTTCCGCCGCTGTTTATATCCCTCTCCTATTCAATCTTTCCCTTTTGAGTCTTGCCGCTTTTGTTTCCCTTTAACTTTGCTTTCTGTCTCGCCGCTTGCTTTTGATTTCAAAACACTCAAACAAATTAAATTAAAACCAAATTTCACACTGCATGCAAAATCAATACTGGTTCAGTTTTGCGTCTCTCTCTCTGGGCAATTAAATTTAATTATGCACACTAATATCGCCTTGCAGTTTTGCACACTGGGCCCTCTGACTCGCTTTTACTTGCTTCTTCTGCCTCAAAATTAATGAACGGATTATCGGGCGTAGAGTTTTCTTCAAAACTGGCATCGAAATCAACGATATCGCTACTTTCAATATCCGAATCATTTATATTCTGGGCAGCGACAAAACCGGGGTCTGGTGGTTGCCATGTGTTGGAGCTTTGGGTGGTATCTGGAGAGGAATGTGGTACAACAAAACTGTTATCCCACTCTGGGCTAGAGCTCAAAAGTAAGTCGCTAAAATCGTCATAATCCCAATCCACATCGTCGTTATTCCAATCAATTTCATCGATAGCATTATCGACAATTCCATAATGGCCAAACGGGAGGGTTTTTATGCCATCGGGTAGTATATAGCGCTTGTTGTCAAAAGCTGACAGACAAATTTTGTTTGTAGTAACTGTCTGCAGCCTGTGGTGGTCGGACACAATCCTGGTGTTCTCTGAGCGCAGGTGGTTTCCAGTGCTGAGAGTGTTTAGGAAGTCGACGTGGCTAAGATGTTGTTGTGCGGCCCTCGTCACCCCTTTTGCTGAAAGTTTTCGACAACCTAAAAGAAAAAAAGGAATGAGAAAAATTAGGTGCTATTATAATTACTAACCCCCTATGTAAATATAATACGATTTAACACCTTCCAGATGCCTATTAACCCAATACGAATTTTTATACAACGACTAACAATTTTGTTTTATGAGAGAATAAGCTTACTTTTTGACAGGATGGAACACAGCTTCGGCTTCAAACAGATAAAGTCAGTAATATAGTCGCCGGCGAATTCGTCCTTGTATTTGAGGACGACTCTTTTGTTAGTGGTATCGTAAAGAAAGTGATTGGGTGGGTAATTTGAGAAATCAAAATGACCTAATACTGACTGAGGCTTCTGCGATAACTCTGTATAAAAATCGTCGCTTTTTATTGCATAAAGGAGACTATCTGTATCGCTGTAAAGAAGGCGACAATTAAAGTGGGGGCGCATCACATTGTAATGGAATGAGTACATGTGGAATTTTGCAAGATCTAATATAGTCGCTCCCACAATAGTGGGAGTGTTCCAATAAATGGACTTTGGTCGTGTGGTCAAAGCTGCTAAATTCTCCCCAAAGATCATATAGCGATCAAACTCAAATCTGGATATTATCTTCAGCGCATGCTCGGCATCTCGTGAGATTGTTATTTTATTTCTGCGTCTTTTCGATTCGCAGTTTTTACCATAAACTGCATTATTCATCAGTTTATAAAAGTTCTCTTCAAACTTGTTTGACGCAACTTGCCGCTTTTCACTATTTAGTGTAATGTATGGCGACAGCCAGTTTTCTTGTCGAAATTGAAGCACTCTGTGAACTTTCCTGATTACCAAGCCGAGTTGGACATAAAGTTTCAGCAGTTTGTAGTGGACCACATATCTCTCTTTATCAAAGAACGTTTGCAGGAGTTTCTTTACTTTGGAAGATGGGAGATTGTGTTGTTCTTTTAATTCGATCTGGTAATCGCTCAACCACTCATCTTCAACCACGTCTTTTGTGGGCGCCAACGGAAAATCGCGATGCTCATCATGAAGGCTCGGCGGGTAAGAGATATCGACCTCTACAAAGTATCCAATGCTAGCGTCATCGGCGGTGTCCAAAATCACTTGAAGTTGAATATCTGTGTTGAACGCAAAGTCGGCGAGCGGTAGTTTCTCTAATTGCATTACGCCACCATAAAGGTTATTAGCGTCGACACAGAAACCAAAACAGGATTCCTCCGTGCTATCGTGGTTGGGAATATAGGAGTTATTTGCAGTGAAGCGCCGACTTTCAAAGACAGATGTGACTCCACCGCGAATTGCGGGTTCAATCATGTCCAAGTGTTCGCGCTCAGTCAGTAACTCGACATTGGCTTTGCAGATTCTAAGTGATGCTTCCTTAGTCATATTGGGTAGGGTGAAGAAATGCATACAGTCCAGTTTATACGTATCGAAACTCAACTGTCGGTGGAATTCGCAAACACATGCGAGTAGTGCACAGTCGAGCTTCAAGTATGAGTCATGATAATCCTGCAGTGTTCCACATTCCAGAATTTCCCACATCCTGCGTGCATGTTGTAAATTAGTCTCCGTTACCTTCACTGCCCCTCCGTCCAGAGTGTTACCCCACTTGCTCAGTGGCGGGAGACTGGTGTCACTGAACTTGGACCGACTAGTCACATAAGAGTAAGGGTAGTAGCCTTTCTGTTTAAGTAGCTGAAGGTTAGCATCAGATAATGTAGAAAACGTTGCCCTCATTATTTCGAAACGGTCATCGGGTAAAATTTCAACAAGTTTCTCTAAAGAACTGTTCATCATCTTGAAGGAGTCTATGAATCGAAGATATTCGTAAACTTTCACTGTTTTTCCCTTTTCCGTTACGAAAGTGTCAATAAGCACACCAAATGTCATTGATATGTATTTTTCGTCGGTGGCTGGTATGACGCTGATGGTTGTGGTTGGCTCGCAGTTGTTCAGTGCCAAGCAAATGTGATGTAAGTCATAATTTTGAATATTATGACCCACAACAGGGGTGAAATTGATATTTCGTCTTAAGCGATTGCATTTCTCATGTGCCCATCCCAAGAATTTACCACTGTAGTGGCAATGGTCCAGGTCAATTGTGTTCTCTGGATCTTCCGTTTCTGAAAACGATTTTTCACAAATCCAACAGTGCGTAGCGTTAGACTTTCCCAAGTTTCGTCTATCGCCTTTGAAGAAAGGGTGCTTCCTTTTCTGCTGATGAATATCTCTGGCTAGTTTGTGAAGCATTTTGACAAAATTTGTCATGCAAGCAGGAGAACTGTCTACATGATGAAAGATTGGCTTTGATGAGTGGTGATCTATCACTGTTAGCGCAAAGCCACACGGTTCATGTATCTCCTTGACCTGTGTAAAGGCTTTATCACTTGGTCCCTTGCAAGAAGACACGGGTCGTAAGAAAGACTCGAAGTCAAAATAGATAACAAGAGGGACAAACCATGTAGCAGCCAAGTTCGTGAATTTGTATGAGTTGTTCTCACTTGAAGGCATATGAATAACAGCAGGTGCATTTTTGCAACAGTTATTGAGATGTAGGTTGTAACTTTCAAGTCCTTCTCGACAAATCAAAAAACAGTTTCGACAAATTTTGTAGGAGAATCTGTAATCAAGTACTCGCACGTAGCAAACAACCTTCACCAGGTTTGTAATGAGGACGTAGTGATGACGGTCACAGTCGTACAGCAAAAGTAGATCCATTACAAAATCTGAGCTGTATGACGAAATTTTTAGAGGGAAAAACTGGCCGTTATCGTATCCAAACACGTTTACCTGAACGTTGTTGAGTGTTTCAAATTAAGGAATGTCTGCAAAGCCCATGGGCATAGTAAAATCGCCCAGAGGTTGATGCAGTCCTGGTTGATTGTATGTAGTTGGTGAAGTTTTGTCGGTTTGATAGTTTCGATCAATTCTATCTAAACTTATCTGATGATACATGTGATAAGCGGCCACAAAACAATACCTGAAGCAATCTCGATCTTCATGGTTCCTAACGTTGAGCAATCCTCTGCAGTTGGCAATTTTTGACGGCAACGCGATGTATGATGAACCAAGAATTGGTCTGAAACGCGCAAATTTGACGTCAACTTTGAGAACTTTTTCGAGTGTCCAACCACTCCCCAAAGAGTTGAATGTTGTCAATACGCTCATCATCTTCTCCACCATTTGCCAATACGCTTCATCCGACAGTCCGTTTGCATAAACAGGAGTCATCAGAGAGTTTGCGTATATTTCAATACGGTCATCTTCTGGCATATCTGGCTCATCATACATAACTTTGACAAGCCGCAATTTTGCACACAGTTGAACTTTTTGAGGACCCTGGGTCAACTGCTCACTTATTAGAGTGTATATTTTGGGTTTTTGTATCCGCATAAAGTTTTCGAGATCATTGGACTCTTCGGCCGCTGTTGACTCGAACGATCTCAGTACTCCATGGAATGCATTTTCCAACGGAGTGTCTCGAGGCTGAAATTGTTCACCTAGGACGGGTAAGTGATGAACGGAAGTCATATGCTGTACGTAAAGATGGCAATCGTTGAATCCGAGTAGGCAGCTTTGACAGCAATTGGTGAATCGTTGGTGTGCAGTTTTCATGTGTTCTTCGAGCAAAGAAATCTTCCGACAAGTAAACTCACATAATGAGCATTGATATACGGGTAAACCAATCTCATCAGGATGGAATTTATGCTCATGCCTGGAGCGATTTCCTTTTGTACTCAGAATAGAATCACAATAACGACACTGGAAACCCATTTTTGAATTGTCTAACTTTAGTAAGAACGAATTGTTAAACTCGAGTACGAACAGTAGAAACGAATGAACAAGAAATGGCTTCTCGGGTTTACAGTATTAGAGACTACAGTACTGCATAGGCGCCAAATTCGAAGTTTTGAAATGCTGTTTTCTGATTGGTCGGTTTTGGCGCATACCTTTATTTCGAAATTTTGTTACTTTTGAGAGAAAAAAGATGTGTTTTCAACTCTCCATTGCAATCGTATGCCAAAATATACCACCACAGGGAACTCTACCGAGTATTGCTGATCATCGTTTGTGTCAAAAAACTTTTTTTGAGAACCTGGAAAAACATGCTAATATTCAAAATTGTAATAAAAAGCGCTATTTTATGCATTTTCAATTACGGATGGTTAGAGTTGGCCTACGTTCTTAAGTGTGATGAGCAAAAATGCTCCCCGTGCCGAAAAACATAGGACCCATATAAAAAAATTGCTCAAAAATAAACAGAAAAAAAGTTTGTTTTTCTGTCAATCAAGTCATTAATTAACAATTTCATGACAATTACATGACATAAACATGTGTCTTTTTTCTGAGGCCTTTTTTGATGACAGCTGTTATGAGATAAATTTACACTGAGGGCCCAATAAGTCCAAAAATTTAAAGAAAACCAATCTAACATCTTTCCTTAGGGTACTTCATATGCTAATTAATGCCAGATGTTAATGTGACATTAATTGCCAGATGTTTCGAAAATCGGTGAAGGAGCCGTTTTTTGATGATGATGCTTATGAGCAATAATGTCGGGCATCAAGCAGTGAGTACAAAACCGTTGCAAAAATTTGAATTTTTTTTTCAGTAATTAGTAATTAGGTTAATTAACCCTTAATTAGTTGCTAATTAGAGGCTAATTATCTCCATAACGGATGAGTAAAATTTGACGAGTGTGATGAGATGTTTTGTACTTTAGAGTATGCTGAGTCTCACTGAACAATCAGTTTCATCCCAAGTATTCTTTGGAACCCTCTTTTTTGGGGTCAAAGGTCAGAGGTCATGTGTTAAAAAAAATTTTTTTTTGAGGTTTTTTTCGTTTTTTTTAAACTAACAAGCTCTTTTTTTTCAATTGATCCCCAAGTAACAAATGAGAGTTGATTCTAGTGTAAGCTGAAGAGGGCATCTACTGAATTAGGTGTCAAAATTTGACGTTTGAAATGCATTTTTTCGAAATATTTTCTTTGATTATTTTTTATTTTTTGAACAGTTCTTCGACTTATGAATTGAATTTGGAATTCAATCCATGCTACAGCTGTGGCATGGAGTTAAAATGTCATTAGCGTCAATACCGCATACTCTCACATATGGCTATATCTCTAAACTTTATGTTTAATATATATAATAATAACAAAAATTTTGCAGATTGGGAAAAGTATTTCTGGATATAATATTGAAAAATCTCACCACGTCATAGTAGTTGTAATAATTGAGTGTTTGTTAGGAAACAAATGTTTACGTCATAATGAAAACCTTTTCTGAACATGTTCGAACTTGATCAGTAGCAATGTTTTAATTTCTTTGACTCAGCAGATTTAAAGCTATAAAACAGATTTAAAAAGTTAAATTCAGCTTTTAAAAAGTTGAAATCACACATTCTTGAAACAAAATCAAGTTAGCATCTCACTATATAAAAGAGTTTTGTGGTGATCCATTAAGTTTAGTTTTCAAGTTAATCAAATAAGTCCATTAAAGTATTCTCAGGTAGCCGTTTCTTTGGTGCATTGCAAATCTTTGGCGTGTCTGTGACACCAAAAACACGTGCTGGTTCTGGTGTTTGAAATTGTGTAGCTGACAGTAACGTTGTATCAAACTGGTTGTCACTGAACAGAGCCGTAGAATTGTTCTTGTGAATTCCCGCAAAGAGAGATGGACTAGATGTCGGTGTCAAACTGGGACTCGGATCAACTGCTGGTGTTACTGGCAAGCTGGCTGAATCCAATTGCGATTGATTTTCTGGGGAGCAAGGTGATGACTTTATGCCCCATATGTCAGCTAAGTTTTCGCAAGCCTGATAAGCCCCTAGCTGGTTTCCAAACAGAGGCACACAGTTGCAATCGTAACGAAACAAAATTCGTTTAACGTCGTCAGGTAATGACTCCATGCCAAGATGTTGAAATGTTGGCAAAGTTTTTGGAGGTAAATGTCCTCCTGATGTAATAACACTGCAATCTGCTGGTTCTGTCTTCTCTGGTAAAGAAGCATTTGCGTTAATGAAAAGCTTGGGTATCAAGCAGTGCTGGTAAGTTTGCCAAACATCGCCTTGTCTCTTCTGTTGAATAAGCACAACAAAGTTTTCGAACACTGTCTGATAAACCAATGTTCGCTCCAAGGAAATTACAGATTCAGCAAGTATTTGAACGGACATAATTTTTGTACAAATTTTGAGAAAGAAACTAAAAGCAATTTGATAGAAGACTGTTGGTAGGTGTTTGTCTGGTAACGAACTGTTGAAAGAAAGCAAAGTGCACTGAACGCAAGGTTTAAAGAAAATGAATAACTATTTTTAAAGTAATATTGCACAACGTGTAATTCAACAAATTATATCTGGGGTCAAATATGGTTTTAATTTTGGTAGTGTATGTGCTCTGATATATGCTCTAAATTTTGTTATTATACATGGGTCGATACACTTTATAGTGTGTACTAACTCAGTTCTTATCCAGAGCGTATTTTATTATTAGCATTTCATTGTACGCTGGTGCATGTTTATTCTTATCAGAATTTCCTTACTGCTGTAGGTTCACTTGTGCTTCTAATTATATCACACACCCAGGGTCACATCTGTTCCAAGTTATAAACATATGGTCCGAATATAATTCCAATAAACAGTGTACACTGCACTGCTGGTCCAAATACACACCTAGGGTCACATCTGTTTTCTCTATAGAACCAAAACATGTGGTCCGCATATAATATCAATAAACAGTGTACACTGCACTGCTTGTTCAAATAGCCACCCAGGGTGGCTCACATTTGTGTTCTCATAACATATGGTACGCATATAATTCCAATAAAAAGTGTACAGTGCACTGCTGGTCCAAGTACACACCTAGGTTCACATATATTTTTGTCTTATCTAAGGTCACAGCTGAAATTAATTATGCAATATGTGAACAACAGACAGACTCAAGTACGCCATAGGCGTACTTGAGCCTGTATTTACAAATCATTTGGATTTAATTAGGCAGTTTGACGACACTTGTTTAAACCCAACTTGCCGCCCCATTGAGTTGGAGTTTTACACATTATAACACTTGAAAGTAATAAAACAAGTTGCACACTATGCCTTTCACGTCCACTAAAGACACAGAGTTTGGAGATTGTTATTTCGATATTTCCAAAACTGATAAGCGCTTAATCAGAGCAACGCTGAAAACCTATGAAAGGACAGGGACATATGTATTTCTGAAATTGTTCAAAAAAGCAACAGACGATTACGAGTTTGAACAGAGAATTTCTCTAACTCTTGGAGAGTTTGAAAATTTGGTCAGCTCAGCTAGCAAAATACAGAACTCAGTGGCTGACCAGCTGTCAACAACAAAACCACCACTAGCGAAGAAACCAAAAATTCAAAAAGAAGTTGCCAACAACGATGGTTGAGGCGATGTTTGAGCGTTCTCCAAATTACTTTAAACAATTTCAGAAACAGTTCAAATTTCTCATTCTTGAAGAAAAACCTAGCTTTTCTATTGGAAATTTTTATGCAGTGTGTGCACATTTTGATTCCGAATTTTGCAATTTAGTAAACAGTCATTATCACGTTCTGATTGATACAACTACTTTTGAAAACGAAACAGTGAAACGATATCAGAGCTTTCCTGTGCCTTGTGTTTATACAGCTTTCAAATTCTTGTTTTGGACTGCACCAAACTTGGAGACTAATGGAGTCGTTTTTACAAAACTCAAATTGGCAATCGAATTCAACGGTTCGGGAGAAAAAACCGATTCACAGTCAGTGCGCAAACGACTGCCAGCTTTTGCTAACCACAACAATTTATCGAAAAGCAGCTCTGCAAAACAAACAAATTTCAATCTCAAACCGAGTGCCAAGATGCCAGTAGTTGCTCAAAAAACTATCTACAATGCCCGGCCTCCATCGAAACAAGTTCAAACTGATTTTGTTAATAGTGAAACTTTACGAAGAGTTGAAACAATTTTGTATGGTCCTCATTCTGGCGCTTTTTGTCAAATTATGGATATTTTTATGAGTGGATATGGAAAATTGAATATTGATTCTGATTTATTGAGTGTTCGCTTTGTGTATGAAGAAAAAGTAAAGTTTTGAAAAAAAAATAAATTTCTCAAGTTAGTAAGGTTAGAACATCATATGAAAAGCGAAACGAATCAATTCATTATCGCTAATATTTACAAGTTTTTGAGCATTGAAAACAAAATGAGCAATATAAATACAAAAAAGTCCACAAAGTTTAGAGTTTGCTCTTTGAATTGGTTGATTCTCCAAGAGTTGATAGATGTTGTGATTGCTGCCAACGGAAACGATTCTTTGATATAGGTGTTTGTACGATGAAATGGGCTGACCAAGGGGATCGGCAAACAAAAGTTGATTATTTTTTCTGCATAATAGTAACCAGTGGCTGCCAATATTTTCAGCAGTTGCTGCATTAACAATAAGGAAGCTGTTTCTGTTCATTTTTTCCGGAAAGTTGTTGGCCGCAAACACACCATGGATTTTATATTTAAGAGTTTTGCAACCTTGGATTAAACCATTAATATCATCTTCATCCATTATTAATTTGTTAGAATGTGATTCTTTGATACTCTTCTTGCACTATCAACAAATATTGTGCTAGCTTTTTCGCCAATAATGAATATTTCTATATTGTTCGGTAAGGCCGCAGAAAATTTCAACTCAATAGAAATTGACGAATTTGTAAGCTCAGGATGAATAAAATCGTGGGATGCTTGTTGGGTGCTGGTCAAATCAAAAACCATTATGAAATGATTTGGGTAATCTGTCAAACTTATTCCAT
Organism: Convolutriloba macropyga; assembly: GCF_964194025.1. Taxonomy (NCBI): domain Eukaryota; kingdom Metazoa; phylum Xenacoelomorpha; order Acoela; family Convolutidae; genus Convolutriloba; species Convolutriloba macropyga. The sequence goes on along the minus strand of NC_134472.1, from coordinate 71,557,950 downwards.
GACCATTGTCGATGTAAGCTAAATCGGATATTGTGTTAAAGTAAAGACGTTTGTCATCACTTGTTGATATCGGACTGTCTGCTACAGGTAAACCGTTTCGATAAATATAAATCTGCTCAAGGTTGAATTTGCGGAAATTAAATGGATTTTGTCTGTTGTTACCAAGAAACGCTTCGTTAGTGTTCAGACAAATTGCTAGTCTACGAATCGGTTCTCTGGCAAAAATATCTTCTTGTTTCCAACTGTGGAGACCTGTTGACGCCAGAAACGTTTTTGTTAGAGTCTCCAGGTAAGGATACGAAGCTGGACTTGTTAATAAAGTTTTTTCAATAGCCGATACAACATCATCGTTCAATGTCATCTTGCGCACATACAAATTAGCTTCGACAATTTTTATTTTGTAGTGCTTGGCAGCATCGTCAGACATTATAACAAAATCATCTATTGACCGTCTAAATGCAATGCGAAGTGTCACACCACTTAGCAAATGTCTGTCACAGGTGAAAAAGTCGACTGCAACTTTACCGTAGAATGTGCACTCAGCTGATTGCCTCACTAAGGCTTTCCTTCTGTTCACTTCCGCAGTTGACAGCGCTCCTGGATTTTCTTCGTAGGAGTAACCCTGACATGCCAACCAGGTGTTTTTTGCATCTTTGTTATGTGAAAATTCTGTTTCAATAAAACTTTTATGAGCATAGTTTCCGTTAGCGTTTGAAATTTTTAGTCCATTAGCAGACACTGTACAGTCAGAGAAGAGTGAATGTGACACATTATTGCAAAAATAGGGAGCATCTGTCTTCGTAACATCTGTTGCTGCTCCTGCGTCATATCTCAAATCAGCTTCTGATGACTGGACAATTTTACATTTTAATTCCAAGAAAATTTTCTGTAAGTCAATAAAATTATTTCGGTCACCGGCGACTTCAAATTCTAACATGGGTCCATTTGGACTGTAGACTGGGCCCAACTTTTGACAAAAACTACCATCGAAAGTTACTAAAAGAGAAGGTTTTTCGAATAAATCCAAAGAACTGTGAGTTGCTTCTGATGGTAACAAATTAGCGATCATCGTTCACTCTGGCAAAAAAATCTGACCGACTTCTTTTTGGAGCTCTGTGCGTTGAAATGGTTTTTTTGCGTTTGTTGATTGCTTTCTGTGGCTTGACTCGACTTGACTTCCTCCGACGTGAAGTATTTCGTCGAGATCCCCCAGTCTGTTTTTTAACAGTTTTTGCGATTGTATTTTTAAACGCCTGTTTAGGAGATTTTTTGCTTCCGACTACATCCAAAATCTCTGGAACACTTTGTTTCAGAAGCTCTTTCCCGATACGCTTCGCTGTAGGCAAAATGAAACGACGTGCTAAAGGCAGCGCAACACGTCCAATGCCTGCAGCTAGGGCTCCAAAACCACTTCCTCTTTGACGATAATGTCCAGAGAAGTGAGGCAAAGACGTTGCTTGATTCGCATAATAAGAATCCATTTTAGGAGGAAAATTTTTTGAATTGTAGTGTTAGAATAACTTTTCCAGTTCCCGAAAAGGGAACTAATTGTCCTGTTTCCGTTCTCAGTTCAATTGAAATCGATTGAATTGTGTTGGTTAGGAGCTTCTTATAGTCTAAATTTGTAAAAACTATCCGATGAGTTGGCTCAAGCTCACAAACACTACCGTTTTTCAGACGTTGTTTTGAATCAATGACTCGCAAAAGAGGAGCCTTAGTGTCACCAACGTATTGATATTCAATTATGTTAGTGTAGATGAAAATTAGATGCTTTCCAGCACAAAGATCAGCTGGGAACTCCCCATAATAAGCTTTCGTATCATCACTTTTCATAAACCTGTTCGCATTGGGAATCATTTTGTACCCAATATGTATTCCATTACCGTCAGGAATACCCTTAAACCCAATAATGCTCGGAATTTTCTCGCTGGGAAATGTAATTCCCTCATATTTGCCAAATAAAATTTCATATTTTCCAGAGCTCTTCAACTCTCTGAAAGAAAAACTGGGCAGTCCAATTGTTCGCTTAATTGTAGCAAGAAGTTGTGCCACTGTATCAAAGGTTCCTGGCATAAAACTAAATTGTTGTCCATTATAAGGTCTAGAAATAACATTAGCTCCCGAAGACATCTTTTGGGAATCTTCATAGTCTTTTAAGTTGTACACAATTAGATTTCCGTTTACTATGTTTTCTATTTTTGTTGGGAATATGATTTCACTTAACGCCACTCTCCAATCACCTGCAAGTTGAATTTCGTCATTAAAAAAATTTCGAAATGATGCAAGTGTGTTTGAATCAAATATTTCCATTGAAGCGGATGAAACAACGTGAACTGTAAACTCGTCTTCAAACCGGTTGTTGGATATTTTCAACGAGAGGGAGCCTGACAAGTTGTAATTCTGGTTGATAAAATTTTCCTTGAATTGGTTCTTTGTCTGTGTCGACTAAGGAGTATGTTGGTGGGCTTAATGTCGGTATTCCCGTTATTTCAAAGACTTCGTCTGTGAACGATTGCTTGTAACTTTTCCTGAATGCTTTATCTTTTTTAACTATTCTCACAAAGTCTCCAATGTAAAACTTGGGCTTCTGATTTGAGCTTGTTTGGACTGTCAATGAAACTAGTCGTGGCACATCTTTTTTTGTAACTTTGTTGGGAGCAATTTTAGTTACTCGATTGACTCTTGAATTGATTGTTTTCACAAATTGGTCTAATTGGTCAATGTAGCTATAGGTCCACTTTTCTTCGAGATACCGATGAATTATCTTTTTGAGAGATCTAATGTTCCTCTCTGCAAAAGCTGACTTTTTTTCACTGAAAGTACTATATAACTGAATTCCGCGTTTGTTGCACAATTGTTTGAATTCTCCCAGAAATTCTGTGCCATCGTCAACCCATACTTTTTCGGGCTGCTTGTTTTTGATCATCTTTTTGAATGCTTCAGCTGCTTCTGTTGCGTACTTTGTTTTTAATGGTTCCACTCGTAAATATCTTGACAAACAATCAACCGCTACTAGGAGATACTTGATGTTGCGGTTATACTTTGCTAATTTATCAACGTGTGCCAAATCTAGAGACCAAATTTCGTTAATGTCTTTTACAAAAACTTTAAGCCTAGGAAATTTTAATCGAATTGAACGGTACTTTGTGAAAGACGGTTTTGTCTCCAAATAGGACAGGACTTTGCCTATAGGGAGCTTGCTTTGAGTCTGTAGTTGTTTTATGCTTCCATATGAAGCTGGTCCTTTTAAATACAACTGATCCAATTTTTTTACTTCAGGAAAAGAAAGACCACATCTTCTGACTGGTCTCTTCTTTGTCTGGCGTTTGGTCCGTTTCTTCTTTATATTTTTTTCGGGTTGGTTTTGAGCCACTGAGTCGTTCTCCAGTAGAAGAGAACTCTTGTTGACTGGGTTGTTCTCTACTTGGGAAAAATTCTTGCTCACTTTCAGACGAGGCTTCCAAGATTTGCTTGGCATGTGTATTTGCAACAAGATGAGGTGAGATATTAAGAGCAAATAAAATTTTTGAGTATTTTTCCATGTCAATTTTTTTAGTTGGTTGCTGTAGATTGTACAGAAATGTTGAAGCTTTGATGCCCAGTGTTTCTTTATTAACGTGAAGAACGTCGTTCGACTCTATGGTGACTGTTTCAGATTGGTTAATCAAGTCAAGTATGATTTTTGATCTTTTGATTTGGTTTTTATTCATAACTTCTAGCTCTATCATTATAGAGGTGAAATCGTCGCTTTTTCTTTGTTTTTTCACTACCGGTTCAATCTCGCTGTCTTCGCTCATGGGTTCTGCTTTCTCATCTTCTGCTGTTTCAATCATCAGTTTGTTTGCAGTCTCAACTGGTTCAAATGCTTTCTCTGGTTTTTCCATTGAGTTGGACTGGTTTCTTTGCAAAAGAGACAGCTGTGCAGCTTTCCTTTTATAAAGGGGATTGTCCAAAACTTCTTTTTTTACCGGTTGATGTGAAGCAAACATTCGTTTTGGAATTAAAATGAATTCTTCGGTACGCATTATGATTTTGTCAAATATCGATAACAAGCGAAACCAACAATTTTGACCAAATCTGTTTCTCTAGCAAAAAGTTGCCTCTTTTCTTTCAAACCTGTTTGTCTAGACAATAGCTTTCTGAATGATTTTTCATAACCTTCTACAACACTTTTTCTTATTGGAACATTACCATTGACAATGTTCAGCAAACATTCGCAAAGGAATTTAATGAATTTATTTGGAGCTCTCTCGATCTTCTCTTTTAGTTTTGTATCCGATATGTCTAGCAGCCGCCCCAGCATACAAACTTCTTTCTCTCTCATCGCTCAAATTTGTGATAACGGCTTTAGCTGATGGCAGATAAAAAATTGATGGTCCTGGAGGAACAATATTTGAACAGTAGCGCAAGACGTCTGATGTTTTTGGATCCAAATCAATTAATAAATGACCTAACGGTTCTTTGGTTGCGAGCTCATAGCTTTCTTTTAAAAATTCTGCAATATTCAACTGTCGACCAATAAAACTAATCTGTTGTGTGTCACGGGGTGATTTGAACAATATGATATGTGTTGTGTTTAGATCAATTTTTCTGGACCATCTGCTTTGCTGGAACAAATTGTGTTTAACATAAATTACACTGAGGTTTCTATGTCGCCCTGCGGTTGCTAATTTGGAAAATTCTTTGTCATCAAAAATTTCTTCACATGAATCATCGAACACAAGAAGGCAGTTCTCTAACGCTGAAATGAGCTCAAAATTGGAGAATTTTTTAAAATGTATGTTCAGTTTCTTCTCTAACGATTGGAATTTTGGCTGATCATGCTGATAAAAATAATAAATTGTTTGAAACTCTGGGAAAAATGTGCCAACTAATAACATTTTGAAAATGAGCTCAGTTTTCCCGCAGCAAGACGGCCCGCAAACAGCCATGAACAACCGGTCATTGGTAGAAATAACTTTATTCATAACTTTGGATTTGGAAGAGCGTATCCAACTGTACAAGAAAGAAGTGAAAACCAAAATGTGGATTCTTCACAGTCAAGACTGAAAAAAAGCAACTTGGTGAGAGATACAGTTATAAGAAAAATTATTATAATGATTTGTGTAAAGTATGCAACCTCTGATCGAGGCAATCTCGAATTGCAAAACCTCCAAGATTGTCTTTCTTGGTGCTCGGCGTCAAAAACCAAGTCAGTTATGCCTGCACCCGAATCTAATTGATCTTCGGTTTGACTCATTGTGAAATAAAATTGTTCAAAAAAATGAATTGCTTTCCAGGAATTTTTACATAATTATGTAACTATAAAAAATTCATAAGAAACATATCCAGAGTCTTCGTCTCCTTGTTTGTAAGTGATTGTATAGTTTGCATTCATCGAATCTTGTTTATCTCTAAAAACAATTGACTCTACATTGTTCTCTTTAATCAGCTGCTTGATGTCATCGGGAAGAGTCTCATCGTCCAGAGACATCAGAACTGGTACTGCACGCTTGGGCGTAGGTAAAGGGGTTAGTTTCAACCTTTTCATTTTCTCTTGTAAAGACATGGTACAATTGAAAGTACTCCAGTAGAGAAAGATACTTCTTGAAAGCTTCTATTTCAGCACCAGCACACACAATCTGCTGTTTTCTCAAAACTGTTTGGCCTCTTGTGTCAATTTTTTCTTCCTTGATAAGAGTAACCGTTAACTGATTTTCAGGCGTTATGCAACTGTAAACTGTCAATTTTGGAGACAAATTCACTTGTAGTAGAGACGGAGCGGGTTTCTCTAACCGACGATTCATTCGTCAGCCACTGGTAAAAGAGTTTTGCCTTCTTATTGGCACAATGCTTGGTTCTCTGTCGTTTTGGGCAACTCAATGCATGTAATTTACAAACCGGTGTCTCCCGATACAACTTCAAGTGTTCAATTTTTGGGCAGAACAAAGTTTCCAAGTTGATAACGTTCCTCTGTAACAGCTGTCGTAAAGTTTCCGTTTTTTCTAATCCTTTTGCGTAAAAATCAGAAAAGGGAAATCGAAGAACTATACTTTGAAAAAACTGTTGCAAATAATGATAAGGGTACTCTCCTGTCTCCCACGAGAGACCATGAAGGAATTTAGATACCCACAGGAAAGATCTTTGCTCACTCGAACAAAGTATGTTAAATGATTTTGGAGGTAAAAACGAAATTATATCGTTGTAATTTTCGGAAGATACCGCAAGTTCTTTTATTATAAATCCAGATTTTTTACTTCGAAAACCTTCAAAATCAAGAACAACCGCTCCGGATTTCAACATTCCAGCAAATTGAATAAACTATTTTTGAAAGATTTTACGTATAAACAAAAAGCAATTCCAGTCACATGACCAAGGTACTCATTTGTCACTGAACAGGGTAATACGTAAGAATAGCCTGGACCCTTTTCACTATATTCATAAACAAAACCGGAAGCGTCGTGGAGTATGGCATGTAATCTCAAAATTTTTAAATTTTTGAAATATTTGTCTAACGAAGAATTATCAATACCAATCAAACCTCCGTACGGCCGCAACTTCAACGCAATATCCAAATCAAGATCCGGATCCAAATGCAAACAAGTGGCTAAAAAGTATAAAAATCGTTTACCGTATTGTGAATATTCTTTTTCGATTTCCTTGTAAGTTTCGTGAATACTTTTCAAATCAAGCGTTGCTATAGTTGCCATTTGATCTATGCACACATTCTCCCAATAATGATCAATTTTTGCTAACAACTGACCAAAACCACCTAATCACACGTCTAAATATCACATAATAAGCCCCTCCCCACTATTAGGGTAATAAGACTACTTTTTACATGTAGCGTTAAATTCAAACGACCAGAAAGAACTAGCAAGAGCGGCGGAATAGAACAATCCAAACGGCAATAAACAGCAGGCGGAAAGATTTTATCCCGCCTAGCCTATTCCCACTTAACCGCCACTACCTATTATCCTATGGTTAAGAGTCGAATGATAACCCCCCCTTTCTTTACGTAGGTATTATATACTACTCACACCAAGTAACAAAGAAACCCCTAAATTTATTTGTATGATTGTATTTCATTGAACAAATAATGAGTTCAATACAACATAGTTTTTGTCAAAATATGTATTTTGAAAAAGTTATTGGTTTAATCCTAATTCATATTAATTCATAGCAATGCATTCAGATGCTTAACTCATAGATTATAGTTGTTAATTGTTTGTAGATTATATTTGTTAATTGTTTGCAGATTATATTTACAATTGTCTCGATATTTATTTGGGACTTTTTTGGCTGGGACTGTTTTGGCTGGGACTGTTTTGTCCGGGACTGTTTTGTCTGGGACTATTTTGTCCGGACTTGCACAAAAATTGCTTTCAACCTCTACAGCGAACGTCAATTAAAAGGCTGAAAGAATAGTTGATCTAGTATTCTGACGTAATTTTAACAATCAATCCCTGTATATCAATTTGTTCTCGTTTTATTCAAAAATTTGACTCAAAAGTTTTTGGGCCATCTGTGTTTCGCATAGCCGATGAAATAGTTCAAAATTTTGGGATCACTTTAATCAAAACTGAAAAATGTAGTAAAATTTCTTCTACAGAGATTCAGAAATTGCTGCAGCTATCCGAAAAAATCACAACTAATAAAGAAGTAGCGGGTTTTTTGAAACATCCACAAAAATTAGGAGAAGTTTTGACAAAATAGGACCAACATTTTTTTTTAATTTTAGGGGAATTTGAAGTAGTTTTTTTAAAAATTAAAATTAATTGTATATTTTTCTGAAAAAAGCAACACTGGATAATTAAACTTGCACTTTTTGATTATATTCAAGATATGCTTTTGAAAACTCAAGATATAACCAAATGAGTCCAAAAGATAATGCGTTCCAGTACTGTGGATTCTGTGTTCCTGTTAGAGTATTCAATAAATTTTTTTAGCATATTTTGTTGCACCTAAAAATGTTGCGCATATATTTGTTGCACCTTCCATTTTGTTGCACCCATAGATGAACAGATATCTTTGTTAAGCTGATGTTAAAAGAAAAAATAAATATTGTTTTTTGTAAAATGACGATTTCTTTTCTCAACTTAAATTAACGCCCTAGGAAAATAATAAGTATCAAAGTAATCTTTTACGATTTCTTGGTTATGGCCAAATGTAAGTCCAATGATAAAAAATTAAGCAACCAAATATTGCCAACTGACTTATTTGGTGAACAAACTCTTTGTACGAGGAGTTACTCGCTGATTGAGATAATCTGCGTCCTATTACTTTTAACTCCCTGACTGGTACTCAACCTTTTCTTTTTTATGAGAAACAGAAACAACTCTTTTTTGGCGATTTGGTGAAAAAAATTGACTATAAAACTTTTAAAAAGCACCAGCAAATATACAGAGCGAAGAATTTCACAAAGAACTTCAAAAATTGCCTAATCGGCAATATGACAAAACAATTGAAGATTGTTCATAAATGTCTGATAAATGCTTAAATCGATAATAAAATCCAATTCATTTATTTATCGAAATAATTTAAAATAGCCACTTGGGAGAAAAAATTGAGAAAATTAAGAAACAGATTTGGAATTGCCGCACGTGAACAAAACAACGTTCTGGCCTTCCAAAAAACATTTTCACATTTTTTCTTTCTCCCTCTGTGTCAGAGTAATGCATTGACAAAAAGGACAAAAACCACTGTCTCTTTTTTTCTGACTTTTTTTCAGCATTTTTACCAAAACGTTAGACATATGAGTAACTGATGAAATTTTTAAAAACGTTTCTTTGGTTGGTTGGAACATTTCCTGTGCGAAGCAGTCTAATTCAATCCCTTCTTGTTCTTTTGTATACAAATTTAAATTGATGCTCAAAACTATCGGAACAGAATCAAAAGAAAGCTAAAAAAGTAATGGTGTTAGAAATCTCACAAAAAGTGACATAACTAATCAATTATAATTATTTGAATATAGATTTTTAAAAAAACCCATTTGAGTATATAGTTCCTCCCCTACTAAAGTGGGTCGGAACAAATACATCTGTTTAGGTGTACAACCAAAGACTGAATCGTACATCAGTTGCAGCCTTCATAACAGTCCTTTTAGTGGGTCTGGTCGGCAGAATCTGGAGTTTGGCCTCTCTATGAAAACACAAACTCACAAATTAGTGCCCACTTAACCCCTTCAATTAGTGCTCCTTAATATCGTCTGTTCCTCTAAATACTTCACACACGCAATGTCGCACAAATCAAATCTGCACAATTAAGTCAGTTCCTCAGTTTCAAGTCTAAACTTTGATGAAGCCTACATGTCGTCAAACATTAGCTCATTATTAGTTGGATCTTTTTCTTTATTCCCCCCCCCCACCCTCCGGTAGTTTATGCACGCCTAATTATGTCTATAAAACCCCAATACATAGCTATGGTCATTGATATAATAGTACGACAGCCAGGGATTTGAGAAAAATATGCACTCATGAAGCAGAGAGTATCAATCATAGATTAAACGGAAAAGATCCAGTGCGTTTTACTGTTAGTTTTAGAGGTGATGTTTTCAATCAACTTATTTTTCAATCCTGGAGGTTGAACCGCATTTTAACAAGTAAATTTAGATGTTAAGCTCCGAGAAATATATTTTTTTAAAACCAAAGTTAGCAATAGCAGCGTTCCTTTATGTTTTGGTAACTAATTATAAGATATGAAAAAACCTTAAGCAAATTGAAAATGTAACAAAGTTTGATGAAAAAAGTGCTTTTT
>NC_134472.1:71503391-71548015 GCF_964194025.1 Convolutriloba macropyga | reverse complement strand
CAATTTTGAAGTCTCCAATCCAATCTTTGTGACGACAGTTTCATGTTTTTTTTTTTCAAAACCGAACATACCAAAACATTCGTAATGCTCTACGTTAACAGCCACGCCAAAGATCAAATTAAGTCATCCGTTTAGAGCTTGATAAAAAAAAATAGTCAATTGACATCTTGGTATTTTTCAAGTGATCGCTAGCAAAGAATTGTAAAATGTAGAATAACCTCTGGGAGTGGGCTCCCAGTGAAGATCCTTAACGAATCATAGACTTTCAATTAACCCACCTCTGAATGAATATGTGTATATGAAGCAAACGGCTATCAATTAGTCTATCCAACACATCTACTTGTTGATCCTAATCTGAGTCTGAAGAATATCTGACCTCTGTTAGTCTGAAAAGAATGGATATCTGAACTCTGTTAGTAGAAAAGGATGACTGTCTGGCTCTGTTAGTCTGAACAGGATTAATGTCTAACATCTGTTAGTCTGAAAGGGATATATTTGATCGCACCACTGTATGTTGAACTGGATAAAATGAAACGTGAAAATTATAAGTTCCACAGAATGCACAGGACAGTTTCATTTAAAAACCTATTAATTGAAACTTTCGAAAACCTCACATGAAGATGCATTGAATGAATTAGCCGCTCGGGCACAAACGGTCGTATCATATTTTTGAATAAGGTCTACTATGTACTAGCACGTGCTCTTCAACTGGAGGGTGCCTAACATATACTGGAGGGGGTATCCTGAGTAGCAATTTGACAGTGCTGACAATGGAGATGGCTACTCAGGGTAGTCATACATACATCAATATATATATATATATATATATATATATATATATATATATATATATATATATATTATATATATATATATATATATATATATATAAATATATACGTATATATATTTATATATATACAGATGGAAAAAACAGTAATTTTTAATTGTTGACGGGATGTTTTCCATTTATGGACCCCACACCCCGGGTTTCCTTCTGGGGACTACAGGTTTCCAGGTTTTCCATGATTGGGGGCTACAGGTTATCTGGCCACATTGTTGGGTTTGTGTGTGGTGGAGGGGTTATAATAGTTATAATAGGGAACACCCCTTTTTTTCGATCTGCTAATGAGAAGTTAATTGGCTCCAAGCTGGCGCATCTACGTTTTTATTGCACAAAAGTCAAAGGTTTCACTGCTGAAAATTGTTATCACAATACCGATATGTTCTATCCGTCGTAAATACCGATACCAATTGTGTAGAGATTGCTCCAAAAGTTTGCCATTGACCTCCAACACATTCAGAGAGTAAGATGGATGTTCAATAGAGTGAAATAAACTCTGTTTTGAAACACTTAACCCGTTGATTGTATTTAGCATTGCTGTTGTCTTGAGCTTCAGATAAACAAGATAAACAAATTGGTAATTTTATTTTCAGATCTCTCTGGTGTTAACGAAGTTCATCAGATACTGGACTTCGAGTATGATAAATCATGTACTAAATAGCTATTAACTAATTTTTAAATAGTTATTGAGAAATTATCAGTCTGTACTAGATTTAATTTAAGCTACTTTTTTCGAAATATTTTGCGATGATACCCAGTTAAATGTGGAACAAATTTTGAAACAGCGAAAATTGTTTTTTACTATAGTTCTTAGATAGAAAAGTGCAAAAGCGTCAGTTCATACAATTTTTCAATTCAATTTCTTTTCATTTTTTTTTTAAAAATTTCATGAATTAAGATGAGATTCCCTTTCTGTTAATTGGAGACAGCAACCTACGAAATGCCACAAACCACTTGGAATAGGATCAGTGGTTGCAAGAATTCGGTTTGTTTTTGGGCTTTTTTGTCTTTTTTGCAGCAATGCAAAAGGAGAGCTGTAATCTTTTTTCAGAGCTGAGTATAACGGAGTAGTTGGTGGCGGTTGTAATAGGCTTCAATTTTCAAACATGTCTTTGCTATTCTTGTGGACAATGACGTTCAGAGTCAAAGCATTCGTTACAATTTTACATTTATCAGCGTTTAGACAACTAAGGTTAAATGGTAAAAACTAGAGCGTCATTGGTCTCGAACAATGAAAATTTTTTTGGTAAGCACTACAAATCACAAATCTTATAAAATTTTTCATTGAATTGATGGGGCGAAGGATATCGCCATTTTGCTACGATGATATTGAGTGTCGTCGAGGAGTTTCTCAAAAAAATGGTAAAAACAATTGTTCGTAGACTTTGTTGATCGTATGCATGTAACCATACCCAAGCAATTGTTTAAATTAAATTTAATTTTCTCTGCTGTTAATTTTATGCCTTATCAGCATTAATTTTCATATTGACGTTCAAAATAGCCTATTAGCCAGACTAAAAAAGCTGTATGCGTTTCCCTTAGTTTTTGCCGTGGGTCTTTATATATGTTTCAGAGGTATTTAACCAGTGTTTAAATGAAGATCTAAACATCCCTTAAAACCTCTAGGATGTTGGAGATGAATGGCGTGCTAATGGAGCCGCTGTGACAGCTTTGAGAACAGTGCTTGATAGTTCTGTTCAAAGACTGTTTGCTTGAAACTACCTCATGACAACTCATACTAGAGGGGAGGTGTCGACGACCTAACCGAGACGTGTCATCGCCATCTGACCAACACATAACTGTACGACATTTAGGAAAATGTATGGGAACCAAACGAACAGATGTAAACTAACTGTATGCGAAAAGGCTCACCTGTTCGCATCGCCAACCATTTTTTAGGTGTTGGTCTGTGTTGGGGGACAAACGGGGAGGTAGAGGTCATTAAGGATATAAGTCTTCCTATTCAGACCAACAGAAGGATGTACGTCATCCTATTCATGCTAGGACCAGGTCCAGGAACTAAAATCTCATAACGATCAGTGTAAAATTTGGCATGACCAGAGTTCTGTGAGTAGTATAATGAAGAATTGAAAATTAATCATTCATTTTTGATTTATGGTGACACTCCAATCTGGCCTATTGAATGCTGCTGCTACAAAATCAAAACTGTTTAGTTACACTATTAAAGTAAAATGAGCAGAAGCCCAAGAGATTATGTATCTATTTGCTAGGAGATTTCGTTTCTGCACCCCGCCACCATGTAAGTTATGCAACTCCCAGTTCCAGAGCACGTGTCATTACATAGAATGTAATAATGTAAAAGTATGGCGCGAGAGTCTGCGGTTTGAAATAATATACCCACACTAAACTGGGGGCATAAACGAAAAAAGCCAGATTGCTAGTTACTGTGACTTAATTATCACAGAAGGTTTTTGTCGAATTTATTTGGGGTATTGAAGCAAAGAAGACATTACGCCTTCCAGATGCCAGTTGTTATTTAACAGTAAGCTGCTGGCTGATACAGTTACTTTTTTTTCATTGCCTTGATTTGTTCTCAAACAAATAATTCGTACTCAGGTAAAAAAAATTCCTAATCATGAACTTTTAAAAGTAAATATTCTTGATGGAAATAACAGTGCGATTTCTTCGTACCATGAGCTCAAAATGTGGAACGAACGTTTTGAAAACTTAGTAAATCAGTTCTTAATTAGCGAATTTATTAACTATGCTAGTGCCAAAATTAGCACGGTAAGTCTAGGAAAATTCGAAGTGGGTTTTCAAGCAATTGAAGAACTAGAAGACATGTCATCTCTAGGTATTATTGCAACAAATTTTTATGAAGATATTAGAATGTTCTTTTTTGTCATCACCACGTTTTCCCACTTATTTACACCGCATTAAGCAAGTAGTCTAATTAAATTAAAACAACTAAAATCTGAGCGTAACACTGGTTGACTTTCGATCCCCTAGTCCAACAATTCTTTATGCTGACTTCATTTCTCGAAACACAATGTGAAGTCCCGAAAAATTGTACAGATCTTCATATTATTATGGCGAGTCTTATGACAATACCATGTTTATATATAGTCCATAAAGAGCATCAAAGATCCGTTCAGGGAGCCTTTATTATCAAACATTATTTCGTTTTATTTAACCTCTTAGTGTCATGTGACTGAGTTTTAACAGTTTGCCTCTAAAATATTGGCTTTTAGAATTCTTTTTTTTTCAAATCTCAAACATGTAAAATTCGAATAACCACAAGGATGAAATTAGATGGTGTATTATTAAAAATCAAACATACTGCATCTGTCTTTTGAATAACTAAAAATAACAATAAAAAACTGAAGTTCAGTTTTTAGTTTTCGTGAACTAATTTAAAATCTAAAATTTTAAAGCCATCAAATTTATGTCCATTGGAATTCTTTTTGCATCTCTTCTTTTAATTTTTAAATTAATTCCGTTTAGAACTCTTGGAAATTATTCCATATACGAGCTAAGTTTCTTATAATTGAAATTCGATTTACATTTTGATTTACATTTCGTTTTGAGAGAAAAATCAGATGTACGATTATTAATATTATTTCCAAGTTCTCCGATTATCTGAATTTCTTTTGGTCTTGTGCAATTAATTGTTGGACAATATCGAAAAGTCTGATAAATGAAGTTTTTGCTATTTGAAGTTCTGCGGGAAGTATTTTATTTTCAAGATACAAACATGTATGAAAAAACAAATTTTTTTTGCCCCAACTAATTTGTTTGTTTGTTTTGTCAACTGAGTAGGATGTCAAACTTTGAAAAAAGGTTGCACTAACTTCTGAATGCGACAAAATAAGTGATCTAATCATTATTCGAGCTTTTAAAGGTATTGGATTGCGTAACAGATAAATTGATATGATGTATAAAGCCATTTTACTGATCACATTATTAATCCGTTTTGGTATGACAAGTCTTTATCAAAAATAACACCTAATTATCTGCATTCATCTACTGGTTTCAACGAATGACTTTTGAATTCAACTCTGTTGACAGTTCGTAACTTTTCATTTTTGAAAAAAATTATTTCTGTATTCCCTTGATTTAGAGTTAACTTGTTTTGTTTCATATATTGTTCGGTTTCCATCAATATTCTGTCAGCCCTTGCTTCTAAAAGCTGTTAATGTTTTTCATGACATAAAATTGCTGTGTCAACAGCAAAGTGTAAAAAATTCGAACGTTTCCCTATTTCCTCGCCCAAGTAATTTTCATAAATTTTGAATATTAGTGACCCAGTACAGGACCTTGTGGAACAGCGTGTTTTATAATCGACCAGTTGAATTCAAACATTCGGTTTCTAACCCACTGTTTCCTGTACATTAGAAACGAATTCAAAAAGAATCTCGCGTTTTCTCCAAAATCAATTTTTTCAATTTTTTGAATGAAAATATCCAAGGTAATTTGGTTAAAGGTTTTCGCTAAATCCCAAAAAGTTTGTCAAGAGCATTTCTTTTTCTTCGACGTACTGATTTGTTTTATCTGTCAGGGCAATATTTGTATCAAGACACGACTTTTGTTTTTGAAAAACATATTGAGTTTTGTTAACTGTTTAAATCATATCTAAAATTTCCGACATTTAATGCAGGCGAAGTCTTTCAAACAATTTTTGCTAATGTTGGAGTATTCGAAATGGGTTGTTAATTTTCAGAGAAATGTCTATCGCTTTTCCTGATACGAGTGCAATAGGCTTCCGTCAAAATATCTGGGAATGTGTTAATTTTTATACAATTATTAATAGTAAACTGTAATTGGGTTCCAAGTGACAAAGACAAGCAAAGCAATCACTCAAACAGTTAGCAATGCTTTTACTTCTGATACTAACATATGGCCTTCTTTCAGCTTTGCAATTTTTTGTCTTTTTATTTGAGTTTATTTTGCTTTTGATGAATTTCCCTTGTTCTTTTGAATTTGGGAGATTCTCGAAAAATTGTTTTCTATAATCGTCAAATGCGTTACTTAATATTCTATTTTCATTTTTTCTTAGTACTTTGTAACTGTCAAAGAGCTGTTGATTAGAATCTTTTCCTTTCACAGAAGTTACGATGCTTTTCATTAACGAGACTATGCAGTTCTTTTGACAGCCATTTTTTGCTCATTCTCTGTTCTGACTTCTATGTTTTTCAAAGGTGCGTGACTATTTAATTATATTGAAGATGCGCAACTATTTAAGACTATTTAAGTATATTTTTGTTGTAATCTCCAAACAGGATTAGGTTGACAGTGTAAGAATAAACATTTGAGATTTCTGATGTCATTTCATCAAGAAAAAATTTTGAAAGGTTTACGTTTGAACAATAAACCACTTTTATCAGCAGTTTTTCTTTCAGAGGCTTTGTTACTTCTATCCATAATGATTCAAAAAACTCGGTTGATCGTGTTCAAGTAATTTTTCATTTTGATTGAAAACTGATTGGGTATTAATATGCCTATACCTCCCACTCTTTCCAATTCAGTTAATGATGATCTCCGCTGGTGATTAAATTGAGAAGTACTGCTTAGAAAAAAATCGGGAATAGTAAAGTTCTCTTTTATCCATGTTTCGGTAACAGCTAGGAATGACAACTGGTCAAGAGTTGTCAAAAAAATTTGTTAACTTGCCTATTTGTTATTCAGGCTTCTACAATTCATGTACCAGAACTTGAGATCATCCTATCCTCTGTTCTGTTCATTTCTTTGTAGTACTGGTCTATTGTTTTAATTTTTTCTGTTTGAGCTGGGCCAAGGTTTACTTTAATATCTCCACTTCTATACCGAATGTTTACTATGATGGATAATAAATACGTATTGTTAATGAATTTAATGTTAATTAAATTTGACAAAAAAAATCTTGTTTTCTTAATATGAGTTGAGTGTTTTTTGAAAAATGGCAACCTCCCCCATCTACAAACAAAACTTTATATTATAACCACAAACAAAACTAATGTTTTCTTCAAAAGAAACATGCAACAGTTCTGTTAAAAAATTAAGATTAAGGTCACCTGAATGTACCAGATTTTATTGGGACTGTTGAAGTTATTCCATACCCCTTTGAATGCCAAAAAATTTAGATTTTGCTGTTTAGGACGCATTTGTTCCAAAGATATGTCGTTTGATGAACAATTGTAGCCATTATGTTTTTATAGGTTTCCGAAAATTGTAATTATTTTTTTAGTTCCATACATGTTTGGGTGCACGAAAAAAATCAAAGGTGTATGTATTTATGAAAATTTCATGCAACCAACTTTCAGCTGACTTCTGATTTTTTTCTGCTTGCATAGGTTACATGATTCGCATTAAATCACTGAGAAAACCTGCCGTTATCGAGAACCGTGAAGGGTTTTGAGATATAGATGGAAACTTTGAAGTAACTTCAACAGAGTTACATAACGTTTCTTGAAACACGTGCGTAAAATCTGACACTGTATATAGGAAATCTGGCACCGAAATTTGGCTATTTAAAAACTGATTGTGGGTGTTTCAATCTTGTAAATTTTTACGTTAAAAAAATTATTTATAATATTCCGAGCCTCCGCTGGTCCAGCAATATGTTTTGTTTTGATATAAAAATTTTTGGATCTGTTCTGTTTCGGCCCCCCAGCTTAGTGAGCATAAATCTTTTATGATCCCCAGGCGCACGTGCTATTTTCTTACATAGTAACGTGCTATATAACAGCATATAATTTGTAACTGGGGGTCATAAAAAACACTGGGGGGGGGGGACAGAATAGATCCAAATTTTTTCTCAGTTTGTTGAACTAGTTAGAGCTGTAGTTGGTTTGCTAGACTCGCTTCCTCCCAGAATGAAATGAGTTTTCCTCGCGTGGTACGTCGGAGTCAGGGTTCTGTTTGTTCTCATGCTGATCAACAATTCCTCTTGTTGTCCAAAATAGTTCCCTCTATTTCTGGGTCGAGGTTTCTGTGTTGGCACGAAGCAAGATATGACTCCGTTTCCAATTGTTTTTGCCATCAAATTGCGAAGTGCTATTTCGTCATCTGAAAAAGCCTTACTGTTCAACATTACAAGAAATTGGAGGTAGTAGCATTATTTTGTAACCCAGTGAACTAAAACTTTAGCGGATAAGTTTTATAAGTATTTTGTTTTCAAAATCAAAATTTCGACACATATTTTTCAGGCAGTACCTTGATTAGGGCAGCCGAAAATTACCTATTCCTACAGCAAATGGAAACGTGATTGCATTCCAAGTGAATGGAAACTTGATTGCTTTCCCAGTGAATGGAAACTTGGTTGCAATCCCAGTGAATGGAAATTTGATTGCATTCCCAGTGAATGGAAACTTGATTGCATTCCCAGTGAATGGAAACTTGATTGCATTCCCAGTGAATGGAAACTTGATTGCATTCCCAGTGAATGGAAACTTGATTGCATTCCCAGTGAATGGAAACTTGATTGCATTCCCAGTGAATGGAAACTTGAGTGCATTCCCAGTGAATGGAAACTTGATTGCATTCCCAGTGAAAGGAAACTTGATTGCATTCCCAGTGAATGGAAACTTGGTTGCATTCCCAGTGAATGGAAACTTGATTGCATTCCCAGTGAATGGAGACTTGATGGCATTCCCAGTGAATGGAAAGTTGATTGCATTCCCAGTGAATGGAAACTTGATTGCATTCCCAATGAATGGAAACTTGATTGCGTTCCCAGTGAAAGGAAACTTGATTGCATTCCCAGTGAATGGAAACTTGATTGCATTCCCAATGAATTGAAACTTGATTGCATTCCCAGTGAATGGAAACTTGATTGCATTCCCAGTTAATGGAATCTTGATTGCATTCCCAGTGAATAGAGACTTGATTGCATTACCAATGAATGGAAACTTGATTGCATTCCCAGTTAATGGAAACTTGATTGCTCTCCCAGTGAATGGAGACTTGATTGCATTCCCAGTGAATGGAAACTTGATTGCATTCCCAGTGAATGGAAACTTGAGTGCATTCCCAGTGAATGGAAACTTGATTGCATTCCCAGTGAATGGAAACTTGATTGCATTCCCAGTGAATGGAAACTTGATTGCATTCCCAGTGAATGGAAACTTGATTGCATTCCCAGTGAATGGAGACTTGATGGCCTTCCCAGTGAATGGAAAGTTGAGTGCATTCCCATTGAATGGAAACTTGATTGCATTCCCAATGAATGGAAACTTGATTGCGTTCCCAGTGAATGGAAACTTGGTTGCATTCCCAGTGAATGGGAACTTGATTGCATTCCCAGTGAATGGAAACTTGATTGCATTCCGAGTGAATGGAAACTTGATTGCATTCCCAGTGAATGGAAACTTGATTGCATTCCCAATGAATTGAAGCTTGATTGCATTCCCAGTGAATGGAAACTTGATTGCATTCCCAGTTAATGGAAACTTGATTGCATTCCCAATGAATGGAAACTTGATTGCATTCCCAGTGATTGGAAACTTGATTGCATTCCCAGTTAATGGAAACTTGATTGCATTCCCAGTGAATGAAAACTTGATTGCACTCCCAGTGAATGGAAACTTGATTGCATTTGCAGTGAATGGAAACTTGATTGCATTCTCAGTGAATGGAAACTTGATTGCATTCCCAGTGAATGGAAACTTGATTGCATTCCCAGTGAATGGAAACTTTATTGCATTCCCAGTGAATGGAGACTTGATGGCATTCCCAGTGAATGAAAAGTTGAGTGCATTCCCACTGAATGGAAACTTGATTGCATTCCCAATGAATGGAAACTTGATTGCGTTCCCAGTGAATGGAAACTTGGTTGCATTCCCAGTGAATGGGAACTTGATTGCAATCCCAGTGAATGGAAACTTGATTGCATTCCAGTGAATGGAAACTTGATTGCATTCCCAGTGAATGGAAACTTGATTGCATTCCCAATGAATTGAAACTTGATTGCATTCCCAGTGAATGGAAACTTGATTGCATTCCCAGTTAATGGAAACTTGATTGCATTCCCAGTGAATAGAGACTTGACTGCATTCCCAATGAATGGAAACTTGATTGCATTCCCAGTGAATGGAAACTTGATTGCAATCCCAGTGAATGGAATCTTTATTGCAATCCAGTGAATGGAAACTTGATTGCATTCCCAGTGATTGGAAACTTGATTGCATTCCCAGTTAATGAAAACTTGATTGCATTCCCAGTGAATGGAAACTTGATTGCATTTGCAGTGAATGGAAACTTGATTGCATTCCCAGTGAATGGAAACTTGATTGCATTCCCAGTGAATGGAAACTTGATTGCAATCCCAGTGAATGGAAATTTGATTGCATTCCCAGTTAATGGAAACTTGATTGCATTCCCAGTGAACGGAAACTTGATTGCATTCCCAGTGAATGGAAACTTGATTGCATTCCCAGTGAATGGAAACTTGATTGCACTCCCAGTGAATGGAAACTTGATTGCATACCTGTGAATGGAAACTTGATTGCATTCCCAGTGAATGGAAACTTGATTGCATTCCCAGTGAATGGAAACTTGATTGCATTCCCAGTGAATGGAAACTTGATTGCATTCCCAGTGAATGAAAACTTGATTGCACTCCCAGTGAATGGAAACTTGATTGCATTTGCAGTGAATGGAAACTTGATTGCATTCCCAGTGAATGGAAACTTGATTGCATTCCCAGTGAATGGAAACTTGATTGCATTCCCAGTGAATGGAAACTTTATTGCATTCCCAGTGAATGGAGACTTGATGGCATTCCCAGTGAATGAAAAGTTGAGTGCATTCCCACTGAATGGAAACTTGATTGCATTCCCAATGAATGGAAACTTGATTGCGTTCCCAGTGAATGGAAACTTGGTTGCATTCCCAGTGAATGGGAACTTGATTGCAATCCCAGTGAATGGAAACTTGATTGCATTCCAGTGAATGGAAACTTGATTGCATTCCCAGTGAATGGAAACTTGATTGCATTCCCAATGAATTGAATCTTGATTGCATTCCCAGTGAATGGAAACTTGATTGCATTCCCAGTTAATGGAAACTTGATTGCATTCCCAGTGAATAGAGACTTGACTGCATTCCCAATGAATGGAAACTTGATTGCATTCCCAGTGAATGGAAACTTGATTGCAATCCCAGTGAATGGAATCTTTATTGCAATCCAGTGAATGGAAACTTGATTGCATTCCCAGTGATTGGAAACTTGATTGCATTCCCAGTTAATGAAAACTTGATTGCATTCCCAGTGAATGGAAACTTGATTGCATTTGCAGTGAATGGAAACTTGATTGCATTCCCAGTGAATGGAAACTTGATTGCATTCCCAGTGAATGGAAACTTGATTGCAATCCCAGTGAATGGAAATTTGATTGCATTCCCAGTTAATGGAAACTTGATTGCATTCCCAGTGAACGGAAACTTGATTGCATTCCCAGTGAATGGAAACTTGATTGCATTCCCAGTGAATGGAAACTTGATTGCACTCCCAGTGAATGGAAACTTGATTGCATACCTGTGAATGGAAACTTGATTGCATTCCCAGTGAATGGAAACTTGATTGCATTCCCAGTGAATGGAAACTTGATTGCATTCCCAGTGAATGGAAACTTGATTGCATTCCCAGTGAATGGAAATTTGATTGCACTCCCAGTTAATGGAAACTTGATTGCATGCCCAGTGAATGGAGACTTGATTGCATTCCCAGTGAATGGAAACTTGATTGCATTCCCAGTGAATGGAAACTTGATTGCATTCCCAGTGAATGGAAACTTGATTGCATTCCCAGTGAATTGAAACTTGATTGCATTCCTAGCGAATGGAGACTTGATTGCATTCCCAGTGAATGGAAACTTGATTGCATACCCAGTGAATGGAAACTTGATTGCATTCCCAGTGAATGGAAACTTGATTGCATTCCCAGTGAATGGAAACTTGATTGCATTCCTAGTGAATGGAAACGTGATTGCATTCCCAGTGAATGGAAACTTGGTTGCATTCCCAGTGAATGGAAACTTGATTAAATTCCCAGTGAATGGAGACTTGAGTGCATTCCCAGTGAATGGAAACTTGATTGCATTCCCAGTGAAAGGAAACTTGATTGCATTCCCAGTGAATGGAAACTTGGTTGCATTCCCAGTGAATGGAAACTTGATTAAATTCCCAGTGAATGGAGACTTGATTGCATTCCCAGTGAATGGAAACTTGATTGCATTCCCAGTGAATGGAAACTTGATCGCATTCCAGTGAATGGAAACTTGATTGCATTACCAGTGATTGTAAACTTGATTGCATTCCCAGTGAATGGAAACTTGATTGCATTCCCAGTGAATGGAAATTTGATTGCATTCCCAGTGAATGGAAACTTGATTGCATTCCCAGTGAATGGAAACTTGATTGCATTCCCAGTGAATGGAAACTTTGATTGCATTCCCAGTGAATGGAAACTTGGTTGCATTCCGAGTGAATGGAAACTTAATTGCATTCCCAGTGAATGGAAAATTGATTGCATTCCCAGTGAATGGAAACTTGATTACATTACCAATGAATGGAAACTTGATTGCAATCCCAATGAATTGAAACTTGATTGCATTCCCAGTGAATGGAAACTTGATTGCATTCCCAGTTAATGGAAACTTGATTGCATTCGCAGTGAATGGAGACTTGATTGCATTCCCAGTGAATGGAAACTTGATTGCATTCCCAGTGAATGGAAACTTGATTGCATTCCCAGTGAATGGAAACTTGATTGCATTCCAGTGAATGGAAACTTGATTCCGTTCCCAGTGAATGCAAACTTGATTGTAATCCCAATGAATTGAAATTTGATTGCATTCCCAATTAATGGAATTTTGATTGCATTCCCAGTTAATGGAAACTTGATTGCATTCCCAGTGAATGGAGACTTGATTGCATTCCCAGTGAATGGAGACTTGATTGCATTCCCAGTGAATGGAAACTTGATTGCATTCCCAGTGAATGGAAACTTGATTGCATTCCAGTGAATGGAAACTTGATTGCATTCCCAGTGAATGGAAACTTGATTGCATTCCCAGTGAATGGAAACTTGATTGCACTCCCAGTAAATGGAAACTTGATTGCATTCCTAGTGAATGGAAACTTGATTGCATTCCCAGTGAATGGAAACTTGATTGCATTCCCAGTGAATGGAAACTTGATTGCAATCCCAATGAATTGAAACTTGATTGCATTCCCAGTGTATGGAAACTTGATTGCATTCCCAGTGAAAGAAAACTTGATTGCATTCCCAGTGAATGGAAACTTGATTGCATTCCCAGTGAATGGAAACTTGATTGCATTCCAGTGAATGGAAACTTGATTGCATTACCAGTGATTGTAAACTTGATTGCATTCCCAGTGAATGGAAACTTGATTGCATTCCCAGTGAATGGAAATTTGATTGCATTCCCAGTGAATTGAAATTTGGTTGCATTCCCAGTGAATGGAAACTTGATTGCATTCCCAGTGGATGGAAACTTGATTGCAATCCCAGTACACCCTGATACAAACATATTAAATCTGATTAAATCTTGACAAGATCATGACAAGGTTCAAGATTTACCAAGAAATGTTAGTATTTCAAGATCTTGCCAAGATGTTTCAAGTTTTGCAAGAAATGTCAAGATCATGCATGTCTTGTCAAGGTGTATCAACTTTCCATTCACTGGAGGGCAATCCTCCCTTTTCTGAAACCTAATTTTTGGCGACCAAAATCGAGGTGCTTCCTGAAAATATGTGAACAAAAATGCGCCGAATTTCTTGATTTTTGAGATCAAAATGCTCAAAAAAATGTCTTCTGAAATGCTCTAAAGAATGCCATAAATTTGAAAGAAGTTCGCCAATTAAATTTTAAAATTCCTGGTCTTTTCAGCGCTTTCAGCTCAATTTTCGGAACCCCCAGTAAAGGGTTAGGGGATCTATTCTGTTTCCCCCCACCCCAGTGTGTTTATACCCCCTAGTTACAAATTATATCTTGTAATATAGCACGTTACTATGTGAAAAAATAGCACGTGCGCCTGGGGGGCGTAAGAAATAAGCCCACCAAGCTGGGGGGGGGGGTCAAAACAGAATAGATCCGGGATAGGGTTGAACCATGACTTCCGTTACACGAGAGCTCAACTGTTCCACATATCTCTGATAGTCTGAATTTCCGAATTGCTCAGATTCAAGTGAAAGGTTGCGTAAAAAATGAGCTGAGAAATGCGGAAAATGCAGTAAACTTATGTAAGAAATGCGCTGGTAGGGGCTACAATCAAAAAATCTCAACTCGGTAAGCGCATTTTATTTTTTGCCTAGTTATGAAATGAAATTGTGGTGACATATTTTAATTTGAATTGTTTCACCTATTTAAAAAATTGACCAACTTGAAATATGCAATCCTAAATGTCCCAAACCTCCATAGGAAGGGCGTTTGGAAGTTTATGCCAGCCCGAATATTTTTCGTTGAGCCAAAAGTAGTTTAGATGGAAAAGTTGTAGGGGTGGGGGTGGGGGGCATTTGGTGGACGGGGAGGGTTAAATGACAATTCACCCAATGGCATGGGTAAAATGGCATTGGATAAAAACATCAGGCTGGGTAATGGCATTGGGTAAAATGGCATTAGGTATAATGGCATAGGTTAGAATGGCATGTTGGGTATAATGGCATTGGGTAAAATGGAATTGGGTAAAATGGCATGTTGGGTATAATGGCATTGGGTAAAATGGAATTGGATAAAATGGCATAGGTTAGAATGGCATGTTGGGTAGAATGGCATTGGGTAAAATGGAATTGGGTAAAATGGCATGTTGGGTATAATGGCATTGGGTAAAATGGAATTGGATAAATGGCATAGGTTAGAATGGCATGTTGGGTAGAATGGCATGTTGGGTATAATGGCATAGGTTAGAATGGCATGTTGGGTAGAATGGCATTGGGTAAAATGGAATTGGGTAAAATGGCATAGGTTAGAATGGCATGTTGGGTATAATGGCATTGGGTAAAATGGCATGTTGGGTATAATGGCATTGGGTAAAATGGAATTGGGTGATATGGCATTGGGTAAAATGGAATTGGGTAGTGGGGTAATAGGGTAGTGTCATGACACTAACAGAAATATGTTGGCTAGAATTTTTGCACAGATTTTGTCTTATTTCTACCGTGCAGACAAAAATTTAAATATTCTAGCTTAGAGTGGTGATTTTTTCAACTTTGCTATCACAATTCAATGCAAATTGCTCTAAAATTCCTTAAAACAGTTAAATATAATTGCGACGGTACCTGTTGATTCTCTTCTGGTTGATTGTTGGATGAAGTTGACAGTGGGGTGTCCTGGCACTGGTCTGGGGTGCCACTCTCCCAGTCCCTTCTGGCTGAGTGTCCTGTAGTATGCTGCCTTCCTCTGCCCTATTGTCTCTGTGAATGAATTGTACTGTCGCATGTTCATGTTCCTCGCCCTTATTAACTGTAAGAAACACATGAACATGAAAAATAAACGTTATTTCGGAAATTAGACAAATATCAAAAATACTTGAACCCATGCTAGAGTTCGTCATATTTGGATTGATAACTCAACTTTACGTCATAACATAAAGTTTCTTACCGTATTCCGTTGGTTTTTTGTGTTTTAATAAAATTCCCGGGTCATCGATCATACAACTTTCTTGGATTTCGTACTAGGTCATATATGATTCTTAGTAACCGTACTAGGTCATATATGATTTGTATGAATTCTTAGTACTCATACAAGGATCATACAAAAATTTTCAAATGATGCCTCGCACATTAAAAAAATGTAGTGAGTTTCACAACCCACAAATAAAACCATATATGGCACTTTTTTCGGTAAAAAAACAAAAAAAAAAGAAAAAAAATTCTTTGTAATCATACTAGGTCATATATGATTTGTATGATTTCTTAGTACTCATACAAGGATCATACAAAAATTTTCAAATGATGCCTCGCACATTAAAAAAATGTAGTGAGTTTCACAACCCACAAATAAAACCATATATGGCACTTTTTTCGGTAAAAAAACAAAAAAAAAGAAAAAAAATTCTTTGTAATCATACTAGGTCATATATGATTTGTATGATTTCTTAGTACTCATACAAGGACCATACAGAACAAAACCAATCATTGCATTGAACTAAAAACACGAAGTGCAATTCAAATAAAGCTGTGCAGCTCTGGTACTCACCAATTGAACAAATAAATCTGCCTTATATCTGCTTGATCCAAGATATTCGAGGTCACGTTTCAAAATAATCGCATTTATGTGTCAAACTGGTGTCACACAAATTTCGGTTCTCGAAAACAGCAGAATACGCCCTCATACTTGTGCTTCATAGAGTCCTCAGATACAAATATTGTCGTGGGTTTGCTCCTATTGACCACTTCGCTGACAAAAATGGTTTGATCAACAGATTACTTATAGATATTTAACGAAAAAACAAACAAAGTTATATTTTGCACAAATTTCTTTGTTCAAGGGTAATATGTTTAAATCTAAGAGTCGAATTGGCCCTTTACAACAAGCAGCCAAGCTTTTTAATGCAAGTCAAACATTGTTTCTTGAAAAATAGGCAATTTTTAATTTTTCGTGAAATCACAGAATTTCTGATGATGTGTTTTTTTTTGGAAACAGCCAAAACATTAAAAAACCTTAAAAAATCCTGGCCTTCATGGCAAACTGGGATTTTTTCCAACACAAAAACCAAAATTTTTTTGTGTTGAAAAAAATAATGGACCGTAATTGAGCCAGGATTTACGTTCAAGGAGTCGGGTCTGGCCATTTTGCGCAACTTTGTGAGAAAATCGTGTCTCTTAATTCCCAAAAACAGGAGCACAGTTCTTGTTTGTTGATTTTTCTTACACTAATGTACCCAACGGATCAAACCTAGTCTTAATGGTTGATACTGAACTTGACTTGAATGCTCCAGGCAGTGGGTTCCCTAAATCAGTCGGGGCAGAAAGTTATAAATGTTCAAACTTGAAAAGTTTGCTGATTTTTGGCATATTCGTGGACATCAGTTTTCTGATACAACAAAACGGGCGAGCTACTATACCAGCACCTTTCCGATAGTTGTGAATTTTAGTCGAAGGAAGCTCCTCAGTTAGTGGAATGAAGAGTTTTTTATAAAACTGTTTTACATGAATTTGCGAAATATGGCTGTCCACTCGAAAAAAATGGATTTCTTTTGGGAGTTCTGCTGATTCCCATGCAACTAATTGACCAAACTGAACATTCATGGTTCTCTTCTGTCACAAAATAGTTGAACTAGCTTGAACACATGTGTTCTTCTGTTTATTGGGTTCATTAAATGATGTTTTTTTCTAAAGTATCAAAAAAAATCTAAATCTCGCCGATTTAATGCATTGTCTTAA
The DNA here is from genome assembly GCF_964194025.1 of Convolutriloba macropyga. Taxonomy (NCBI): domain Eukaryota; kingdom Metazoa; phylum Xenacoelomorpha; order Acoela; family Convolutidae; genus Convolutriloba; species Convolutriloba macropyga. The sequence goes on along the minus strand of NC_134472.1, from coordinate 71,530,827 downwards.
ATGTTATACTATTTTGGGTGTTAATGTTAAAAACATATCGGGCTATTTGGCCTGCCAGAGTGCGCGTGAAGTCTTTCAAACTCAAAATTGTGTGCAATTTACATTTTTTTTCTCAATTTTTCAATTGTCGGCTTAACGGGAATTTCTTGCTCCTGTTGTTTTTTTAATATAAACACCCAAAAAGCATTCATGGCGAGCTGGTAATTTTCCAATCTGACGATAACGGCTTTGGTTTTCAAAAGATAAATAGTGGATCGCAAAAACTTCCAGATTTACGTTTAAAGAGTCGGGTCTAGCCTTATTGCGCAACTTTGTGAGAAAAATGTTTCTCTTAATATATCAAAAATAGGAAAACAGTTCGTTTGTTTGTTGATTTCTCTTAAACTAATGTACCGAGCAGATTAAACGTAAATTTAACTTGTTGATATCGAATCGTTTTTGACTGCTCTAGGTAGTTATTTTTCAAAAATCTATCCCGGCAAGAGGTCAAAGATGTTCAAACTTAAAAAGAACTCTGAACTTTGGCGTAATCGTGGGCATTATATTCTGGTACATTAAAACGGGTGAGTTACTGTGCACCCAACTTCTCAATAAGTGTGGAGCTTAGTCGAAGGAAGCCCCTCAGTTAATGGAAAAAACTATTTTCAGAGGCCGTCTTACAAGAATTTGCGAATATTGACAGTCTTCTCAAAAAAAAATTTTGGGTTTAGTTTGGGAGTTTTACTGATTTTTTAATGAGTTGTTTTACTGTTTAACAGTTTCTTTTGGTTGTAGAGTGTTTAATTGTTTGTCTGTAAAATTTTCTTTTGTAAACTGTTTTGTTTTAACTTTTTAAGTGTTTGTTTTTTAGTAAACTTTCAAAAATCTAAATCCTGCCTATTTAATGCAGAGATTTTGATGACTTACTAGTTTTGGGCGTTATTTCCAATTGCTAATTGTGCTCCTTAGCTTCAGGGGGAGCATTCAAATCCATTTGAAACTAAAGTTCTCAACAGTATAACAATTTTTGAAAAAATTCATTTTTCGGCTATTCAGGAATTTCTTGCTCCTGTTTTTTCATGAAAACACACAAAACACCCTGGCCTTTATGTCGAGTTGGGATTTTTCCCAATTCGCGGTGGAGGTCTTCGTTGTCCAGTTACAAGCCAGTGAACTTAGATTGGTCCAGAATAAACCCCTAGACGCACATATCAGTCGTTTTGCAAGAATTTGCTAGAATTTTGGCCGTATTAAAATTCAAAGTACACTTCATGTGTTTGAAGTTTTCTCCAAAACAACAGTACCAAATTGAACGGGCATTGTTTTGTTTTATTGGCACTATACTCTTCTTGCATGCAGTGTTTGGTTGGTTTCTCAAATCCGCCTAAACAAAAAGTTACAAATGTGTAACTTGAAAAAATTTGAAAAAAAAAAATTTGCAAATTTGAAAATTTGAAACTTGAAAAAAAGGCTCTTGATTGCTTTAATTGATTTTTCAATGGAAAACCTAAACGTTCATTTTATAAGAGAAGCTAAAATCTTCAAACAGCGCTTTTTTAATGGCGTGTCCCAAAAAAATGTGATTCATTTGGTTTCATACAAGGATCATATATGATTTCATTTCAAGATTATAAATGCTTTCATCGGTTTTTAATTGAAAACTCTAAATGTTTTGGTGATATGAGAAGCGATAATTCTTTATAACGTTATTTCGTTGCCATCCATCATAAGCCATAAGATTTCTTTTTCTCACACTAGGATGATGATTGATTTCTTTGGATTCGTACTAAGGTCATATATGTTTTCTTTGGTTTCATACAAGGATCATATATGATTTCTTTGATCTCATTGAAGGATCTCACACTTTTTCAAGCGTTTTTTTTCGTCTCATGAACGATCCATCTACGATTTCTTGGATTTCATGCCAGGGACTTATATGAAAACTTTGATTTCATAAAAGGATCTTATATGATTTCTTTGGTTTCATACAAAGATCATACATCATTTCTTTGATCTCATAAAAGAATCATACACTTTTTTAAGCATGTTTTTTTTCGTTTCAAGAATGGTCCGTCTATGATTTCTTGGATTTCATGCTAGGGTCATGTATGAAAACTTGGATTTCATACAAGGATCATATATGATTTCTTTGGTTTCATACAAAGATCATACATGATTTCTTTGATCTCATACAAGGATCATACACTTTTTTAAGCGTGTATTCTTGCTTTTCTTGAATGCAATTCTTGAATTGTTCATCTATGATTTCTTGGATTTCATGCTAGGGTCGTGTATGAAAACTTGGATTTCATACAAGGATCATATATGATTTCTTTGGTTTCATACAAAGATCATACATGATTTCTTTGATCTCATACAAGGATCATACACTTTTTTAAGCGTGTATTCTTGCTTTTCTTGAATGCAATTCTTGAATTGTTCATCTATGATTTCTTGGATTTCATGCTAGGGTCATGTATGAAAACTTGGATTTCATACAAGGATCATATATGATTTCTTTGGTTTCATACAAAGATCATATATGATTTCTTTGATCTCATACAAGGATCATACACTTTTTTAAGCGTGTATTCTTGCTTTTCTTGAATGCAATTCTTGAATTGTTCATCTATGATTTCTTGGATTTCATTCTAGGGTCATGTATGAAAACTTGGATTTCATACAAGGATCATGTATGATTTCTTTTGTTTCATACTAGGATCGTACTAAGAAATCGAGTATGGACAGTATGAAATCATATATGATCCTTGTATGAAATCAAAGAAACTTCAACCCGGGTTGCCGAAAACAGCGACAATGCCAAAATCAATGACCAGATTGCTCTTCCTTCGTTGCTTATTTCGGCAGCAAATTCTAGCGACAATAGCAATTCGAAAATTGGCAACTCATCTCCCAAAATCAAAGGGTTAGATTAGAGTTGGCGACTAGATCAAAGGATTAGAGTCAATTATACTTGTCGCTAGTTATCGCACACTGTAAAATGCAAAAAATTACGATCTATATACCAAAATTTGAGCATGTCGGACTTTTTTTGCACTCGCTGCATGCTTTCTTGATCTTAATACAAGTGAGCGGAAAACGATATCCGGAAAAAGATAGGAAAATATAACGAAATGCCGCCAGACTATAATCAGATATTGATCGGCATTTGAATGCAAACTTTTTTCAAATATGTTTTCCTGGCATGCAATTGATCTGACTTATATTGAAAACTGTAATTGAATTTTTAGGTGTCAGGACAATTTACCCAATTCCATTTTACCCAATGTTATCTTACCCAATGCCATTTTACCCAACCTGCCATTTTACCCAATGCCAACTTACCCAATTTACCCTATTGCTAAATTAACAAGAACGACTGTTTAACCGACTATAAAATAAATGGCCTGTGGGGCTCGATATGAAACTATCACAACCGAACATGGGATTATATTGTCCACAAATATTTTAAATCATCCTTGTAATAGCGACTGCTAATTTGTAATCGGTTAATTGAACGAAAAGATCAAAAAGCATTGGGTAAGTTGGTATTGGGTAAAATGGCATTGGATAAAATGACAGGTTGGGTAAAATGTCCTAGGATAAAATGATATTGGGTTAAATGGAATTGGGTGAATTGTCATGTAACCGAATACTTGACATCATTTTTTGTTTGGTTTGAGCGCACATGGATAAACAAGGGCACACATAAACACGCTGCTACTTCAATCGAGAAGTTTAGAAAATCCTAATTGTTGGATAAATTTTGGACGGGTATAACAACTGTGTGGCAATGTTTTTAAGCGCGGCCAAATTAGAGGAGTCAAGTCCATATCGCCAAACAGGTTGTCTTTTGTCAATAAGTTTTTCTTTTTACAACTTTGCTCATTTTCAAAGATCGGAAAAACGCACTATTTATGAAGTTTTTATATTTTAATGTTGTATTTTCGTGGGCTTGTTTTTAAGAAGATCTCAAACACCAACGTCCTGGGAAACTTTTTTCACTAGAATTATGTTTTGAAAACACGTTTTTAGAGCAGAAAAAATTAGGTGGTTGCTCTCTGAAGATCTAGAAAAGGAATCAACCATTGGAGGTTTAGACCCCAAAGATTATTTAGATCAACTTCTGAAAAAAACCAGCTCAAATCAGGATCAACTAATTCACAATATTTAGTGCTCTAAAATTGAAACTGAGTTTTATTCTAATTTTCAAATAATTTTAGGCATAAAACTTTTAAAAAATAGATTTGAAAAATTAAATATCCTTAAGTCGAGAAATAAATTTTAGACCGAGTCATAGACTTGTGGAATAGAAGCAGAATTTGAATAAGCAGAATATTGAGGAGTATTATTGAGGAGATCAATTCTGAAGATTATTTTTTTCTTATTTTGAATTATATACAACCTAGAGAGCAAAATAGGTTCGTCGTAGTGGTATTGAGGATGTAAGCAACAACTATTTTTTGTGAAACTCTTCGACATTGAATGATATATTTATTGCCTAAATATTACACTAAAATACCGCTCAAAAATATCCCAGCTTGCCCATGCTGCCTCAGACTGAGAACTATAAGTTTGAATCTCTCATTGTTTCAAAAGAGTTTTAAATTGTTCTTTTCTTGCAAAATGCAATTTTTCCTCAGTCATCAGGTAGAAATAAAAATTTTAGAATTGCGTACGCATAATTATAAAAATTAATTTTTCACTGTTCAAATTTTGGTTATTGATCATTAACGTTTGCAAGGTAAGAAAAATGCAATTTCTGAAAGTTTGCTGAAAATCATTACCTCGTTTATTTTTCGCAAAAATTTTTTGCCGTTTTTGTTCCTCTTCTGGAAACGCATGAGTCAGCATGCGTGTTTAAATTCTAGTTCATTTGTTTATAGCACAAATGTTAATAAACATATATGTTTATGTTTATAAACATAAACACAATTGTTCCATAAAGAAAAGGTTTTAGCTCAATGGATAGTGCTTCAAATCAACCCCTCAGTGTCTGCTCTTGATTCCTCTGGCTGCCTAATCAACACCTGTTTTCACAACCACGTTAACATAATTTAAACAACTGTTTTTTTATTACGGGTTTTTGTAATTCTTTTGTTGACACGTTTACTATAGAATAACTAGCAGAAACACGTAGTCTAATTGTGAAACAAAATTGAATCAATGCTCGATGTGTTTTTAGAGTTGACTGGGCTTTTCAGCCCATCAATTATTTTATAAAAAGCCGTTATTGAAACAGGAGATACTTAAAAATGGGCACTTTGCAAAAAGTTTTTTTGTCATAGAAAAAAAGTTACCATGATTTAAGTTACCACGATTGCGCCCTAAGTCGTACACAATATTTGAATGCTTTGCAATAAAGAAGCGATTTAACAATCATAAATGAAACGTTTGAGATCTTTTCCCTTTGCGCCCCCCCCCCACTCCCCCCCCCCCAGTACGTTATGACCCCCTAATTACAGAGCACGTGTCATTACATAGTAGTTCCACATTATGTAGAAATATGGCACGTGCGTCTGGGTGGTGTAAATAATATGCATCCACTAAGCTGGGGGGGGGGGGGGGGGGAGGAGGCACAAAGGGAAAAGATCCCAAACGTTTCCTATAAAGATGAAAAAAGTAAATAAAGAAAACGTACCTTATTTTTCCTCTTAACAGATTCAAATTCCAAATCCAGATCGTGGTCATGCCTGGATTTCAACTTCATAGGAACGATCTGACCCGTGCCGAAGAGACCCTCGTTCTGTTCTAGCCGATTTGGCTTGAGAGCGGCGTCCGATTTCTGTCCAAAGTCTGGATTCGCTTTTCGGACTGCCTTCTCGTAGGGGGTGTTAGAGGGAACAAGCCATAATTGAGGGTCGTAGTAAGTCTCCATTGTATAATGTTGTGAACAAATTTTGTTTTTCAAAAATCTTTGCAGTGTTTTGTTTAAAAATTTCGGCAAAATGACTAAATGGATCGACCGAACAATAAGTAGACGTTATTTATCGATTAATTTAAAATGTTGGAAATATTAGGAAGTAAACGGAATCACTAAATGGAGTTTATGCTTTTTAAATGACAATTTTTTTAAACTTTGAAATATGATTCCGTCAATGACGCCACGATATTGAATTGTTGAGTACGAACAAGATCAATTTAACTTTTTAAAAGAATAATAGTTTCAAAAATTTTAATTAATGTTTTTAAAACTCTCAAACTTTTTGTCTAAAATTAACTACTGTTGTTACTGCTCTGTATTTTCTCGAACGCACAGAAAAGATATATAAAATGCATTATGTTAAATAACACACTGACTCTGTATGCTGACTTGTATGCAGTCGAAGCGTTCACAAATGAAGAATATGTACTGTGAATATAATAACCAGATGAGCTACAACTAATACGACACTAACCGGATTGATAAATATTGCAATAAAAAACGAAAAGGATTATATATATATATATATATATATATATATATATATATATATATATATATATATATATATATATATATATAAGGTGCCCCCCCTCAACTTTTAAGGTAATTTTAAGGTAAATTTCCGGTAAGTTAAGGTAAGGTGAAACTATCTTAACGTTTCAGTTAAGTTAAGGTGTTTTTTCAGGTAATTTTTCTTTAAGTTTATTTAGTGTGTATAATAATTTGATACGAAATAAAGATACAAGAGTACTTCAATTTGAGCCATTTTTAGCCCGTACTCTTTTGAAAATCTGCCAGCTAGCAAGTGAACTAAAAATGACTGGCCGGCATTTCTCAAAATTGCTTGAGCTTTGAGTTCTTTTCAAAATACTGAAAAATCTGGCATAAAAGTAGCTAAGAACACATAATATCTGGGATCAGAAATAAGTCTTGGATAAATACTGTATCATATTTTTGAACATAGTAGTTCTGAGTTACGACAGGTCTTAATAAAAACCTTACCTTATAAAAGTTTGATCTTAGTCTTGGAGTCTAGTAAAATGCCAAAAGTCCTTAGTTAAGACCAGAAGATTGCCCGCCAAATCTTGCATCAACTTTTAATACAGAATGTGATGTAAATTCTTGTCCGAAATAAGTAAAATTGGCGAGCAATTTCAGGAAAATTTGCAAGAAATTGTTAAGTAATTTTGCAAAATGAAGCTTAGACTCGCAGATTTCTGCTAGAGTCTTGCAAGAAAAGCAAGTAAAACTTCTTTCAACAAAGACAAAGACAATTAAAAACAAAACAAAAAAAGCAGTAAAAAAGTAAATCTAACCTGTATATAAACTCAACTTGTCACTCAACTTCTGTTTTAAATTATCAGTTACAGCTTCTTAAATTTGTTTGAAGATTTTGTTCTAAGTGAAAAATTTACCCCGATTTGGTTTCTGCTTACGCAAAAAATAATTGGAGTCCAAATCCAAAAATACAATATCATAGGTTAATCTGCTGATGTTTGTTTAAAAAATGAATCAATTGAGGACAACTTCTCTTCTACCAATATTTCTGCAAAAAATATTGCCGAATTTTTGAAGTCATTATTTTGTGCTTCCACCACTAATGTTATGAATATTTTCAGTTAATTCAGTAAAATGATAATTGTCAAAACAAAAAAGAAAAAGCATACATTGAATCAAAAACCAATTTCCATTACAATCATTTAAATAAGTTGCAAACGATCATCTAGCAGATTTTCGAATTTTTGTTAAATGACGCTTATTTTCTCTTGATTTCACTTAATTTTTTCTTTGTAATTGGGTTGCTCTCAATCGACAAATTTATTTGGGGGTTTTTATTCATAATTAAAGAAAATATTTTCAGGAAACCTCCTGTTTCAATTTTTGGCAGTGTGAAATATGTTACATGTATATAATAGAATGATCATCATAAAATAAGATTATCAATGTGTAATTTTTTAAACTTCTATAAGAACTCCTGTTTTCTTGAAAAAAAGTCAAGCTGAGCTGAATTGTGTTAAACTATTTCGGTCTAAATTTTGTTGAGTTTCCTTTGTTTTAATTAAATTTTGTGGAGCGCTTTATTAAATTATAGTAACACCGTCCAGAATCAACGCTATTTTTATAGTAAAAACTTTTTAAAGTTCTTTGTAAAAAATAATTTGCGCTTTCTAACAATCCAGGTAGACCGCTTTTAACTTTTTGCGCAATTTATTAATAAAAAGTTCTTTATGAATTTATTTTTTGGAAATAACCTTCCTTAATGTTTCAGGGAAGATAAAAAAAGAAAAGAAACCTCATTTTTTATCCCATTTTTTCTTATTCGATTGATTCAAATTCGTTAAAGTTAAGAATGTAATTTTGAAACTAACCTGCAATCGTTTTACAGTTTTTACCCAATGGAATCAATAATATTCAGTTGTTAACGTAAAAAGACAAATTTTGCCTTTTGACCTTTTAGTATTGAACGTGAGTGTCGTTGAACTTGAACGAAATGAACGACAGATAAATGATATATACTTCTATGCTCTTCACGGAATTAGGAAGAGGTCAAAACAAGTTGTTTTTTGAGTATATGACGTCAAAATAATATGCTTATATCATTTGGCGCTTCATTGAACATAATTAATCCATTATAAGTTATAACTAAATCAATTATAACCGGATATGCCTATAATAATAGTTGACTAATTCAAGTTTGAAAAAACAGATATTTTAGGTCACTTAAGGAATTGTCAATTTTGTCTTTTAAAAATAAGAGCAATTGAGCAGGAGGGGGCAAAGTATAAATAGCCAAAATTTGAGTTAAAAATTATTTTAACTCGATTGTGGAAAAGCAAAAGCTCCAAAATTTGTCAGTTTTCTGAAAGAAAAAACAGTGTAGCTCGACTATGAGGCAATTTTTGTTGCTATTTTTTGTGGTAGCTGTTAGTGCAGTCTACGATAATAACAACTCGGTTTGTAAATCATTGTTAGACGACAATACCCCCTCAGGTAACTCTTATAAACTTTTCAACTCAGTAAAAACATATAAAACAATAGTGGAACCTGGCTATAAGTAACTCTTAGTTCAGTGTTCTTTTTTCTAATAAAGTGCAAAAAATTCAAAGCAAACATTGCTTCGATAAAATATTAGTTTAAGTTTTGAGTTTGTATATTCTGAGCTTTTCTGAGCAGATATTTTATCTTCGGAAAATATAAGAATCTATGCAGTTTTTTAACACAAAAATTTGGGTGGCAATTTTGGCAAAACTTGAACTTTGTTTTTTCTTTGGGACTTTTGTTCCTGTATTTTTTTTTTAGTTTTGAGTTTCTTTTTTTTCCACGATCCAACCACTTTCAACACTTTTAAAAAGAACAGTCCACCTAATCAAAAATAAATTAATTAGTCGCTCCTAAAACCTAATACTCAAAATTATATTAAAAGTTTACAAATATAGATAAACAAAACTAAATGTTGTTGTTCATAAACTGAATTGACACAGTTTTATAAATTCAGTTTTATGAAAATTATAAAAATTCATTATATTTCATAAAAATTTATAAAAAGCGGCGTTTTATAAAAATTCATTTGTTATAAAGAGAAGGCAAAAAATAAAGAGAAGGCATCAATCACAAAAATGACACTGGAGTTTAAAAAGTAATCGAATAATCAATTTGTTGTCTTTGAATGCATTATATTAATTTGCCTTCACAGTTTTGAAATGTTTTTGTTATGTTTAGGCAATTTAAAATTGATTAACTCCAATTTGAAAAAAAAAGAAAATTTTTTATATGTTGTTGCTCTCGAAATTAAAATTTTCATCAACAAAAACTGATGAAGATTTAAATGGCAAGTTTTCAACATCAGTCTATCTATAGAATCCCTATGTTCCACTTTTCATCTCTAACATATCTCTAATTATTCAAATAGACAACATCTTTAATAATTTTTGTTCTCAATTTGCAATTTTTGGAATCGCAGAATTTCAATTTTTTTCTATTTTTTGTGCGTACATGATTTCTTCTGTAACTTTTAAAAGTTTTTTGCATGTTTTTGTTTTTGAACTGGCTTTTAATCATTGATTTAGTTGCCTTTTTGCATCTTAGCACGATTTGTCGAGATTAGCGACAATGCGATTATCGCTAACCAAATTGCTGTTCTTTCGCAGCTGTTTTTGACTTGTCCCTTTATCCGCAATCTAACGACAATAGCAGTGCGAAAATTGGCGACTAAACCCCCGAATCAAAGGATGATCAAAGGAATAATACTTCTGATCAAAGGATTGGAGTCAATTACACTTGTCGCTAGATTGTACTCACAGTAAATTGCTACATCTATCGACGCATGCACAAAAATTTGAGCCCGTCGGACTTATTCGCGAACGTTTTTTTCCTGATCTTTATACGTATGTGTGCAGAAATAAATGATGTTGCCGAGTTTTTATAGTAGAGCAAGTGTGCTTTTTGTCATAAAATGTTTGTTTATAAAACAATTCAATGAAAATCATCCAGTTAGGATAATTTTAATTTTTAAATTGTTTTCCCTGTCCACCTCTAGACTCAAAATTGTTTTAACAGCATACCATTTCTGATCAGCACAAGCAAAAAATTTTTTGCTCTTAATGTGAAAATATGTTGAAAATAAACAAAGATAGCCAGAGTTCTATGAGACAAAAGAATTACGAAAAAATTTGATGAAATATTGATTAAACTTATTGTCTTGCACACATTTCGTTGAAATTTTCTTGCGTCTCTTGTTTTTGTTTTGTTTTTGAAAAGTAAGCAACTTTGACAAAAAAACAATAAGAGCTTTTTTGTTTGCATTGTCTCCAATCAGAATTTTCAGCGTATTCGTAAAGCGACAAAGTTAACTTTTAAAACCCCAATTTTAACGCAAAGCTGGCAAGAATAAAACATAAATAACTTGCTAGAGATTATGAATTATAGAGATTATGCTGGAGATTATGAGTCTTTCAAATATTGATGTTAATATGGAACTTTGCAATCACCGTCTCCATATGACAATAAAATTCCAAAAAAAAACAAAAAAAAACTGTTTAATCTTTTCATAGATTCGGCCGGTGTAGACTGTGTGGCGAAAGGCAGCAAGGGAAAGTGTGAGAACTGCATGACTGGTGACCAGTGTGGGGAGGGGAGGTTCTGCTGTCCGTTCCTGAAGAAATGTGTCTTCTCCGGGGAGGGGTGCTACTACCCCATCGCCAACTGCAGACCCAGCTGTTACGATAGCAACGACCCCACAAAGTGCACGTGCTCGTAAGTCATCAGGGCTATTTTTTTTGTTATTATTGGCGAAGAAAATATTTGCTTCCCGGATTAAAGCTTAAAAAGGGCTAAATTGTAATTTTGAATTTGTAATTCAAATATCGGTACTTTTATAGTTATAATGAACCCGAACTTTTAATTTGCCTGTAAGAACCAAGGATTTTAAAAAGGCGAAGGCTTCGCCTCTTTAAAATCCTTGGTTCTTACTGGTAAATTAAAAGTTCGGATTCATTATAATAATAAAAGTACCGATATTCGAATTACAAATTCGAAATTACAATTTTGCCCCTCTAAGCTTTAATCCGGCAAGCAAATATTCTCCGTCAAAACAATTTTGAAAGTTTTCTAATATTTTATTAAAATATCTGTAAGTTGATATCGGATTTGGACTTACAGATATTTTTATAAAATATTATAAAAATTTCAAAATTGTACTTAATGATGAAAAATGTATAATTTCTTTTTTTAACGTTCTGTAAAAGACTGAATCATTATTAGGCAATATTCTGCAATAAGCTTTCGGTTTTAAACGCAATACGTTACTGTATCGAAGAGTTTAATACGTTACTTTCAATAAATTAAAACACGTTCGTCAAAATTATTGCATAAAAAGCTGCCCATAAAGGTTGCTCTGAATTAAGTTGCTTCCTCGGCTTGAGATTGTAACTTATTTTAAAATAAGTTACAATCTGAAGCCGAGGAAGCAACTTAGTTCAGGGCAACTTTTGTGGGGAAAATTTTTAATACAACAACTTCTACGAACTTGTTTACTATTTATAATTTAGTCTATTATAATTAGAGACTATAATTTTAGATTATTATAATTTATAATATCAGTTTATAATTTTGATTAGTGACGCGAACTTTCCCAACGAGTGGGTGACATGCACTAACGATGCCTCCTCCTACGTCTATTACGGAGACAAACAGGACACTGGCCCTATCACCTACACCAGGAAACAGTCACCCGATGGATCTCTAATGGACTCTGACCAAATGGCCCAGGGTGCTCTTTGCAACCATAACAGACTCAGGGCTGCTGCTGGGTTGAGCGCCCTTCAATGGGACTCTTGCTTGGGTATGGAATCGTGAATCATTCATAATTCTTTAAAATATCTGAAGACCTCGGCTTGACTCTGGATACACAAGTAAAACTATTGAAAGTAAAACTGTGATGATTCAAAATAAACATAATTTTTTTGGAACAATTTAAGATAAATTATCCAAACTTTCATAGTTTATGCAGATATACTAGCACAGAATTGATGCATAACACTACAGAAATATTACTGCTTAATTTTTATTCAGCTTAAACTTGTTTCATTAATGATTGAAACATGTTTGATTCGACGAGTCGGCAGAAGTCTTTAAGCAATAAATTGACATTTTTGATTAATTAAAGCGCGTTCGTAGAAGTTGCTGCTTCAAAATTTTTGCCCATAAAAGTTGTTGTGAATTGAATTTGCTTGCTTGACTTCAAGAATTTACCAGCATCAAGAAAACTGACCTAAAGATTTAAAATTGATCAACTAAAATATACTAAACTGCATACATTTATGACATGTTCTTCGTTTTACAAACTTTTCTTAAAAACAAATAATTCGACCTGTTCCACCTTCACCCGGTTTAAACTGACCATACATACTAATTAAGGATAGTATCCTGCCAGCTGAATTGTTTATCTCAAAAGTCAGCCTAATGAAGCTACAAACAGACAGCGCCATAACGCTAGACAAATTAAGAGAACAAATCAAATTATCATAAAAATGAAAACGAAAACGAAGTGGAGTAACAAATCCTTAATTTTGAAAAACGTTCGAAAATGGAACAAATTGCCCTCTTCAATAAGAACTTTTAACAGTAAAACTTGCTTTAAAAATGTTTAAACCGCGTTTTTGCTCGATCAACACGAGAAAGTACCCGTTAATAGACAAATAGGAGCGTTCAAATCATATTTTTACCTATGAACACGAACAGCCACAATTTGAAGATTATTATATTAATAACAATGCTGATTAATTTATTTAACGCTTTAGAGCATGTAGATATCTATCCTTAGGGTTATAGTCTGAGTAATTTACATGTTTCAAAAAAAATTTTACATCTTCATCGCGATTGAAAATGTTTGCTAGTAAGAACTTATCTCAGCTCTTGTGGACTTTAGAGACCATAATCATTGAAAAACAAAATTGGACCGCAACTTTGTTTGTTCACAATTGGAACACAAAAAAACAACATCATTGTTTGTTCACACCGATTTTTGGAAACATTAGCTTTGTTCACTGTGAGTAATTAATAAAAAAAACATAGCTGGACACGTCCTGACGTACAATTCAAAGAATTCTCATTGACTAAACAAAAAACTGGGCCTAGAATGAACTATGAATGCATTGGGAAAATCATTTTGAAAAAAAAATTCAGATCAAAAAAATTGAAAAAAAAAAACAGTATAAACATCCATGTGAAAATGCCGCATGTGAACAAAAAATCACTAACGAGAACGCGAGAGTTTTTGTTCTAATACAGTTTTCTCAACCTACTTTAAAATTCGAGTGAAAAAATTTCACGCCGCAAGTTTACTTGCTTTTTCGCTCCACATCCTGTTTCGACGTGACCAAAATTAATACTCCAATTTGACTTCAAAAATCATGAAAATGTGTGAACAGATCTTAAAAAAGACCAATACAATTCAAATTGTTTGAATTGTAAAAAAAAAGACAGCGCCCAAATACAATTCAAATTCTTTGAATTGTAAAAAAAAGACAGCGCCCAAGTACAATTCAAATTCTTTGAATTGTAAAAAAAGACAGCGCCACAATACAATTCAAATTCTTTGAATTGTAAAAATCATTTTACAAAAGAACAGCATTCAGGAAAATAACCAACATTTTCATTTCAGCCAAGTTTGCAATGGACTACGCGAACGAACTGAAGAACACCAACGACTGTAAAATGGAGCACTCTGCTAGTAGCAGAAGGAAGCCTCTCTGCAGCTTCTCATATGTGGGAGAGAACCTCTATTGGGCTATGAACAGCCGGGGCATAGACGAAAAGGCCCAGCGGGATGCAGGGTGGATCTCAACTCAAGCGTGGTTTGTTTTTATTTCAATATATTGTTTTGATTTCCGTTAGAAAGTTGAGAGAGAGCAACCCAACGTAAATTGTGCATAAGATAAGCTTGACATAGCTTGACAAGAAGCTTTACTTGTTCAGCGTATACTTGGCTAGAGAAATGGAGCCTTAAGGAACAAGAAAGAACGTGAGAATGGGTTATAAGAGATGCCCAAGTTCGGGAGCTAAAGACCAGTAGGTGTAAATGGGTAGCGCACTAGGCTTGCAAGTAAGAGATGTTGGTTCGAATCCAGTACTGGTCCATTTTCACAGTAGTTGCACCTGCGTAGATCACCTGACAATATCAAAAAATAAACACACACATTTGCTCGCCACTTAATCTTAGATTATTTCTTGAAGCAACGTAATTCTGACACAATTCCGAGTATTTCCTGACAAAATCTCGGGGGGGGGGGGGGCAATACAAATGATGACAACACGGGATTGTAATACAATATTGTTCGTTTATTTTTTGATCCATGGTTATTAGCTTTGAATTATGGAAGGAACTAAAAAAGATTACTATAATGAGTTGAACTATTGAACTTTAAAAAAAATGTTACACTCATCATTGTAAGTAAAAAAAGGTGGCTAGTTTGTTATATTTATTTCAACAAAAAGAAGATTTGATTACTTTTAACGTCATTGGAACGATCGTCCATTTTTCGTCCTTCATACAAACATCTTGGATATGTCTAAATATATAAAAAAGAGAACGAAAACGAAGTGTAGTAACAAATCTTCGATCTTGAAAAGCGTTCCAAAATGGAACAAGTTGCCCTCTTCATTAAGAATTTTTAACAATAAAACTTGCTATAAAAATGTTTTAACTCATGTAAATGAGTTTTTGATCGATCAGCAGAAGAAAATGCCCGTTAATAGACAAATAAGAGCCGTCAAATCCTATTTTTACCTATGAGAACGAACAGCCACAATTTTAAGTGTTTTATATGAATAACAAAATTGATTAAATTTTTTTAAACTTTGAAAGCATGTAGATATCTAACCTCAGGGCTATAATCTGAATAATTCACATGTTTCAACAAAAAAATATTATGTAATGATTTTGTTCTGTCAGGTGGGACGAGATAAGGGACTATGTGTACCCTAAAAAGAGCAATGGAAACGCAGACAGCTACGCAAACTGCCCAAAGAGAAACAAACAGGGACAAATTGGACACTTTACTCAGGTACAACTTTTACAATTCAAGCAAGCACCCTGTACAAAATTGCAGCAAAGATTTAATTAAAAATAAACAGCAAGATGCACCTGTTTTTCTTTTGTTTTAATATTTAAATTTGAGCACCATTTGTAATATACTGTATACTTTTGTCATCACTATTGCTTGTAAAACGGAATTTTTTTTCTTCATGAATGACGGAACTTGTATAGCCTTCAATTGGCGATTTCAGCTCGCTGCGTTTCAAGGAATAGTTTAAAAAATCAAATTATTTGCTATGAATTAATCTGTAAAACGGCACGACTCATGTTAAGAATCCTTGTGTCTTTTTATAAAAGGGATAAATATGAAGGTTTTATATCATTTTTAGTTTTTTATAGCTCAATTTCGAACTATTTGTGTTCGCACTTAAATATAAAACGCACATCTACAATAACTTTAACGCTACTTACCCTGTTTGAGGTCCACGATGAAAATGGGGTACGATAACCTGTAATACGGACTCGGGCTCGTTAAATTTTACGACCATATAACTACAAACACTATAAAATCTATAAATATTCGATTAAAAAACTTTGGTGAAAAATAGTTTTTCTATAATTTTCAGGTGATGTGGGCCGATGCCACCCACCTCGGCTGCGACCAAGCTCTCTGCTCCAACTCACACGTTGTAGTCTGTGTCTACGGCAAGGGAGGTAACATCATCGGATCCCCCGCTTTCTCAGTCTCCCAAAGAGACACCCTCAACACCAGTCCCGAAGCCAAGAAGTTCGGTGGAATGCCAACTTGCACTGCCGGAGGCGCCCCCAACAACGACGGAGTGGACCCCGACGACGGTGGAATGGATTCCGACAATTCCGCCGCGACCCAAGCTACGACCACCAGCACTACGACCACCACGACCAGAGCTCCGGCTACAGGTGGTGATGGAAAATGTATGGGGGCGTGGGGAAACGAGTGCAAGTTTCCGGCTGATACTCCTTGGGGTCATGCTACGGATTGCAACTTCTTCAAAAATCTAGGATTCTCTTCTAACTACTGTTATTTGTACAGTGTGGGAGGAACTGTGTACGTTGACAAATGCAAAAGCGACGATCCGGATTGCGTATTTTAAAGTCATATAAGCATCTGGAGAAATTCGACCGTGGTTTGAAGGGAACAACCGATCAACACCAAACTTTTAACATCAGAGAATATAGCAAGCAATAAGAACCAAAAATTGAATGACGTCATAACACCTCAATGCTAGTAAGTTTTTGTTGTCTAAGTTAGGAGTTGAAATTAGTTTTCGTGTCCTAATATTGTGGGATTAGAAAAACTAACCACATTTTAACGGTCTTTGCTTGCGGTTTATTTTTTTTTTCGCGAAGTGAGAAAAAGAACAGCTAAATGTGAAGTGAACAAGGTTTTTAATTAATGTAAGTTAAATATTCTTTCTAAAGTTATTGGTACTAGCATTGAGGAGTTATGAGGTGAAGCATGCAATTATGGTTATGGTTTTTGGGATAAAGGGAAAACGATGATTTTAACAGCTTATGAATTCATCTGAACAATGGAAAATTTAAATAATCAATTATTGTGAAAACTGCATTTTCACATCCAAATTTTGAGCAATAACTTTGATGATTGATGCCTGGATCATGATTCGTTAATCTAACGGTAATGAATTTCTAGCCGTACTGAGATTATAGGCCGTGATGACCTCTGATGAGACCGTAAATTAACTGAAGTTGAGCTCTAACTAAACATGATCAGACTATCGACAAACGATTGGTTTTTTTCTCCGAGGAACGTTTTCGCCTGCCTCCAGACAGCATTCGCGCGCTTTTTGAAAAAATTGTGTGTTGCTCAATTTCACTTCACATTTTATTTCAATCATGTGAAAACATGTTTTTTTTCGAAAAAAATGAGAAATTTGCGTCTGTTAGAAAAGTTTTTCTCAAAAACAATTTTTGTATCAATTTTTTTAATCAATTGTTTTTACAAATACTGAAACTACCTTTTTAAAAATAAATAATGTGTTCAGAGTTAGCTAAAGCAACGAAGTGCAAATTGTTTCGAGTTAATTTGGGAACTAATATTTTAATATTCTAAGTATTTTGCTCAGACAGCCTGCATGAATGCCAACAAGTACATGATTAGCCCGAAAAGAGCTCGTTTTGAGAAACCGAAGTGTGCAAGATTTTAACATGACAGGCAGAACAAGAGATCAAAAACCTCCCGGATCGAGACCGAATGGTTAAATTGTAAGAACTTGTAAGTTTCTTGCAAAAGATGGTTAACTTTTAAGAACTTGCAAGTCGAATGGTTAACTTGTAAGAACTTGCAAGTCGAATGGTTAACTTGTAAGAACATGTAAGTCGAATGGTTAACTTGCAAGTTCAGTCCAAACTGAAAAACCATTAAAAAAACAATTTCTGATTGATTTGATATAAGAAAACTTCCAGTTATATCGAAGTTTCTCGAATTCATGTTATTTGACGAAAAAAGATACTTCTTGACCTGTACTAGAGGCAAATATTCCAAAACGTTTTGACTGTTCAAAGTTTCTGACTTTGCTAATTTTTATTGAGAAGAAGTTGAGAAGAGTATGTTAGTCCATATTAAGAACCTTTGCGCGTGGTTAATATGATAATAAATTTGTCGTTGTTCTCTACCATTTAATGGGAAAACATTTAAAAATTGTCACTTTATTCTTTTTCTCTGTACTTTCAACGTTAACTTTTTTATCTTTCTTGTTGATATTCTCTACAAAGAACGTAAAAGCTGCCCATATTGGCCAACTGATATTTCATTGATGAATGTATTTTAACAAGAGTGTGAGGGTCCCGCTTTTGCTATGAGAAGTTGCTGCTTAGCCGAAAGGAAACAAAATAAATTTTTTTTGTAAACTTTGAGTCGTGAAACATTTTGTTATGAATGGAGCCAATTCAAATTTCATAAGCGGGCTTTAAGCAATACTAATGAACACAAAAAAATCCAAGTAGAGGAAACGTGCTAGAAAAAGATCAGCCCATCTTCAGCCCAAGAAATCAGAAAATCAAGAAATTTGAGAAAAAAACAAGAAAACTGAAAAAGAAAATGAAAAAAGAAGATGGAAGATGGAAGAACACCTTTTCTGATGCTTTAGATTAGTAATTTTGATGATTTTTTGTTCTTTTGTCGATGCGCACAATATGTGTACATTCATGTCTTGCGACGTTTTACTGTTTTTCTACAGAATAGGCAAAATGGTTATCTTGTAAGAACTTGCAAGTTTCTGCCAGAAACTTGCAAGTTCTTAAAACATAAACATTCATAAGATGAAGGGTTATCTTTTAAGAGCCTTGTAAGGCGAATGGTTAACTTGTAAGTAACTTGTAAGTCGAATGATTAACTTGTAAGAGCCTTGTAAGTCGAATGGTTAACTTGTAAGAACTTGCAAGTTTTTGGAAGAAAAACTTGCAAGGCGATGCATCGCGTTGTAAGTTTCTGCCAGAAACTTGCAAGTTCTTACAAAATAACCATTCGGCCTCGACCCGGGCTCTAATGCCACTTTCAAATAGAAGGTGAAAAATTGCGGTTAATTGCCGGTTTAATATTAGCGCGTGGACTTCCTTGATTTCATCAATTTAATATCAGCAAAACAAAAGGTAAGATTGGCCATTGTAGCATTGTTCTACCAAATAATTATATCATTTGGCATTAAAAAAGGAAAATATAAACGTTGTTTTCCATAGTGAAAACTTTTTTAACGAGATTTTTTCAAAAATTTTGCCTTTGAGCTTTATCTTTCAAGAACTAGCTACGTTAATATTTTTAATATCTCGTAAAACATATTCAAAATCGTGAAAGTTGTTCTTTCCTGAGCGAAGAGAAACTCACTGAATGATAACGGTCTGATAGAGGCGACAGTTTTTCTGCATTGACCTTGTTCAACTAGGGTAAGGCTTCAATTGGGGTTCAGTTAACTTCAATTATCTTAATTTGAAGAATTACACTAATTTACACGTAAATTACACTAAAAGTGAACAAAATATCACATGTTCACACAAAACTTTAATCCTCGATAATTCCTCGAAAAAAAGGAAAATCAAACAATCTTTTTAATTTCAAGTTCTACGCTGGACGAGCTTTTTAATGATACCACTCAAAATTCTATACGATGAATATATCGATCGGCCAAAATTGACTGAACAAAAAAAACCATTTGAGTATATAGTTCCTTCCCCTTCAAGAGGGGTCGGATTAATAATATTCAATGAAAAGTGGGTTGAAATGAAGTGTATGAACTACAATAATTTGTAACACCCTTGAAGTGATAAAAGACTTCAATTTCGGATCCCTCTTTTTCTGGAAATGCGTTTGATGAATTCATCAAACGCATTTCCAGAAAAAGAGGGATCCGAAATTGAAGTCTTTTATCAAATCAAGGGTAGTACAAATTATTGTAGTTCATATACTTCATTTCAACCCACCTGTCATTGAATATTATTCATCCGACCCCTCTTGAAGGGGAAGGAACTATATACTCAAATGGTTTTTTTTGTTCAGACAATTTTAGCCGATCGATATATTCATTGTAGAGAGTTGACACTGGTATCATTAGAAAGCTTGTCCAGCGTAGAATATGGAGTTGAAAAGAATTTTTTTAGTCTTGGTTTTTTACAGGGAGTTATCGAGGTTTAAATTTTCAGACAATGGATTGAATTCCGGTGAGATTTTATTCACATTTTCCGAAACTTTTGACAAAAACTTTGACTAAATTTTTTTCCAATTTTGCTAAAAATTGTTAGTTTTTAGAAAGTGTTGTTGATTTTTATTTGAAAATGAAAAAAATATTGTAAGCTATTTTTATTGATTTTTTCAAATATTCTGGCTAAATATTTCAAAATAAAGACTTTTTGATCAAAAACAGCACGAAATAAGTTTTTTTTAGTCCAGTTTGATTAAATTTACCGGAAGAACAGACCCAAACACCGCTAACACAATCTTTGTAGACTCAAAAGGGGGGCTTTTTCGACTTAAAATTCCGTAGAGAGTGCTCTGTAATTAAAACAATGCCGTTTTTTGCTAAATTTATTCGTTGATCATCAATAACGCAGCATGAATTTTTGATTTTTTTTAACTAACGAAATATCAATATCTATAACATTCGAATAATTAAGTGTTCCTAATGAACAAGCAGCATTAGCAGGGCTTGTTTTGGACCAATCATGAACTGGTATAATCCAAAAATAATTGGGATTGTAATCAGTCGATTTTTTTATTAAAAAAATTTGATCTTTCTACATTAGTTAAATAACAGAACATTTCAAACCAAAACTCACTAATAAAAAGTCCAAATGGCTTCCAAATTAACTTCACACTATTGTATCTAGTTGATTACTTGAAAGCTTATGGTCCTCTTTACTTTTAAAAGTATTTGACTTTTAAGTAAATAATGACTTATTTAAATTTGCCTCTTTTTTTCTCTCAATTTGGTCAACTTGTAGCTTTTTGTCAGCAATTAAAAACTGCTTCTTCTTTCTGGAGAAATCCATTTCAATCTTTATTGCGGTTTTACGCCGTAAGTTATGGTTTTCTGGCTCTGATACCACTATTTCACATTTTATTTCCACGTATTTGCCCATTTTTAACTTTTTCGAGTTTTGTCATCTTATCACATCATTGGCAGTTCATATATCACATTATTGGTGTTCGAAGTAAAACACGTTCGATATTATTAAAATCTTTAAAGATAAAAACTCTTGTTTTAACGGCTTCGACATTACGTAGTCAAAGAATTTAATTGAATTTTTTTTTATATTTTCGGTTTTACTGTGTCTTTTCAGGCGTATGAAAGTTCCTGTGCATTGACCGGTTTCGTTAGCTTTCAGTGGAAAAATAGATGAATCAATGTTTTGATAATAGTAGATAGCTGATGGCTTTCATGATTCTGAAAACAATTGTTTTCCAAATAAAAAAAAACACCTTTAAACTTCGCAATTTTGTTTTTTTTATTATCCGTTATTTATCTAGTCTCGTTAATTACAGGCCAAGTACGACATAATTGTTGCAATAGAAAAAATCAAAAGGCATATGTGTCACACAATCTAATTTCTTTAATTTTTCGTTGACATTACTGGCTTCGACACGGAAAAACAAGTCTATTTTTGTCATAGTTGACGTTCTTTTTGCAGACAAAAGACATATTCTGCATAATTGCAATTCTCAATGGCTTCCTTTGGAAGAATACACGAAACTATTTAATTATTCGATTTTGTATTAAATGGCGTTCATGTCCTTGGAAATATTTTTTTTCCAAAAAAAAGTAAAATGTTACTTAATTTTGCATTTTTTTTTTCATTTTCGTCTACTTGTTACCTAGCTTCATTCATGAGAGGTCACATAATACATTATCGGTGCTCGCAAAAAACGCAATCGAACATATTTTGATAGCCATAGTATGGTTTTACGGTTTCGAAAGCGTTTTCTGCCAAAATTTAATTGATTTTTTGTTTGTTGACTTTTTGTTGTTCTTTTTTTATCCGCAAAAGCATTGAACACCGGCAGTTCCTAATTCCTTTTATAGAAGCATTGGTCATCATACACTTGCATAATTGTTACGAAGCCTTATTATTGACTAATCTCATATCTTTTCTGGTGAATTACAAGTTATGTTGTTTAATTTCAGTTTTATCTGACGCTATTTTGTCTTTGTTATTAATTTTTTTTATTTTAAAACGGACATGAAATTTTTTGAAGTTATTAATTTTTGTTGTTGTTGTTTGAATTTGCTGTTTGTCTTGACACTTCTTCTTAATATTTGCACATCTTGTCAATCTAATGCACCATTTTTACCCCACCACTGAGTTATTTGCTTTGGAGGCTATCTTTTCGTTCATACACCAATTTTTTTTTAAAATACTTGAATTTTTGGGTTCCTCATTTGGCAGACAATCATGCCAAAATTGTGGATGAGAGAGGTCGGAACCTTATGTGCAGTTGCATATTACCGAGTCGCCTTGTTCATATCAGTTTTCAATATGAGATTAGTTGCGGTTATCATATTCTTTGCATTTCAAAAATTCACATCCATCTATTTAAAGGTGAATGAGTTTTAAAAAACGCATAGTTGTATAGGCCTTACTAATCTGAAAATTGAAGATTTCTCTGCATGTGGACGTAAACGTAACCAAAAAGGAAGACTCTAAACAGAGGCGTCCAAAAAATATTAGTTTATTTTCTTTTAATTTGAGCGGACAATTGAATTTGCAATCCATAATACGTAATTCTTTTACGTTTTCTTCCATGCGTTAAACAGGTTTTTACAGATGGCACTTATAAAACACTGTAACTCCTTGGCCAGCATTAGATGTTAATCTTGCATGATCTCACAAGATTCTTGCAAAAGGGAGTTAGCCTTTCAAAATCTTGCAACACGACGTTAAGATGTTAATCTTGCTAGATGTTCCAAGACAAGGTTTACTTTGCAGGATTCCTCCGATTTCGTTCCGATGAAGCTCTGCTGTCTTTTGTTACAATTGGTGCATAATCTTTGCGCTGAAATTATCATAGTTACAATTGCACGTATTTTAAGATAAAAATTGTAAATAACTATATACGGAAAATAAATGTTGCATTAATTTCAGTTATAGCTAAGGATAAATCTTTACTATTGCATTGTACAGAACTTGAGAATCGGTTGAAAAATCAGAATTTTTTGCTGATTTTTTGGATTTATACAATTATGCATTCATTTTTTATACTTCTTTGAAACTTATTCTACTATTTGATAATAACATTTAACTCACTTATATTCCTTTCACTTCATTTCGTTTCATTAGACCTGTTTTCTCTCATTGTGGAAAAAGGGTTCTTATGGGGGGAAAAAGGATGAAACGATCCGCTTCATATGCTTCAAATTTGACCTGTTTCTGCATGTCTTTGGTTTTTCAAAGGCTTTTTCGGGATTCATCGAATGCTTTTTGGATGTTAATCATGAAAAAATTTTGTAAAAGAGTCCAAACTAATGGTAAAGTCTACTTGTATTCAGTTACGAAGGGGCCATGTTCAACTAGTTGAATTGTCTTATATGGTCGTCTTAATCGCTCTTGAACGATAAGTCAATGTTCTTTTGCAATTTTTATTTTTAATTAACTTAACCAATTTTTTAAAAAATTTTTATCAGACAGATCATAGTAGGCTATAGGAACCGTTAATTGAATTTAATAAACTTTTTTAGCTGATTTCAATTTCTCAATTATTTCTCAATGATCAATTTTAAGTTACCAAATTTCAGGGTTGTATATGTTATTAGGTTGGAAAAATATCCAGGAGAAATTGTCAATTTGTGGCAAAACTGGTATTAGTTGACATCGTTTAAATGAGTTATATTCTTTTTTTCCGTTTTCTTGAATGTGAAAGTTCTGGCTTAATAACCGGTAAAGTTTAAAACTTAATGTTACACAGCATTGTCAAAAACAATGCTAACAGAAAAGCCATAACAATGAATTTGTATTAATTGACATTTTGTGATATACCAATTATAATCTGAACAGTTATTTAGTTCACGCAACTCCCCAGGGTAAGTTATCACCGCTTTTTGCATTAAATAACATTATAATTGGAGCGGCAATATTGAAAAAAAAATCAAAATAATTACGAAAAAGTAATTTTACTATCATGATCCGCAAGTGAAAAATTAATAGGAATCAGTGATCGGATCAAATTAAAAATCAAATGATATAGCCATCAATCAGTACATATTTCGTGTTCAGTTTTAGATTGCCTGATTTTGACAATTTAACAAAAGCCTAAAAATTTACACAGTTTTATGAATTTTAGAATTAGATATTTTCCCTGAGCTCGAATATCAACAGCTATTGTTTGAATACTATTTAAACAATTATCCTATAGTTTAAACAGTTGCTCTATTTTTTGCCATTTTTCAGGACTAGAAATTGATAAAAATTTATTTAAATTTGATAAAAGGTTGTTAGTCTCTCATAATGAAACCAATTTTCGCAAATCTTTTAATTTCCTTCGTATTTTGGGCTACTATCATGGTAAAATGCTTGAGCGCATCGTGTGGAACCTACGATTCTTGCTATAAAACTTGCTGCGACGGAGTTCTTCACAGCGGTGCTGACAAAACTTGCTGCGGGAACAAAACATACGACCCGTATTACAGCACCTGTTGCAATGGTGTCTTGCACCCTGGTAAAAAGTCATGCTGCGGAGCCCAAGCTTACGACTCCTTTTATAAAACTTGTTGCGAGGGTGTCCTGCATTCGGGTTCCGGGAAGTCTTGTTGCGGATCCAAAGCGTACGATGACTTCTATGAATCCTGCTGCGATGGAGAGATTCATTCTGGATCTGGACTTTCGTGTTGTGGTAGCCAGACCTATGATTCGTTCTACAAAACGTGTTGCAACGGAGTTTTGCACTCCGGATCTGGGATGTCATGTTGCGGAACCCAAGCCTATGATGAATTCTATGATTCGTGCTGTGCTGGGGTGTGTATTAATTCGGTTTCTTATATTACCTTGATAGCCAAATTATTCAATCAAATCGCTTGTCGGTATTTTGAGAGGAAATTTTCATGCATTTCGGTGAAGGCTGAAAAAGATCAATTTTATGTGTTCAACAGGAAATTTTTCGGGTCTTTACCCATTATAGCCCCCACAAAAATATGGCCCCCATGTTATATGACCTCTGTGCTGGGGGCTATAATGAGAAAGACCAAATTTTTCGTATGAAGTTGGTAAAATTGGTATAACTAATTTTATAATTGAAAGGATAAAGATTGCGACTTTATATAATGGTTTTTTTGTCTTGTCAAAACGTATGCCAAAATTTTAACTTAATTGGGAATATTTAACTTGCTAGAAGGTTAAAAGAACAACCAAAATGGTTGAAAGATTAACCAATGTCTAAGATAAAGCTAAAACAACTTTACACGAAAGCTCTTCTTGTTCAAAGCTAACTTGACTCGCGAGATGACTTTGAACAAGAACGAACGCGAGAAATTTTAATAAGAGATACTCACGTTCTAGAGCTTAAGACCAGTTGATGTAATGGTGATCAAATTGGTTGATCACTGTGATCTATTCTGTTTTAGCCCCTCAGCTTAGTGGGCTCATATCTTTTACGCCCCCAGGCGCACGTGCTATTTTTTTACATAGTAACGTGCTATATAACATGTAATTTTGTAATTTGGGGGGGGGGATAGAATGGATCCGATCATTGTTAGGATCAAAGCCTGGCTCCATTTCATAATGGTTGCGTAATTTTTGACCCCTCAACCATGCTTTAGGTGATTCACTCCGGATCAGGGCTGTCCTGCTGTGGGAACCAGACATACGATTCCTACTACGACACCTGCTGTGAAGGAGTTCTTCATAAAATGGGCTACTACAAATCCTGCTGCGGAACCGAAGCATA
Source organism: Convolutriloba macropyga (assembly GCF_964194025.1). Classification (NCBI taxonomy): domain Eukaryota; kingdom Metazoa; phylum Xenacoelomorpha; order Acoela; family Convolutidae; genus Convolutriloba; species Convolutriloba macropyga. The sequence goes on along the minus strand of NC_134472.1, from coordinate 71,504,961 downwards.
CGACTCGTTTTTCGACACTTGCTGCGATGGAGTGATACAGTCTGGATACGGCAGATCTTGTTGCGGTGGGAAGACCTATGATTCCATTTTCTACACTTGCTGTGGGGGAGAAATTTTCAAGGGGTGGGATAAGTTTTGCTGTGGATCTGAGGCGTATGATAAGTACCACAACACCTGCTGTAATGGAGAATTGATCTCAGGAGGGTGGAGGTCTTGCTGTGGAATGAGATCTGAGGATTAAGAACGTTCCAAACCTTAGGAACAGTTTTGAACGCTAAATATAATGAATTCATTGAGTAAACAACAAAAAATATCACGTCAATAAAATAAATTTTAATATGCATTTTTCATCTTCGGCGCTTTGCAATTTATTGCTAGGATCTTAAAAACTAGCAATTGGATCGTTTAACAATAACCCCCCCTACCCCCCCTAGGTATTTGGTAAAGAAGCTCCAACTACTCCATCTAATCTATTTATTGTTGCAACCCTTCATGAAGTGCGGGCTAGGAACTTTATCACATACGTACATTTATTTTGTGCAAAAATTAATCGATGAATACCTTTAGCGCACTCTAAATAGAGTTCGGATAAATTTACCTGAAAAAAACACCTGAGTTTAACTGAATGGGCAAAATGTTCCAACCTGAACTAAACTTGTTACTTGAAATTTTCCTAAAAGCTACCTGAAAAAATTAGTCTTCACTGGCTGAACTTTAACATGAACTTGACTGAAAAACCTGGAAAAGGCACCCGAAAATTTCAGGTAGTTTTTCTGACTCAGAAGATTCTCTAACTTCAATTTCACTTGAAAATTTCTGGTAAAAAACTTAAAACTTTTGGGTAATTTTCTGGTAAATTCAAGGTAACTTCAGGTGTAGTTCATTTCAGAGGAAAAGCAGAAATGTGGCGCACTTGAAAAACTCCATCGATTGTTGAAAACAGTTTAATTTTTTTTGTTTCACTGTTCGTTTATATTTCAGAACTTAGAGCAGAACTTATAATTAACACTGAATTTTACGTCAAAATCAATAAAACTGCCGTCTGTTATGTCCACTATGCACGAATGCTGGCTTTAACCTAAACTGTTCAAAATTAGGCGTATTGACATCAAATCAATGCTTTTGACGTTGGTTACCATAAGTTTCATTTGGCCTTCGTTCTAGTTTCAATCTCCTCAGGACTCAATAAATCGATGAGCATTTTACTTGAAATTCCAATCTCATGGCCCCCTTAATTTTGGTTGAACATTCAACATGGACGAACTGCCTTGAACTTTAGCACAACTTAACAAGACACATTTTGAAGTAAAAACAGTCGAAGCATTTTTTTAAAGAAGGTAGTAAGTTAAACAAGTTTTTGAGGTCAGAAATTAGCCATTTAAACAAAAACTTTTGTTAAAGTCGTTTCCTGTCGCTCAACTTCGACGCATGAACCATTTGTAACAGTAGTTTTTGAAAATTTGTTCCCCAAATTTATGTGAAAATAAACAATATTGATCCACAGCACGAATTGCTTATGTCAACAAGAAAAAAAATCATGAAAATATTTAGGTTTACAGCTCCTCAATAT
>NC_134472.1:71449191-71503191 GCF_964194025.1 Convolutriloba macropyga | reverse complement strand
ATGTCACAAAAATCAAAACGAACAGGTCATCTAAGACGAAGGCAAGAAGCGTGTTTCTTTTAACAGTGTTTGATAGCTCTCCAATTTTCTCAAATTTGATCAGACGCTTAGACCTCGTTTTCTTGAGCGTCAACTACTGTGATTTCGAATCTACACACAGTCTTCATAGAAATTTTCTAGATTGCAAAAATTTGCAAGATTTTTTGCTTCAATTTTTATCGCGAAATCGATTCTCATACACTCTTATAAAGCACGCGTTTTTTCTTGCATTATTTAGAAAAGAAAATCGCTCAATAATGGAAGAAAAACGCGTGCATTATTAAAGTCTATCAGAATCGATTGCTTTAAATTCCTAATTTTTCTATCCATTTTTTGCAAAGATTTCTGGCGAAAATTATAAGACAAAAAACATCATAAACTTTGGGGTCAGTCAAGACGGTACCAAGATATTCCAGAAAGTTACTTTATCATGATGTGGGCGAGTGATATTTCAAGAATCAGAGACATGACAAGAATGACATGACATGGCGAGGTGTATCAAGTTTCATTTCAATGGTTTGCATAGTTGTATTTAATTTGGGATACATAATATGATCAATAGTAATAATCATAATAAATTTTATAAAAGGCTAGAAATACAATCAAGTTACATATTTAGCAAAATTTGCAGCCTTTTGAGAGAGCATCATGCAGACATTTAGTCCTTCGAGTGATGTCTCTTGAGCAAACAGTTGATGAGCTTCATTCCAGTGATAATTGCAAAAAGTTGAAAAATATGACTCCTGATTTATGGCCACATCGCAGTAAAAAATAAATAAACCGTGGCATTTTTGTTTTAGATAAAAAAAAATACGCTAACAGAATAAGCTTAGGAGATGATCATTATCACATATATATAAATCCCGAAAATCGTGCAACAATCATTAGCATGGGACCTAGATCAGAGCTATTGGAATAATTATTTATTTTGGGATTACTCAGAAAGGGATCAAACATCTATGATGAAGGTCAAGAGATTTTGATTAACAAACATACAATTAGAGCAAGCACAACTTAGGACCTTACTGACGAATGTAACGTCGCCCTTATGTAATCATCGCACGGAGACAGCGAGTATGAAAATAACTACCGCTTTTCGTTGGACTACAGGAAATTATAGAGAATGGAATAAATTTTCAACGTACAATTAGACATGAGAGGAGTTTGGCTAGGGACTAGGAGGGAGGGGGGGGGGTATAGAAATAATGCTTCCTGTCGTTGACATTGCGTTTTTTGATGCTAAATGTGATACCGAAACTCGTTAATCATATTTTGTATTTGCAAACCCAACGTTCGAACTTGAAGTGAAGGTCAATAAATCACAATTTTCTACAGAATAAAATGAAATCCTTAGCTTCATCGATAACCGTATACAGCTTGATTGTCTTATCAATAACAGCGTACTCGTGTTGTGCGAATTCTTGTGGGAAGTATGATCGTAGGCTGTACACGTGTTGTGACGGAATCTTGCAGCCTGGATCCGGTCTGTTCTGCTGCAACTCTCAAGCATACGATAGAGCAACCAGCACTTGCTGTGATGGAGTCGTCAATGAGGGATCCGGCATGTATTGCTGCGGAACCAAAGCTGTAGACCGAAGCAAGGGCGAAGATTGTTGGTGGAAGAACTACAAGATATTCGCGAGAGGGAATTAAACAACTGGGAAGTCTTCAAAGATTTAAAGAGGCATTGCAAGAAGAAAACTTGATAACAAGATTAAAAAACTGGCATGAAGATTTAAACTATAACTGAAAGACCAGTGAAATTGGAACTGTGTTAAAACAGCACTGCAGGCCGTTGTCACTGTTCAATTGAAAATTTAATTAAATCGGAATTTACTAAACAAAATAGATTTAAATTACCTCCCAGATTGCGTAATAAATAAAATGAATTTTCTCATTTCCTTTTATGGTAATGTTGCTGAAATGGCAGTTATAACAGAGTTATAACTCAACTCCGGTTTGAAAATTTTCCTACCATGTATTAGGATTGTAATACGGATTTTCTTATTTGTAGCAATTGATAGATGGCAACGGTGCGTAATGAGAATTCACTTACGCAACATAAGATGTCTTTAGTCGAATTCCGATGGTTATTTTGCAAGATCTTCCAAGATTGTTGCAAAGGACGGTTACCCTGTAAGATCTCCGGAAATACGGTTAATGACTTGGCAATCATTACTGATACCTAGACTTGCAATTAGACTTGCCCAGTACTGATGTTGACGTGGCGTTTAGTACGGGAAGATCTTCCAAGATTGTTGCAAAGGACAGTTACCCTGTAAGATCTCGCGAAAGACAGTTATCTTTTCACACGATGACTTTCCCTTACACGATTCCTACAAGACAACTGTTTCTTGTGAGGCTCTTGCAGGATAACAAGACTTTTGCTTGACTCTATTTTAGAGATAACGATGTCTAAACTAGAGTCAAGCAAATGTCTTGTTATCCTGCAAGAGTCTCATACGGGGATCGTTATCTTGTAGGAATCGTATAAATGAAAGTTATTGTGTGAAAAGATAACCGTATTTCGCGAGATCTTACAGGGCAACCGTTCGTTGCTACAATCTTGGAAGATCTGCAAAATAACCATCGGAATTCAACTGGAGACATCTTATGATGCGTAAGTGAATTTGCAAGAAAAATGCAAGAGTCTGAAAAGATAATAGGACAACAAAAACTATATCAGCGCAACTATCACCGGTACTCTTCATAGATGGCTCTGGATCATCAATGCTCGACTTCAAATACCGTTTGCACCCTTCAACTGGTACTCCAGTGCAAAGTCTACTGTGCTTTGTTGTGGGCTGATTTAATTTTTGAAAAATCCTTCGTCCGTTCAATGAGATATCGCATATTTCTCAATTCATAGTTTTCTGCCAACAAGTAAAGAATCTTTAGTTGAGTTTTTCCGGTCAAAGGAAAACAATTTTTACCAAGCTGACTTTGAAAAGATTTATTTACTGGACAAAAAAGATTTGAACTAATTGTTTTTATTGGCTTGCTGTTATAATTGGTATTCATATTCATATAGCAACATCATATTGTACTTCATACTTCTTAATAGAGTTTTTATCTTAAAAACAAATATTACATAGAACTAATTAATCAGTGAAAATTTATGTCTTTTCTCTGAGATCCCTATCAGTTTGATACATCTTAGATTCGATTGTAATCTAACAAATTTGTAATGTTTTTTCGTTTTTTAAAAAAAGAAATGGCATTCGGATTTTCTTAATTTCGAAAAATTGGGCACAAAATTTTAAAAGATAATTAAAATGAAGAAATTTAAACCAGCTAAAACATTGAGAAGCCTGTTTTTGAAAAAATATATATTTTCAATAGATTAAATTGTACTAGTTTCTGTTGTAAGGAAAAATTTTCAACAGTGCATAAAATGGTTTCTGGATTTAGTTTTTTTCAAAAATTAGTTTTACTAAACAATCGTCCGTTTTTTCAGCCTGCGATATATTCTCTTCACCGAGAGCAAAAAAGATTGAGTTGCACAAACCGATCACTTTTTGGTCTCTTCAACCGTTCCGGCCGAGCGAGCCAATCTCTTCTCTCGAATTCTTCAAAATTAATTGTTCCTGCGACAATTTCTGCCGGGTTGTGATATCTCGTGATACTTTTGCCTTGTGAAACTTCTGTAGTGTCTCGTTTCTCCACGTGGAAGTTTCAGACGCATAAAAGTGGCTATAGTCACCAAAAAAGCAATTCTGCTCATAAATAGATCAGTCTGAAATGTGCTGAATAATAAGAAAAAGGACAATTGAGAACAGTCCGCTATGGCCTAATGATGTTCCGCTGCGATTACGAAGCAACCACAATTATTATCATTATTTGTCATCGACTTGATGGGCAAAAACACTTGTTGTTTTTGCTGAGAGCTATTCATCCACTGCAGTTCTGTTTTTGAGACCAACCAGAAACTTCAATTGTTTTTTTCAACTTGTGTTTTAAGGAAATCTGTTTTTTGCCAACCTCACCGCGTTTACAGCTGTCTTGTAAATCTGCAATCTGTAAATCTACGTTCTATGCGAGGGACTGACTGACAGGTGGGCATACCTGAAGTTTCCAAAAACAGATGCGGATGTTGTGATTGTAGATAGGCTGCTGCGCATATACACAGTCTGTTCATATGCGTTAGCAAAGAGATGAAATTCAGGTTTGAGTTGCTTTGCTTTCAAGTCTCATCTACCAATGGCGATTTACAATAGAGTTGTAAGTTTTTTTCCTTCATTTCAAGAAATCTCCCTTTTCGACAAGCAATTCAGAAGTCATTTCATGTGAACACTGTCTGAAGCGAATAACACAAATTGGTCAAATAACGAGGTTATGAGAGAAAACACTTTCCTTTGGGTTAAAGAAGTCTCAAGATATGAGAACCTTGTTGATTGATACCCCTGCGAACCTGAAGACTGTCGCTAGTGCCACAGCTAAGCAGAGATGATCCTCTGAATTGGGCTTATCATCAACTTGCTTGTTTTCTCGGCCGGATTTGAGTTGTCCGTTCTTGGCCTCACGTTGTTGCTCGTTCACCTGTTAAACTCAAATACATCTTTTGCGAGAACACGTTACAACCCATAGAACACTTCAACAATTTGTTCTGGTGAGTCTACTAAATTGATTAAAAACTCCACATCAAAGTCGTTGAGGATTGCTTTGCTGCGGTATGAAATATTTGATTAAAAAAACTGAGGCGGATTTTTGCACTGGCTGATTGGGCTTCATTCTTCAAAAAGTTTCCAACAGCTCCTTTCCTGCTTAATATTCTGCGCTTGCAGAAACATTGGTTCGATATTGGCTTTATGTTTATTGGTCCCTCACGAAATCTGGAAATGAATTCAATCAACCCATGAGAAAAATTAGGTCCAGCTAGTAGCTGTCGGTCGGGGATATTTCTTCTTTGAAGCAAGGTGGCAATCGATATTAAGCGCAACATAGTGGCCTTGGGCTTGAAATTTCTCTAGAACGCTTTAATCAATGAATTGTATTATCCATACGCTATTTATGACTGCATAAGTATCCAGTCTGCACTAACCACTCTAAAATGAGACAGAAAATCGAAGAAGCCTCGTTAGAACCCATGTTTTTAACCTATTTGCTGCTATGTTTTATTACTGCCTGGTTTACCTTGACATCGCCATTTCCCTTGTTATTTTGGTTTTCTCAGCGAAGATACTGATTATGCTTTATGGTGCATAAAATTAAATCGCAAGCTTTCATTTTGCAAAACTAATTTGTTTGTTTTTCCCCTGACAACCAAAGCGCAGTCGTTGCTTTCTGACTGCCGCTTGCAAATCTGTGATATTCTGGTTCTTGAAAAAGCACTGTTTTATATTTTACGAGTGCTATTAGCAAGCATCAAGTGATTGTTTTCCGTTTGATTTGCTTCTTAGACAGTTGAGCGCGCCTTAAAACTTGATATCTTAAGGAATTTTTGTCTTCTATTTCTCGCTGGGCAAAGACACGTGGACGCTGAAAATCTTCCATGAACAAAAATAGCTTTTCTTCCAAAAATGTTTCTAAATTTTTCAGATCAGATCTCTCTTCCTTTCGGCATTGACATAAAACCACTTTTTCTCTATCCGATATTGCACTTTTCGCAAAGTGCCATCATATTTGTTTTGAAATAAAACAAAAACAAAATTTTTTATTGTTATCAATTAATTAATTGTATGAGGAGATTTTTTAGCTTTTACTGGTTGTTCTTTTCGCAGGGTCTCAAGATGAGCTCAAAAATGAACTCGGGCAGTGAAATTTCCCTTCTAAGAGTGAGAGAAAAGTGGTGGTAGCAAGAGTTCGAGTATACCACACCAAATGTAGCTGATTTTGCTTTACCACTCAAAGGCTTTTTCAATCCGCACATTTTTTCTGAGTAGCAATTTTTTCTGTGGATGCACTATAACAACTTGCAGTATTAGCCCTTCTGGCCTATCAAGGTGCTTGCAATTAAAACTCGTTTTTAGCTCGTTCGTCTGGTTGTTGCCTACGAAATTGGCGCTCATAAATTTCTGCTGACATTTGGTTAAAATAATAGTCCTCATTTTGGACAATCCTGGCTGGCATGACCACTCAGGATAAAGCGTTAAATTTGGTTATACGTTTTCTGACTAGTTTTTATCAGAACGGTCGAAGTGAAAGTTTTATGTCTTTTGCGATTCGTAGGGTCGAGTAAGCCAAGAGGTTACATCTTTATTTATTGCTTCCTTCCATTCGAGTGGAGACAGCCAGCATATACTCGACCATTATCATCGTCCAAGTACGACTCTTTTTTGGGGATGCTGCAGTGTACTCCCGATAAAAAGCACCGTTGACTTCATAAATTTTTCAATCTCAGCTTAGCTTTTCCTTTTCGTTTCGAATTGCTCTTTTCAAATGTGTCTTGAAATAAGAATTGTTCTCCATTGCAACTTTTTTTCAGTTTTTTTAACGCCAAAGTTTAATTTCTTTTACCCTCCGTCTTTGTTTTCAATAATATTTCCACTTGAGCAAAATAAATTCCTTTCTCTCTGTTGTGAAATGTTTGCGTATGTGTTTTTTATTGGGTATGAAGTATTGTTTGACTTTGATGATACGACATAGTTTTTTGTCAGTGGATATTTGATAGGCAGTCGGTCTAGAAGAATTTTTTTGTTCTTAGTTGAGCTTGTACAAACCCCATACCTTTTTTATTGAGTTTTCTAAACTGTTAAAAACGAACTGAACTGATGGTTGATCTTGAGTTTGTTTTGAGTTTGTTGAGCCAATCACCGTTCCGAATTAAACGTTAGACTGTTTGAAATTCCTTTAAAATTTTTATCTGCTCTTATCAAGTCTTAAAATGCTTTTCTAGGTTATTGTGACAACTTGAGATATTAATTTTATTTATTCTGTAGTTTAAAAGCAACCTAATTTGTTTCTGGTCCGCCTGGGTACTGAAAATTTAACTTTGTAAAATATTTTTGTTCCAGTTGAGGTTTTAACGTGATTGTAGCTTCGTTGACCGTAGATTTTGAGTTATTGTTAATGCTCTTCGTAGCTTCCTGCGTTTTCTGAAACGCAATCTACACAAGATTGTGCTTTACTGTCCAGTTCTGCAATCCTAAAGTCCGGTAAAGTTTGTCTCCCACTTACGACAAAGAAAGTTTCACAACGCTTCGTATCGTTTTGCGAAAAACAATTGAACATATGTATCCATCATATTTTTACTGTACTGTTGCATTGCAGTTTCTTTCTCTATATATTTAAAGCATAGTTTTTCCAAATTTAAGATGAACTGGTTTTTCTACTGCTCAAACAAAACTGGCTCTTTATGTATACCATTTCAATCGGATAGAGAAAAAATTTCACAGCAAATTGCACAGGAACTGTTTATTAAAAAAATGTCTTTATCTAAACTTTAGTTTGGAATTGATTTTTGTTCGCACGAGTTGAACTTACTGAAGCGTCGATAGTTGCAGTTGAATAGCAGCGCAGGCTAATTAGAGGCACAGGAAACAGTGGAAAGTAAATTACTGCTCAAAACGCAAATTTTCGGTTTACTGCTCGAGAACTTTCAAAATTCGAAACACAGAAACAGCTTAATCACCGCTCAATTCCGTTTATCTTTGCGACAGTTTTTGCTCAGTCAATGGAAGAAAGATGTTAACCGCTACAGTTTTTGTACATTGATGTTTATTTTGATATTTCAGTCCTCGGGTACTCCGTTTTTGACATGACGATGACAATAACTGTAACTATATCTTAAATTATTGCTATGACTACTGCATTGTCATGAATTTTTGCTAGGACAACAGGAAGGAGATGAAAAAGCTGATAGTTTTTTGCCCTAGATCGGTTTCTATTCTCCTCCCACGCACGCTTTTTTGCAGCACATCTAATAAAATTTTATTGATAGTACTTTAGTGATTGCTAGTTTTGCTTATTTTTGGAAAAGTATAAGTTATTTTGGATTCATCGTTAGGCTCTTTATCAATTTCTATTGTCATTAATGTCAGTGGCAGAAACTAAGAAATTTTTGTAAAAAAAGTAATTGTTTTTTTTTTGCGTTCAACATTAGATAAATGAACAGATCAATTCGATTATGTGGTTAGATCTTTCTATATTGCAATGCTGAGTGCTTTGAATTTTTTCTCTGAATTATCAAATTGCTTTAACGTTATTAAGTGGTTGAATTAAGTTTTTTCTATCAGTAGGGATAAGAAATATTGTCAATGATTCAGCATCCAATTTCCGACTTGTGTAAAATATATGAATTATGCGAGTTCAAAGCAACTCAAACGATCCTTATACACCAATAGTGAAAAAAAGAATGGATTTTTTTGAGTTTGTGTTTGAGAAAGTATTGATGAGTTTGTTTGATCAGATGTTTTCGGCTTTGCCAGTCTTTCCTGGTTTTCTGCTTTCGACAGCTAATTTCCTCTGTAAGTCATTTCCTGCGTCTAATAATTTTTCAAATTATAATTTGTTTAAATTTCAATCAATGGGTTAAAATAGCGATGAGTTGAGTTTTGTTCTTCATACTTTTGATCTGTGAAGAAGACCAAATTTCAGTTATCATTAAAGTAAACAGAGTCGAAGCCCCTTTTTTCGCTCTAGTAACCAGTAAGTCTAAACTCTCGCAGTTTAAACTCTCGTAACAGGCCGGTCGTTTGAGAGCGATTCCTCCGACGCTATTAGTTATGACACTTTTACTTCTCTGCTTCTAATTTCCTTGTTTAACTTCAACCTTAATTTGTTTTAAAAGATGACTTTTTGAGAAGAACAATTCAGTTAAAATATTTGCAAGATGCGTGAACAACAACAGTGGGAAAAGTCGAAATCGGAAAAGACAAAAATCATGGAATTTGAAGTGCTTGATATTTTTTGGGCCAATACGCACTAGCAGTAGGCAGATGATTATCATCAGATAAATATTTGTAGATTTGCGTGTTTTTAAGCCTTGTTATTTTTATACAATTTCTGATAATTTTTTCGGCATAAGATATTTGGAACCTTATCTGTGAATGCACATTACCCATTAGCCTTGTTCATTTTTTTTCGAGCTCTTTTGTCAAGCTTATGTCCTTAAGTTTAGTTATGTAACAATCTATTGACTCTTAATAAGCAGAACCCTAACGTCTTACATCGTTGGCTGATATTTCAGACCTGACTAAGATAAGTAGCGGCGATTCTGCGACGCGATATGTTTACTTTCGTTGTGCTCAGACCACGGTAATGTTATTTGACAGTTAGAAGTAAAGATAGGAAAAATTAAGACATGTAGTCACGTGACACAATCAAATATACCAAAGAAAGAACCGCAGAAATTGCATAAATTGCAACTGAAGCAGTTGAGAGTTTGAAGATCCGAGACATAACCAAATATCAAAAATGAGAGTTTTTTCGAAAATTGTAGCACTTCTATTATTGCTTCAACTCATATCCAATATCAAATGTGATGGTATGTGTGGTCACTATGACCGCAGGCACAAGACTTGTTGTAACGGAATTCTTCATAACAAGCCTGGACAATTTTGCTGTGGAACCGAAACATATCATCCTAGGTCCCAAACGTGCTGCCAGGGCGTGGTTAGCACTCGACCATGGCAATCGTGTTGCGGAACCCAGGCATTCAATCCCAGGTTGAGAACTTGTTGTGGAGGAGTTGTAAACTATGGGTTGGGCGAGTATTGCTGCGGTACTCAGGTAATCTTTTAGCGGAAATCTTGAATCTGGGACCCCGGTTCGACAAACCCGGTCTGGGAGCCATATCGATAAACCCAGCTAAAAATCTTACATAATAAAGCTTTGGAGCTCTGAACCTTACGTAACACATGCCTTGAAGTATTTTAAAGTCAAGGTCTGCGTTTGAGTTCATTTATGACGCAGGCCTTTTTATGAACATACAAATAAAAACACACAGAAAAAAAATTTCTTTCATAGACAAGCTATTGCTTTTACCGCCCGGACGAGGCAAATTTATGTAAGATTGGTCGTTGAGTTTATATGACATCTAGGCTTGAGGAGTTGAAAAGAACGTATTGCGGTTTCTAATCGTAGATCTTACATAATTTTGTGTTTAATTTAGCGTTCATCTTACATAATTTTGCGTTTCTAAGCGTAGATATTATATAATTTTGCTTTTATACTAGCGTTGATCAAACTTAACTTTCAGTTTTTAAGCGTCTACATTGAATAATTTTAGAATTTTTAAGCGTAGATCATAAATTCAGTGCTTAGTTTTGAGTTTTGATCTTATATGGTTTAGAGTTAAACTTAGTGTTCAGCTACCTAATTTCAACAATTAAACTTTTGCGTCGATCCGAAATGCAAAGCTAACTTCTGTGCTATAATTTTACATTGATCTTACAAATGACTATAATTTAACAGTTGCTTTTAAAAAAACTTTTGGCTTCCATGATCAACTTTTGAACTCTGTTAAATTAAAGCTTGAATTTTTTTCACACATATTTTCAGACTCATTTTGAGTAAAGAGTTCGTGTGCCGAGTGTCAATTATGAGTTTGCTAGATTTTGTTTACTTAACTCATCTTCCCAACCGCATAATTGTCAAAACTTTTAGGAAAAAAATTGACTTCGCAAATTTTAAGATTTTCGTAAAGATAAATGTTTTCTTTGCAAGTGTTAGAACAGTAAAATAATTGATTTGTCAGGTTCATGTTGGTGCATTGATTGGCGTTTAGGATAAAGAGGAACAGTTTCCATAAATCTTTTCGCAGAGAACACAAAAAGTCTGAGTCAGCTAGAGCAATTGGTATAGCTTTGCTGGATGAAAAACAGTATTCGAAAAGTTTTGTTTTTTCGTTTGCAAATTTGTAAACTTTTGAAAACAAAAATGAAAGGCAGTTGTTTAGCATCGATTCAAGGAGTGTTCCCTACCCAACTTGTTTTTTAAACTTTTCCTAATGTCTATGATGATTGATTTCGCAAATAAACTAGATCTGGTTTCCCATTCGATAATAACCGGTGAAAAAAGTTCGAAAAAAAATTTCTTTAAAATCGGCTCTGAAGTTTGCGCAAACCCTTCATAATCGAATCTGTATTTGGATTTCCCATTTGTCTGTAATTTTTGGGTCAGTCAGCAGATGTTTAAGGTTAGCTTGACCCAGAAAAAAACAACCGAGTTCAATAGAAATATGTTTTTTTCGGCTAAAAAATGAATAAAAATTTAGATCAAGATGTTCTTCAATAATATGTGCTTCAAAGAGTTTTTGGTTTAACATCACAGGTATTTAAGCTACCAAAATTTACGCGCTGATTCAGTATTGATTGTCACAGTGGAAAACAAATCTCATAAAGGATACAACTGCTTCTAATACAACTGCTTAACCTCATTTTGACTTTTACAAGCTATTTAGTTCCATCGCTTTACCAAGTTACAGTTTTAAGGATGTTGCAGGAGAAAAATTGGGAAAAATTTTGTCCCGTTAACAGTTTGAGCCATATGATCGAATTGATTATGATAATTACTAACATGCATTGCGAAAAAAATGCAACCTAAATGGTTTAGTTTTAAATTGAAGCAGGTTTTAGAGAAAACTTTCTTGATAATAGTTTTCACTTATTCAAGCGCTACTATTTTTTCTTTCGTAACGAGAATCTTCTAAGCATTTTTGCTTCTTCTGAATACTCAATTGTTTTTACTTGTTTTTTTTTCTACGACTCGAAGAGGAGTATTGGTTTTCTTAAGGTTTTTTTTACCGGAAGTACTATTCGTTCAGACGATGTTTTGACCTAAAAGCGAAAGCGAGTAAAATTGCAGTGTGAACTAATTTTTTCTGAGCGAGAGAAGTTTTTTGATCATGCGCTGCGTTTAGTGAATGACTTTTTGACATTGAAAAGTAGTTTTTGACTGAATGGCACATATAGATAACGGTTTTTAGCTGTTTTTTCGTCTAAGTGGCCTAGTTTTTTTGCTTGTAATTTGGTTTTTTGTAGAAATAATTTTTAATTGATGCTATGTTGAAATTTAAACCCCGAAAATTGATAGCACAGTATTTTGCATAGCCTGAAATTGCGTTTCAAATGCGAAATTGGCACATATTTCTTGATTTTTTAGTTAATTTTTGGCTTTTTTTCTATTAATTTCTTCATTTTTGGATCTTTTAGCTGTTTTTTGTCAAAAATCAGTTAATATGGCAACTTCCCTTTGATAATTCATATACTCAATGCCTCTTTCTACCTCGATGTAATTTTGTTTCATAAAATTGTACATTTGCTAATCCGATTTTCGTAGTTTTTTGGCAGTTTTTTTCAGTTTTTTGTTTGTATTTTGCTTTTAATTACTAGAAATAGTATTTTGGGGAACATGAGGGACTTTAATTTTGTTTCAATGAAATTTCAATCATTTTTGTGATGTTAAGTTTTTGAAAAAAACAGATAAATTTTTTTCATAAATGCAGTCTTAAATATTTTTTGACCACTTTTTTTGCAAAATGTTTCATTGTTTCGTATGTCTGAATTCTGCTTTTTCTTGTTTTATTCTGTTCAGCAAGTTGGATTTGGTCTCGAATGACTTGTTGTCTTTTCTATGTCTCGAATGCTGATCAATTAAATGTACTCGTTTTTCTTGATTTTTTTAAATTTGATTTTTAACTTTCAAAAATCAAGAATTGATCTTTTTGTTACGGTGTTCCTAACATTGTGTCCATATTCTTCACATTCTTGTTTGTATCATTCTAGTTTTGTCCTGGCACCTACTTTTTTATTCGTTATAATGATTTTTTCAGTTGTTAAAAAAATGAATGAATTCAGCTTTTTCTTAGATCTTGGTTTCTTCGGTTTGCAATTGATTTAATTCAAAATAAGGCAGTACTGGGACTTTGCTAGAAAGTTTTTTTCAACATTTCTACTTATTACTATTCATTGCAATTTTTTCCGGGCTTGGTATTGTTTTTAGACGATTTTTTGCCTTTGAATATTATTCTGTTGCTTTTTTTTCTGATTAATTTAATTTTTGAATTAGCATGAAATCATGTTGTCTAGCATATATACAACAAGTAAGAATTATGTATTATTTTTATCTTAATTGCCGTGATTAGAAATCTAATTGTAGTGGTTCTCAGATTCTTAATTTTGAGCACTTTTTTGAATAATTTTGACTTTCCTGTCTTTTTTGAAAAGTTTTTATCTGCCGTTTGCTTTCGCGATCTTTTTGAGGTTAGAATCATTAATTATCTGAGGGCAATTGATGGTCCTCTCAGCTTTGTCAGGCTATCAGTTTTTTGACCATCCTAAAAATTTCAGACTTTTTTAACGTTACCAAACGTTTTCAATAATAAAATTTTGCTGCATTTTCTTTCTCTTGGTGACAGTGGTTTAAATTCCAACGATTTTTAGATCAGACCCGGGGTGAGGTAATGAGTTAATGGTTTAATACAAAAGGTAATGGCTTCAGCTTTTCGTGAAATTTTGGTGCTTCGAGTCGCTTCCGGAATTCTTCCGGCTATGTTTTTTGTTTCAAGCTACAGCCGAAAAACATGAACCTTTTCTGTAGTAGCTTGACAAAAACGATTTTCCGTTCCGTTGTTGACAGCAGCGTGCATAAAATTTTCAGGCTTATGACGCAAAGTTTCAAGCCTGTTGTGGAGGCACCGTTCACAACAGGGCAGACAAAAGTTGCTGCGGAACCAAAATACATGATCATCGAAACACCACCTGTTGCGACGCAGTCATTCATCCAGGTCGATGGAAGGTTTGCTGCGGAGGCGAGACCTACAATTCTGGCATCTGTTGCGACGGTGTCATTAATGAAGAAAATAAATGGGAAAAAAGTTGTTGCGGAACAAAAACTTACAACTCGATCTGGTCAATCTGTTGCATGGATCAAGTTTACCCTCGGCACGGATCCGGAGCAACGCATTGCCTGACATGGAGTTTCAATAATTACTGATGACCATCGATGCATTTTCTATAAGCCAGTGAAAACCCATGCTTTCCCATCGATAAACAAATTGTTATCTTAATTTATCTGTTATCTAGAGTTATCTATTTGAAGCATTTTTAGGTTTTAGCTGTGAATTTGATTCATTCTTTGCATAATTTGTTGCATCAACGGCAAACTGTAACACCTCGCAATTCATTGATACAGCTTCCCTGAAATTGTTGACATAAAGTATAAAAAATGATTCTTGTTAACTTGATTCTTGTTTATTAGACCATTAAACGCATCGTTAATGCATTTTTTCTGGAAGTGTTTTATTTACCCAGGATGAAGTCCGGTCGACCCAAGACAGGTATTGGCCAGACCGACCATACCCAAAACAGGTATTGGCCAGACCGACAATTCGCAAAGATAGGTATTGGCCAGACCGAGCAGACTTTGGCCACCATTGGCCAGACTGAACAGACTTTGGACACCATTGGCCAGACTGACCAGACATTGTCCAGACCATCGGCCAGACCGTTGTCCAGACCAATGGCCAGACCGAACAGACCCTAGGTCAGATCATTGTCCAGACCGTAGGCCAGACCATCCGCCAGACCGTTGTCAAAATTAATGGCCAGACTGAACAGACCTTAGGCCAGACCATTGTCCAGACCATAGGCCAGACCATCGGCCAGACCGTTGTCCAGACCAATGGCCAGACCGAACAGACCCTACGCCAGACCCTTGTCCAGACCGTAGGCCAGACCATCCGCCAGACCGTTGTCAAGATTAATGGCCATTTGAAAAAAAACCGCCGAATTAAAGACAAATGCAAATTTCAAAAGAAGGTTAATGAAGTACTCTAATCATCTAGAAGTAGATGTCGTTTACCATTTATGGGCTGCTATTTTGAAAAACAGTCAATACAGCACGCATTCATACAATTTGGCTCTTATTTGGCTGGACCTCTAGGCCTTGAAATTAGGTATTGGCCAGAACAAACAGAACGAAATATGGGTATTGGCCAGACCGAACAGACAGAAATATGGGTATTGGCCAGACCCAACAGACCGAAATATGGGTATTGGCCAGACCGAACAGACCAAAATATGGGTATTGGCCAGACCGAACAGGCCAAATTTTGGGTATTGGCCAGACCGAACAGACCGAAATATGGGTATTGGCCAGACCGAACAGACCGAAATATGGGTATTGGCCAGACCGAACAGACCGAAATATGGGTATTGGCCAGACCGAACAGACCGAAATATGGGTATTCGCCAGACCGAACAGACTAAAATTGCCATTGGCCAGACGGAACGCGCGACCAAAATTTTTTCCAGACCATTGTGGACGGTCGCACCGGACCCCCCTGTCCGCGACCCAAGTCGGTCTGGCCAATACCTGTCTTGGGTCGCGGGTTTCATCCTGGGTAAATTTAACCATTAAAAATTAAAATGTTAAATATGATTTTACCTTATTTTGACCGATTTTTTTCCTGATCATAGTCGCACAATTTCGAATCGTCGCACCTTCCGATCATAGTTGCGAAATTTTACATGGTCCGGCAGAGTCGAGATAAGAACGCGTTTTTCGAATTACATCGCAATAATTCGCGCCTATTCGCAGAAGTTCGAATCATGGCCAAACTTTTGTCTGGATCACCCGGTTCATACTTCCACCACCTCACCTCGGGCTATGATCAGAGAAAAGTGGTAATGAACCATCGATGACCATTCAATAGACTTTTAATGAATTTTTTATCAAAGAAATTTCATTAAAAGTTCATTGATTGGCCATCGATGGTTCATTAGCACTTTTCTCTGATCAAATAAAATCCATCGTCGTAGATTACTATCTATGGGATTTACAGGGAGCCCAACTCGGGGAAACTATTGAAGCAAAGCCTGGTAAATTAGATTTATGTTCTCAAATTTGTCACTTTTTGTTTACTTTTTCCATGTTTCAAAACTATTCACTCCATCCGAAATGAGTTGATAGACAGAAAAAATTGAATAAAATTATACAAATATATGTTTGTAAGTAAACAGAAAATGAATAAATTACCATTTTAAACTGCACATACTATATTCTCTGAGATGATAAAACCTCAAAAATTGTTTTAAGATCGCAAAAAACGCTCCAGAGTCGATCTTTCGCATCAGAGATTTTTTGCCAGATTGAAGAAATGCAGAAGAAATGCAATAATTGAGTTTTCTCCGGCAGAAAAAATTCAGACCTGATTTTTTCTGCGTAATGGGTTAAATTAGTGAATTTTTTGGAGTTCATGGGAAACTTTATGTTAAGTTGAGAGTAGTATCCATATTTACGAATGAAACACAGATTGCTGTCGAATATTTTCAAAGCATCGTGAATGTTATTTGAACAAAACTAATGGCTCGATGTTGGGTACGTTGACGCCGAAAGGGTCCTTAAAAATACAATTTCAAAGCTACCAGTGATGAAACGAAGATACCTCGCTGAAAAATAACCAATAAAACCCAGTATTACTCCGAATGGAAAAAGTCAGGGTTATGCCTAAAATGCATAGAAATCTTATTGTGCGCAAAATAGCAAAATAGCGTTTTCAAAATAAAATTCGCATGTCAATAAAAATTCTTTAGGAGAATTGTATAAGAAATTTCGTTAAATCACAATCTACTCGGTTGTTTTAGTCTAATTTCCTAGTACGATTCACCTATATTAATTTCTGGGCTGAGTGACAAATTTTTTTTTTTTAAAAAAACCTAATAAATTGTGCTGCGGAAAGTTCAATATTGTGATTACTTTTCCAAACTAAGTTCTCTGAACAGAGAAACCTACGTCCTGGATTATCTCTTCTCGGAGCCGTCCGAGTTTGGAGTGTAAAAGTTGAAGGCATCAGGATCCTGCATTAAATGTCGTTTATTGTTCCGACCCCTCTTGAGGTGGGGAGGAACTATATACTCAAATGGGTTTTTTTTGTTCAGACAATTTTGGCCGATCGATATATTCATCGTAGAGAGTTGAGACTGGTATCATTAGAAAGCTTGTTCAGCGCAGAATATGGAATTAAAAAGATTTTTTTGAGTTTTGTTTTTCACAGGGAGTTATCGAGGTTTAAATTTTTGAGAAAAAAGATTGAATTCCGTTGATTTTATTCTCATTTTCCGGAAAATTGGACTAAAATTTCGCTAATTTTGCTAGAACTTTTTTAAATAAATTATTGTTTATTTTATTTCTAAAGACAAATATATTGTCGGCTTTTTTATTTAAATTTTTTGTCAAAAAATTCTGGCCAAATATTTCAAAATTCAGTCTTTTTCAACAAAAACAGCACGAAAAAAGTTTCTTTAGTCCACTTTGATTAAATTTGCAAGAAGTACACACCCAAACAACACTAACACAATCTATGTAGACTCAAAAGAGGCAATTTCTACTTCAACTTCTCCGTTAAGAGTTCTCCGTAATTAAAAATTTGTCGTTTTTTGCAAACTTTTTTCGTTGATTATCAAAAACGCAGCATTTAATTTTTAATTTTTTAACTAACAAATATCTATATCTGTAACATTCGGAAAATTAAGGAAGAAATCGATCCTTTTTATATATTATTTAAGTAACAGACCATTTGAAATCAAAGATCACTTGCGATAGGTTCAATTCACTTCCTGATTAGCTCCAAATTTTTGTATTTCATTAAGACTTGAAAGCTTATGGTCGTTTTGACTTTTAAAAATATCTGATTTTCCAATAATTACTGGCTTATTGAACTTTGCCTCCATTTTTCTCTTCATTTGGTCAACTTCAATTTAGTGTCAGCAAAAAGAGAATGCTACAAAATTCAACTTCAACCTTATTTTTACAGATTAAGTTAGGGTTTTCTGGCTTTGATACGACTAGATTTCACATTTTTTTTATTTTCAGGTATTTGCCCATTTTTCACGTTTTCTAGTTTTGTCGCAATATCACGTTATTGATAGTTCATATATCACATTATTGGTGTTCCAAAGAAAACACAATTGCTAATATGAAAATCCTTAAGGACATAGACTCTGGTTTTCACGGCTTCGACAATACTTTCTCGAAAAATTTAATTGAATTCTTTAATTTTACTTTCGTCGTTTTTACTTTGTCTTTTTAGTCGTATGAAATTTCCTGTACAATGACCACGTTTTGATAGCTATTCATGAAAAAATATAAGCGAGCGATAATTTGATACTATTAGATAGCTGATGGCTTTCATGACTTTTAATTCACTTGTTTTCCAAAATAACAAAAAACACTTTTTAACTTCGCAATTTTGTTTTTTTTATTGTCTGGTTTTTAACCTAATTTCGTCAATTACAGGACAAATATGTGAAAATTGCTGTCAAGGGAAGGTGCCAAAGGGTGTCACAACATCTAATATTCTTAAAAAATTCGTTTTGACTTTACTGGCTTCGATACGGGTTTTCCACGCAAAAAAGTAAATTTATTTTTGATTTTTGTCAATTTTTACGTTCTTTTTCTAGACGTAAGATATATTCTGTCTGATTGCAGGTCTCAAGGGCTTCCTTTGGAAGAATAAACGTATCTTTCTTTTTAAATCTTTCATTTTTTAGTTAATGGCTTTCATTTCTTTGGAAATAATTTTTTGTCTACTTGTTACAGGGCTTCATTAATGTGAAATAACATAATACAATATCGGTGTTTGAAGAAGGTGCAATCAAACATATTTTGAGGGCCAAACTATGGCTTTAAGGCTTCGAAAGCGTTTTCTGGCAAAATTTAACTGAATTTTTTGTTGTTGTCTATTTGTTGTTCCTTTTGTAACCGCATAGAAATTGAATACCGATAGTTTTTAATTCCCATCTTTAGCAACACTGATATGTGTAACCCTATAGGATATTTTAGTTGATTTCTAATGGTTTTGATTACTTTGAATTTAGTTGTTTTTTTTTTTCAAAAAAATTAGCGAATTCTTCGAATTTCCTGTTTTTGTTCTTTATTGTCTAATTGTTACCAAGCCTTATTATGGACTGTTCCTATATCTTTTTGGTAAATTTCAAGTTATTTTGTTTAGTTTCAGTTTTATCTGACGCTAATTTGACTTTGTTATTAAGTTTTGTTTTTTAAAATTGACATAAATTTTTTGATGTAATTAATGTTTGTTGTTGTTGTTGTTTGATTTTGCTGTCTCGACTCTTTTTCTTGATATTGGCATATCTCATCAGCCTTATGCATCATTTTGTTTTACTCCTCTGAGTTATTTGCTTTGGAGGCTATCTTTTTGTTCATACACCATTTTTTTTTAAATTTTTTGAATTTTTGGGTTTTTCTATCTGTTCCTCATTTGGTAGACATTTGAGCCAAAATTGTGGATGAGCGGGGTGAACCTTATGTGCGATCGCACATTATCAGGCCGCCTTGGTTACCATGTCCTAATCAGAGCCCAACCAAATTTACGAAAGTATGTTAATCGACTGTGTGCAACTTATTTTTAGGGTTCTCAGATATCAGTCTGGATAGAAAACCCTAAATTTGGATTCTGCCTTGTTGACAGTAAACAAAGTTTTAGCTTCTTGAACACCTGCGCTCCAATGCATTTAAATAGTTCATTAAATTCAACACGTAGAACCTAAAAGTTCCGGAACCGTTTTTTGAACATTTTTCATTTACAGTTGACAATTCAGAACTTTAGCGTTGAAATGAATGACTGTTCACGTATTTTGTAAGATCCTAAGAAGGACATCTATACTTTTGTTCAAATGCTAGTGCGCTTTTCTTAATCAGACTATTAAAAACAAGATCATCTGTGTTTGCCTCCAATCTTAGATTAAAAGTCTGCTTAGAACCCCATTAGATAAACCCATTCGATTTCAAGATAAGCACAAAAACAGTAGAAGCACATGCTATTTTTGTACATTATTTGCAAAATTTATTATCACGATTTGCTTAAATCTCAAAACTTGGATACATAACTATGTTGTAATTGAACCTAACGCATAATTGCATATGGATTAAGAAACGCAAAATTTAAGAGCTTTTCAAAAAATGGACGAGCTGCCTAGTGAAATCTGCCCAAGGTCTGACAATGACCAATGCAGAAACAACCCCAGTCGTTTTTGGATGTTTCGCAAGATCTTGCATGAATCTTGCACGAATAACATCTGTCTTGCATGAATCTTGCACGAATAACATCTGTCTTGCATGAATCTTGCACGATTAACATCTGTCTTGCATGAATCTTGCACGAATAACATCTGTCTTGCATGAATCTTGAAAGAATAACATCTGTCTTGCAAGAATCTTGCAAGAATAACATCTGTCTTGCATGAATCTTGCAAGAATAACATCTGTCTTGCAAGAATCTTGCACGAATAACATCTGTCTTGCATGAATCTTGCAAGAATAACATCTATCTTGCAAGAATCTTGCAAGAATAACATCTGTCTTGCAAGAATCTTGCAAGAATAACATCTGTCTTGCAAGAATCTTGCAAGAATAACATCTGTCTTGCAAGAATCTTGCAAGAATAACATCTGTCTTGCATGAATCTTGCAAGAATAACATCTGTCTTGCAAGAATCTTGCAAGAATAACATCTGTCTTGCATGAATCTTGCAAGAATAACATCTGTCTTGCATGAATCTTGCAAGAATAACATCCGTCTTGCAAGAATCTTGCAAGAATAACATCTGTCTTGCAAGAATCTTGTAAGAATAACATCTGTCTTGCAAGAATCTTGCACGAATAACATCTGTCTTGCATGAATCTTGCAAGAATAACATCTGTCTTGCAAGAATCTTGCAAGAATAACATCTGTCTTGCAAGAATCTTGCAAGAATAACATCTGTCTTGCAAGAATCTTGCAAGAATAACATCTGTCTTGCATGAATCTTGCAAGAATAACATCTGTCTTGCGAGAATCTTGCACGAATAACATCTGTCTTGCATGAATCTTGCAAGAATAACATCTGTCTTGCATGAATCTTGCAAGAATAACATCTGTCTTGCAAGAATCTTGCAAGAATAACATCTGTCTTGCAAGAATCTTGCAAGAATAACATCTGTCTTGCAAGAATCTTGCAAGAATGACATCTGATTCTTTGCATATTTTTTCATGGCTGACATTTGAAAAGCATCCCAAAATTCTCAAATTGGGCCTGGATTGTTTAATTTACAGTAAAAATTTACCCTCGACTAACGGAAGACAAGGAAATATCTATTTGACGTAAAATTTTTCAAAATTGACTTAAAATGAGCTCAAATATAACTGAGATTATTTTGGCGCAAAATAAAAAATTACGCGCGAAATTTAAATATTAACCAATGAAAGACAAGCTCGGCGGGAACAAACTTGTAAGAATATTGCAAATAAGCATTGTCTTGCAATTTTTGCAAGATTTACATCGTCTTGGAAGATGTTTCAAGATCTTGCACGACTAAAATCCTTTTGCAAGGATTTTACTCGATCTTTCAAGATTAACATTTGGTCTCGGCCAGGGATATAATGAGCGAGTTGCACCCCTAACTGTCTGAAGTAAACGCTCGTTGAAAGTTGAACGAAAAGTTTTATCGCAACTCAATTCATAACAGAATTAGACATAACACGTACCAGTGTAATATGAGTTTTTGCGTATAAATTACGTGACACTGGTGACGTCACTGAGAAAATCTGAGTGCTAGAACCCCGTACCAGTTCAATATATACTTCAGAGTTTGAAAAGGACGTGGCACTTTAATACAGTATGTCCGTTTAGTCACATTCATAAATGTGGTCATCTGAATGTTTCAGTACTGGTTACGTAACTCTGCTTGAAGTCCCTGAGAACTTCTGGCGTCTATCCAGAACCGCAAAGCGGTTCGAGATATTAAGTCAGAATTTCGAAGTGGCTTCCGCAGAGTCACTTAACCATGCTTAAAACAAGAAACGCGCACGTTTCAAAATGACGAAGGTCAACGAAATTCAACTTCTGGCTAAGTAGCAACTTCTGGCATTTTGACTTCTGGCACTGCAGACTTTCGGCATTTTAAAATGTGCACGTGAGTGTTTTAAATCATATTGACACCTACAATCAAAAAGTATATTTTTGTACATTGCGTAATGTTGCCAGGGTCGAGTCTCGTACATTCAAGGATATCAAAACTTGCTCCGGGTCATCAATTTTATTCCTCTTCTATGATATCAAGTGCTCAAAGGCGAAAAGGAAAAAGGGATCTTTTTCGTTTGTGCCCCCCCCCGTACGTTTTGCCCACCCCCCCGTACGTTTTGCCCACCCCCCCCCCCCCCCCCCCAGCTAGCGAGACAGAAATCCGACATGCAATGGTCTCTGCCTTGTAATTAAGTCACAAAATGGTGTACACTTAATTCAAATATATTTACCCGCTGTTTGAATTCGCTACTTTAACCCTTGTAACCTAATGTAATGCATATTCCGGAGTTTTCGTCTGGTCAGACATACGCTGTCAACTGAGAACAAATGTGACACGTGTTATACATGGATCTTTTAGCATTGGAGCTAGGAGAAAAATCTGTCAAATTGTTAGCAGAAGAGGAGGAACAAGGAAAAGATAAGAACAAAATATCACAAACTCTGAAAAATTAGTACGTATTAGTTTGCTCTAGTTAACGTTTTTATTATCAGTGGAGATTTTAGAATGAAAAAAATCTGCTTGTACTGGCCAGCTAATGCTCTATTATTGAAACAAGTAACTTGTTTTTGGAATCAAAATTTAGAGTGATTTCTTGCTATTGAAGATCGTTACAAAAGATGATAAATTAAAGCCATTTGATAGAACTTTTTTGTATATTTTGGAACGCTCTTTATTTTGGCTTTGAGTATGTTGTCTTGACCATATTGAATCAATCTCCCAAGGAACTACAGCAACCGGATAATAAATATGACATTCTAAGGAACTGAAACTCCCGGTGGTCCTCTGCTTTGATGTAAAAACACTCAAACGTCAAGAAACGAACTGGAAAGCAAGACATTATATCAAAGAGGTAACAATAGCTGGAAGCCTTCTGGACCAAATTCCAAATTCACAACCGAAGGCTTCTCAAAAAGTTGCAGGAACATCATATCACCGCAGATCCCACGTCAATTTATATAATAATAAGCTGCCAGAAATAAGCAAAAACTAATCCCACATGTAAAGCGCACATATTTAAATGCATTAATTACAACCACTTCCAACAACCGCTGGACAAATTACCGGCCGCTTAGAATAACATGTTATAAATTTAAAAAATTAAAAACTATTTAAAAAATCAAGTTATTATTTTTAGCAAATTGGGACGGAATATTTTCATTGATACTTATAATAGCTGCAAAAACGTTTCGTTTTAATAATTCTAGAAAATAAATATTTCTTCAAAACAGCAAAATCTTTGCCAAAACATTCGATAAATACCAAACCAATTTTTCATTCTCTGCAATTCAATCTCCTCGTTATAGAATTATTAGACGATACTCTTACTCAACGAAGAGCGGGCCTAAGCGATTCATCTAGATAGCGGAGCTCACCCCAATTATAATTGCTAATTTGTAAGATTTTTTTATACATATTAGTTTTTAAAAATCTAATCATTCAGCCCCCTTAACTTTAAATTGAGACTTATAGCACAAACAGGTCTTAGTCATTTCTTTTTACCTTTGATATATTTTATCTTTTTATCAAGTTAGACTGGCAAAGAAGAAGATATCCCGAATGTGTGATATGTAACAGGCCTAAAAACTGGCCTAAAAATGATAACATTACAAAGTGAGACCTTTTACGTGGGGAAACACAAATATTTTTGACTTGAATTAAAATACATATTACTTGCATTTCTCTTGTTGGAGACAGATTAGCGTAGAAAAAAGATTATATTCAGTCTCCCATCTTTTTTGTTAAAATATTTACAAAAAAGTGCTTTCAAAAAGCGTGATTTCTATTTTATGACTTAACCTGCAGAAAACCAGCAACTAAAGTTACCTTTTGAAACCATTTGGCAGCAACAAACCAGACCAGATGTTGCTACTTCTGTAAAATTTCTCTTCAAGCCACTACAAAAATCCTTCTTTATTCTTACATTCTTTAGTGGGGAAGCAACTATGTATTGAAAAACGGGTTTTCTTATTCACTCAGTTTTCGCAGATCGATTTTTCATCGAAAACTTTTGTGAGTGTTATAATTCATTGAAAAACCCATCCAGCGTTGAAAAAATGAAAAAAATTATTTATCAACTACAAAGTTTATCAACTACAAAAAGATGGTTAGTTTAACTTCTGCTCCCTATTAGAGAACACGTGAATTAATAGTCTGCCCGTTTTTTGCTAACTTAACTCCATATGTACTGCATATGTATCCAAAAAGCTTCATTTTTATATATTGAAATATTTCAGTTGCTAAATCAGCTATTGCGCAAAATTTCGGGACGTATTCCAATCGAACACGAAGATGTATCAGGGCTTGTTTTATTCACTTCATTGATTATTACTATAAAGAATTACTCGGATTTTTTTGAGGCGTGATATCTTTTCAGAAAAAAAATGTAATTTTTGCTCCCTTTTGTTAATTACTGGCAGGAATTATTTGAGATCAAGATTCAATCTATGCAAATCCCATCTACACTAAAATGAGCTTAAATGGACATAAAAGGTATTAGATTCTCAGGATGAGCTCATTGGTTTTATTGCGAATCAAATTTTGCCTGAATTTTTTTTTCGCAGTCTGGTGACTCAGTCTCACTAATCAATTAAATCCAATTGGTTTTTTTAAATTGGTACAAGTAAAATTAATCACGTTTTCATTTGATATCTCTTGGCTGTTATCGCTTCGGATATATATATATATATATATATATATATATATATATATATATGTATATATATATGTATATATATATATATATATATATATATATATATACACATATATATATATATATATATATATATATATATATATATATTGATATATGTATATATATATATATATATATATATATATATATATATATATATATATATATTTGAAAAAATGTCTGTAAACTTTTGAGTTTTACGTCTTTTAAATTTAATTCTGTAAACTTGTAGCTGTGTCGCAGTAATAATATCCCACCCTTCAAATGAAATTTAGTTCCTATGTTTATTCTATTTAAAATTTATGTTTTTTTTTGTTTTTGGTAATACCAGTTTCAAAAAACCTTGATTTCTACATGTTTGCGCATTTCGGAGAGATTTTTTAATTATTTGACAAATATTGCATAAATTACAGGTGACAGTGGAGTTTAAAGAATGCAGATTGGGAAACAATTAAGGGTTGCACCTTCATTCTCTCGCAAAATTTGTTTTATTTTTAAAGCCTATAATATCAAATATATTAAAACCAGTAATAATATCCCACACTTAAAATGGAATTTAGTTCCTATGTTTATTCTATTTAAAATTTATGGTTTTTTTGGCTTTGGTAATACCAGTTTCAAAAAGCGTGATTTCTATTTTATGACTTAACCTGC
Source organism: Convolutriloba macropyga (assembly GCF_964194025.1). Classification (NCBI taxonomy): domain Eukaryota; kingdom Metazoa; phylum Xenacoelomorpha; order Acoela; family Convolutidae; genus Convolutriloba; species Convolutriloba macropyga. The sequence goes on along the minus strand of NC_134472.1, from coordinate 71,477,838 downwards.
AGAAAACCAGCAACTAAAATTACCTTTTGAAACCATTTGCCAGCAACAAACCAGACCAGATGTTGCTACTTCTGTAAAATTTCTCTTCAAGCCACTACAAAAATCCTTTTTTTATTCTTACATTCTTTAGTGGGGAAGCAACTATGTATTGAAAAACGGGTTTTCTTATTCACTCAGTTTTCGCAGATCGATCTTTCATCGAAAACTTTTGTGAGTGTTATAATTCATTGAAAAACCTATCCAGCGTTGAAAAAATGAAAAAAAATTATTTTAAAACTTCGTTTTTCCAGGTTTAAAGTTCGGTGAATAGTATACCGGTCTCCGCTGTTTTCATTCACAATTTCAGAATGTGTTTTTGAAATTGTTGTCATTTATGCGAAAATTTGATAGAATTATCAACAACAGTGTCATGTGTTTAACCTTTCAAGGTAGAAGAGGGACGCTGAATGGTTACTTCCGACTTCTGTTGGTAACATTTTTCCTACATTTTTCAAATTTCATACTTTTTAATCAAAAGCGCACTCTCTTAGCACACTTTGTTTAAGTTTTCCCAAACAAATCTGAGAACTGCTGACTCAAAGTTTATCAACTACAAAAAGATGGTTAGTTTAACTTCTGCTCCCTATTAGAGAACACGTGAATTTATAGTCTGCCCGTTTTTTGCTAACTTAACTCCATATGTACTGCATATGTATCCAAAAAACTTCATTTTTATATATTGAAATATTTCAGTTGCTAAATCAGCTATTGCGCAAAATTTCGGGACGTATTCGAATCGAACACGAAGATGTATCAGGGCTTGTTTTATTCACTTCATTGATTACTACTATAAAGAATTACTCGGATTTTTTTGAGGCGTGATATCTTTTCAGAAAAAAAATGTAATTTTTGCTCCCTTTTGTTAATTACTGGCAGGAATTATTTGAGATCAAGATTCAATCTATGCAAATCCCATCTACACTAAAATGAGCTTAAATGGACATAAAAGGTATTAGATTTTCAGGTTGAGCTCATTGGTTTTATTGCGAATCAAATTTTGCCTGAATTTTTTTTCGCAGTCTGGTGACTCAGTCTCACTAATCAATTAAATCCAATTATTTTTTTTAAATTGGTACAAGTAAAATCAACCACGTTTTCATTTGATATCTCTTGGCTGTTATCGCTTCGGATATATATATATATATATACATATATATATATATATATATATATATATATATCTATATATGTATATATATATATATGTATATATATATATATATATATATACACACACATATATATATATATATATATATATATATATATATTGATATATATATATATATATATATATATATATATATATATATATATTTGAAAAAATGTCTGTAAACTTTTGAGTTTTACGTCTTTTAAATTTACTTCTGTAAACTTGTAGCCGTGTCGCAGTAATAATATCCCACCCTTAAAATGAAATTTAGTTCCTATGTTTATTCTATTTAAAATTTATGGTTTTTTTGGCTTTGGTAATACCAGTTTCAAAAAACCTTGATTTCTACATGTTTGCGCATTTCGGAGGGATTTTTTTAATTATCTGACAAATATTGCATAAATTACAGGTGACAGTGGAGTTTAAAGAATGCAGATTGGGAAACAATTAAGGGTTGCACCATCATTCTCTCGCAAAATTTGTTTTATTTTTAAAACCTAAATATTGTTTGTAAAATTTTGGTAGTTGTTCAACCTATTTGGAATCATTAAAAAATTGCAATTACTTTCTCTAAATTTCTAAACGAACCAATTGAAAGAAATGAGTTCAGGATTTTAATGACCTTCAAATTAAATAATTTCATAAAATATAAGATTTTGGAAACTATACTTTTTCTTGATCTTGTCATCAATGTACTTCGCCACATTTTTGATAGGTTTCATCATTTCTTTTCTTATTGCCAAATCATACAAAAAATTTCTAATTGTTATTTGGTTTGGTTATAAGGTTGATAATGTCTCATATCTTTAATGGTTCCAATACTCGAGTTTCGTAAAATTAATTGTGAAACTTTGAGTTCTGTCTGTATTTTTTGAAGCCCTATAAATAAGTCTCACTGATAGACAGCCCATTTAGATTTCTGAGAGTTTGCATGATAATCAAATTTTGTTTTTTGTTGATTGTATAAAATTTTGACCATTTCTGAAATAATTTGTTTTAAAAATTGTGCTTTTTGAACAGGTAATTTATCATTTGTCAATATTTAGGCTGTATCGGAAAAGAAACACCGCATCTATTCTAGCTAACCGGATTTCTAGTTTTATAAGTGTTGTTTTCAACTAATAGTTTATTGGCTTTGACACTATGCACTTCCCATTAAGAAACGCAATTTCTGGATATCAGCCCACTTTTGCTGTTGATTTTTTTTTGTTTCCTTGCCACAATATCACTCTAATGGTGAGGCTCTTTTCTATTTTCTCGTTTAAAACAAAGAATGCGCAGTTCAAGCTATTCATTTTTTTCGCTGAATTGCTCATAGTGTTAACGGCTGCGACAGCGTCGTCTTGGCAGCTTATTTCATTTCTTTTAGTTCGACTGACTTCTCCGTTATTTTTGAAGTCGAATGACAGTTCCACGATTATTACATGTAGCAAAGTGCGCAACCAGTGCTATGAATGAAGAGGTCTCAATTGCTCAACATTTATACCTCAATAGGTATAATTGTACCTTTTCAATGATTTCAGTTGATACTTATTTGTTTTAGTCACTTTGAAAAGAATGGTTTTCCATAATGGAAAATTAATTTTAAACTTTGCATTCTCTGTTGTTTTTGTCGAATAATTACAGTCTCGTTGAGGCCCTTTCTCATGACTTTTTTCAGCACAGCTCAGTTCGTATTGTTCAGATTTTATCTGATGCCATTTTGATTTTGTTTTAATTTGTTGTGAGTAAATATATACATCTGTTTTTGGGTTTATTTAATGTTTGTTGTTATTTGAAAATTAGGTTTTTTGTATTCTCGTTAACGGCAGGTCTTATCGACCATTTGTCGACCGTGCGGTATTTGCTTATTCATTTAGTGTTTTGCTGAACTCTATGTGTTTTTTGTAACTCCTCATTATGTAACCAATTAAGTCAAGAATATGAATGAGTGGGTTCAGAACTATATGTGCTAACGCACATTGCCGAGCCTCCTCGTCTGATAAGAAACAAATTGATATTCATGCAATTGTTTTTAAAAGATGCCTTGACATTTTGCCGAGATTTGGAACAACGGGTCGTAAAAAAACTTTTGTTCATAAAAACTTTTATTACCATGAAATGATTAGCCGTGAACACCAACTTTCAACCACTGGTCACCGAATGTCGGTGCAAATTTTGACATTTAATGACCTCCCATTGTCCCAAACTATAGTAACCGTTATAGAAAGCAAGATTTACTTTCGTCACTGATTTCTGCACAATTCATACACATATGTTCATCAAAAAATGATGGCATTAAATTAAGCTGTAAAAAATGATAAAATTTTAGATTGACATTGGTACAAGCATTATCGGAAAGAGGTGAAAGTTCATTATTACCACTCTAACAACCATTACAGCAGTTTGTTGTTTTCATTTTATTTTAATCGTATAAACTAATCTGCCCTAAAATTATCTGAAACTTGACTTGATAAAAAAAAACAAAAAGTGTAAATGGCATTCAATTACCCTAACTTGCTAGTCAGTTAAAACCACGAGTATTTGACGGGGTAGATTGAAATAATGTTCTTTTGTGATAATTCCATATAAAGTCTCATGAACCGTTGAGGGACCCGGATCATGGTAACAGAACAAATCAGCGCTGAAGCATAATATCTCTCAGACTGTTCTTTACTATGGCCATATTATGATCATGTCACTTTTTACACTGCCCGCACAAAAAATCAGCCCAAAATTTATATCCTTCTGAAAAAAGAACAAAAGAAACTCCTCAAACATATTTGTTTGCATTATAAAAATGGTAAAAGCATTATATACATGGTAGGAATTCAGACCCCTTTAGCACCTCCTCAGACCCCCTTTTTGTCAACAGAGGCAATAAATTGTAACACAGTACTCAAGAATTGAATTTCTATTATTTACCAGCATAATAAATTTGAAGGGATGGAATAGTCATCTATACAGTAATTATCGCAGGCCACTCCACCCCCCTGTGTCGGAAGATATGGCTCCTCTTTCCGATTTGCTACAAATTACCGTTCTTTTTTTGGTATTTATTTTGACTCCCAATTATTTAACCCCTATAGTTTAACCCCGCATATCATCACCCCTCAGTCATTTAACCCGGCAATTTATTCAACCCGAATTTGGTTTAACAGGGAAATCTTTTATCTATTTCGGCGTCCTAAGAACAATTAACAAAGCTGAAGTTCAAAGGACTTTAATAACACAAAACTGTTGACCTTCAAGAGTGTGGCATTGATTAGCTTGCGTTTGTTTGATATTGAATAATATTAACCAGTCTGCTTCTTAGAGCAATGCCTTTGATCGGCAGAGAACACTTGACAAGTCTGACCTCTTTTATGTTGCACTTTGATTTGAATCAAAAATGTTCAAAAACTTTCCTAGTCTAGAAGAAAGAATACTGGTAATTTTCAAATGAAAGGATGTAAGCTAAACTTTAAAACATACTTTCTGAGCAGGCATAAAGTAGCAATTCAGAACAAAATTTAACCATTTCACCCCAATTTCAATCTCTATTAATTAGACTAAATAGTATTGATTGAGGCCTAATTATCCTCAATTATAACAAGCTTAAAATCGGGGTTAAACAATATAGGGGTTAAATAATTGAGGGGTTAAATGATACAGGGGTGACAAAATCAAAGTAAAAGTATATGGGGTTAAAAGAAAAGGGGTGAAAAATCAAAACACCATTTTTTCTATGTTTTGCTGTTTCATTGCTTATCATTTCATATCCTAAATTTGTTCATTTGTAACCAATTCGGCGTCTTCCCACTTCAGTGTATTCCTCAAAACCCGAAATGGATCGCTTGGACCGGGTCCAAGCGATCGACGTCGGGTTTTGAGGAAGACACTGAAGTGGTACCGGGTTGGATAACCAGGACTAGATTGAGGGGGTACTCAAATGGTTCAAATTGAACATTTTTTTGATATGAAATGATATGCAATAGTCGAGCAAAACATAGAAAAAAGAACGTTATTTGTAGTCGATAGTAAATAGAGGAACCATGTCCTCCGACACAGCGGCGTGACCCGCGATAATTACAGTATAATTATTTATTCTATCGCTTCAGATTTATTATGCTTGTAAATAATAAAAATTCAATTCTGAAATACTGTGTTACAATTGATTTGAAAATATTTAACTATCATTTCATTATGTAACGGCTGCTCTCCTTGTGTTTCACAAAGAAAGTTTTAAACCGCCCAGTTCGTTCTGAGTGGTTACAAAATCTGTCCGGATACCTCGTTTATGCAGTTCGCTTTTGTAACTGTATATCCGTTCTGCTGTACTTACCGTTGCATTAACTATTTTAGTTCGTAACTATTCGCTGATCTTAGTTTTTCAACTATCAATTCGAACTGGATTGCTACAGATCACACAATACGGGATCTCTTTATGTATACCAGTTCAATCCGATAGAAAAAACAAATCGAAGACAAACATATATGTCTAAGACCTGTTTGTGCAAAAATATTTAAATTTAAACTTAAGTTGGCTTTTGCTATTTGTACTCACAAGTTGAGAATACCAGAAGTTGGGGTTGTAACAGTTGAATTTCAGCTCCAATAATTCGTTGATGCAAGACACAGTAACAGAATTTACTGCTCAAGAATAATATTTTGAATACAAGACTCAGTAACAATTTACTGCTCAGGAATATTTCTAGTTCAAGACACAGTAACACGTTATTTACTGCTCAAGACAATTTGTTTTGCAATATTTTGTTGAGTTATACTTTCAGCCGTTTTCTGCGGCTACTACGTTGCGTTCTGTGTGCTGCTTTTGTTATTTCCCCCTTTTCTCTTTTTCTCACGTGACAAACTGTAACTAGAACTAGAACTATAACTATAACTATTAAATGACTAAGACAACAGAAAGTGTTTTGTTTCTATTTTCCCCGCCTATGCAAGCTTGTTATTCCTTAAGCTCAGCTCCAACATCGCCGGCCCTGTTTTCCTTCGTGAAAACATCATCGTCACTTGGTAGTACTGGAGCGAGCTTCACTACGGGCCTCTTGTAGTATCCATCCTTTGTTCGGATTTTCGCTGATCGAATCACTCCGTCGGAACCTTCAAAGGTTTCGGTTATTTGACCCAGATTGTAATATCCACGTTTGTCACTGTCTTCCACTAGCCACACAAGATCACCCTGCTGAAGACTTCTGTCCGTTGTGGTCTGCCATTTCTTACGACTGTTCAACGTTGGCAAGTACTCTTTACGGAATCTGTCCCAGATGAGGTCTGCGTAAGCTTGTGTTTGTCGGAAGAGCTTTCTATGATCAACAAATTTCTCTGCACCTGATAGATACGGTAAACAAAGGTTCTTGTTGCCAAGTAGAAAATGGTTTGGAGTAATAGCTTCTAAATCGGTAGCATCAGAACTGACTCGTGTCAGCGGTCTAGCATTCAGCGTCTGTTCAACAAGACACATCGTGGTTGACAGAACATCCTCCGTGACTGATCGATTGCCCAGCACTGCGTACATGGCCTTCTTGCAACTCCTAACCAGTCTTTCCCACACTCCTCCAAAGTGTGGTGATGCAGGTGGGTTGAACTTCCATCTGATACCTTGTTGAATCAGATGTTCTTCAATTCGCACCTTGTTCCATGCTGCTATATACTCTGCCAGTTCTTTTTCAGCTCCAACGAAGTTTGTCCCGTTATCGCTAATCATTTTGACCGGTTTGCCTCTTCGTGCAATGAATCGCATAATTGCGTTCATACAACAATCAGTGTCTAGTTTTGGTGCAATCTCTATGTGTACCGCTCGTACAGTAAGGCATGTGAATAGACAGCACCAACGCTTTTCGTTTCTTCGACCAATCTTTACTGTGAATGGTCCGAAATAGTCTACGCCCACATTCGAGAACACTGTTGATGCCACTAACCGTTCTTCAGGTAGATTTGCCATTACTGGTGCCTTTGTTTGGGCTTTTCCCTTTCGACATCTAATGCATTTGTTTTTGATCGATCTCAAAGCATTTCGTATGCCTAGGATCCAGAATTTTTGCTGGACTATGTTTCTGACATGTTCAGTACCTTCGTGATGATTATTCTTATGTTCATTTTGCAAAAATAATTCAACTACATGGTGCTTCCAATGTAACAGTATTGGATGCTTGGTTTCGAAGTTCAGATGACTTTTACCTATTCTGCCTTGAGCACGAATAAGTCCTTGCTGGTCTATGAATGGTGAAAACTGGAGGATTTTGCTGTTTTTTGGAATTTCCCTTTCAGCCTTGAGAGATTTCATCTCTTCAGAAAACTGTTCTTGCTGCAGTAGTCTGAATATGCCTGCTTGTGCATCCTCTCTTTCTTGAACACTTAGTGTTTGTGTTGCCGGTTTGTGTTTTTTGAATACACGCTGTATGTATGCCATTGTATTTACTAGTCGATTGTAATTGCTGAATCGTTCCCACTGAATCATCGGCTTCTTCTCTTCAACCTTTGCTGAGAAGACAATTTCGTCGTTTTGTTCATCTGAAGCAAATGTTAAATTCAACTGTTCAGGCCATTCGTTCTCTCGTTGCTTCAACCAGGCCGGCCCAGTGAGCCATTCACTTCTCTTAAGTTCGTCAACATTGATCGCTCGTGTCCCAATGTCAGCTGGATTGTTAATACCACTCACATGATTCCACTGTGAAACATTAGTTGTGTCCAAAATCTCAGCCACTCTGTTTGCAACAAACACCTGTTGCTTACGGTGGGAGCTATGAATCCATTGCAGAACAGTAGTGGAGTCTGACCAAAAGTTGCAACTCTGAATCTTCGATTCGTGTTCCTTCACTATCTGTTCTTTAAGTCTCACCGCCATCACTGCTGCTTGTAGTTCCAAGCGTGGTATGGAAAGGTGTCGCATCGGTGCGACTCGGCACTTTCCGATTACAAATGCTAAATCTGCTGAGTATTTTTTGGGCTTTGAACGTAGGTAAGCCACTGCGCACATTGTGTCTTCAGATGCGTCGGCAAACACATGAAGTTCCCATTTGTCCTTGGCTGTGCTGAAGTATCTTCTATCAATGCTGGTTTCTGCTACTTCTGGAAGCTGCGCCTTCCACTTCAGAAACTCTTCTTCTTCGTTAGGTTCTACTGAGTTGTCCCAATGTTGTCCATTTTTGGTCCAGATGCTCTTCAGGAGTCGTCTCATATGGACACTGAATGGTGCAAACAGTCCAAGAGGATCAAACACTGAAGAAACTAGAGATAAGATCTTCCTTTGGGTGATTGGGGTCTCAACTTCTTTGCTTGTACCTCTACAAACCTGTAGACTATCATCGGTAATCGTCCACTGAAGCCCAAGCACCGATGACCCTTCCTGGCTGGGTTCTACTTCAACCTGCTTTGTTTTGTTGATTGAGCTTAAGTCCTCTGGGATTGCGTTGGTTACGAAGTCGCTATTGGTGATCCACTTCTTCAGTTCAAATCCATGTTTTGAGAGAAGAGGTTGCAGTTGTTTGAAAACTTTGATTGCTTCTTCAGGTGTTTCGACTGACTTGATGAAATCGTCCATGTAGAAGTTGTTTTGGATTGCTTTTGCTGCAATTGGGAACTCGTCCTCGTTATCGATGGCTACTCGCTTCAGAGCGTAGTTGGCACATGTTGGTGAACTCTTAGCTCCGAAAACATGACGTTGATACTCGTAAATTTGCACAGGTTCGTTCACCGTTGGTCTCCACAAGAATATCAAGCAGCTTTTATCCCGTTCAGGAACTTGCACTTGCAGAAACATTGATTCAATATCTGCGGTTAGGGCAATTGGTCCTTCTCGAAATCTGAATATTGTTCCGATCAATCCGTGTAGATCGGGTCCGGCTAACAGCTTGTCATTTAGGCATACGTCCTTGTATTTTGCTGCAGCGTTGCAAACACGGCGAACTTTACCCGGTTTGTTGGGGTTTAGTACTGGATGGTGTGGCAAATACCATTCCTTTCCGAAAGTGCCTTTGACTTCCGATTTGCCAAGGATCTTCACAAATCCCTTTTCAACATCTGTATCAATTGACTGTTGATACAAATCTTTTAACTTTGGGTCTCGTTGGAATCTTCGTTCCAGTGAGTAGAGCTGACCAAGGGCTGAGCCGTAGTTGTTTGGAAGATTGGGTTCTGGTTCACTCCAGAGCATGCCCACTTCGTACCGCTCCCCTGTAAACTTTGTCGTGCTCTCTAGAAACTTCTGAGCTTGCTGCTCTTTCTTTGATTGACTTACAACATTTATTTTGGAAGCATAGGTTTCTATGTCCCACCATGATTGGATATTTTCTGCCACTTTCACATCTTCTGTGAAGGCAAAATGACAAACATTTTGACTTTTCTTGCCTGTCATGGGACCACTGACTACCCATCCTAATTCTGTTAAGACGGCGAAAGGCGCACTTCGTGTTCCAATCTTATAGTCCAATGGACGTTGAATTTCGTAGGCATCTTGTCCAAGTATAATACCTACTTCCATCAGGTTGAATGTTCTGTTAGTGAGAACATTCAGGTGTCTGAATTTGTTCTTCAGTTCCTTGTAGTCATATGTTGTGTTTCCCAACGAGATTGATGGGTGTGCAAACGCTTCAATGGAATGCACCTTTGAATGTAGTCCCTTTATTGTGATAGGAACCTTCTCTGTCCTCAAATCTTGCGTCCCATGTATGCCAGCTATGTTTAAGGTAACGTCCGTGCCTTTGGCTTGTAGTTGATTCTTGACACTTTGATCGATGAATGAAACTGTTGACCCACTATCGAGGAAAGCATAGGTAGTCAGCCTGTTACCACCACTCTGAACCGATACCGGAACTATTTGAAGAAAACTAGTAACTTGGTTACTCTGGTTGATTGTTGCTGCGCTTACGTTAACTGCGTGACTACCCTCGTCCATTCGGTTTTCTGAGTGTAGCAGTCTGTTGTGCCTTTTGGTACATCCATTTATACCGCACGGGTGGACTTTACAATCTTTGATTGCATGCCCTTTCCCCAGACATCCATAACATAAACGTTCTTTTCTCACTGCTGCATAGCGATCGGTGACAGTCATATTCTTAAATATTGGACAGTTCCATATTTTATGAGTGCCATCCGCTAGTGGGCAGTTGTTGTTTTGCATTTGCTTGGTTTCTTGCAGGTTTGAACTTGCACTGAAGTTCGATGTCTTCGAGAATCGTTTTTCTCTATTTGTGTTGTGTCGGTCTTCTTCTTTGCGTTCCCCTTTAAACGCTGAAAACCCTTCATGCACGAATGCCATTCGTGATAGCCATTTTTCAAACATGATAAGGTCAGGCCAGTCCTCGTCTTTGTCATCGACGTAGAACCACCATTTTTCTTTAAGAACTTGAGGTAGCTTATCAACTGCCATGTACAATGTCGAACTTGATTGCAAATCACCAATATGTTTGTACTCTTTGAGCACGTTCACGAAGTTAGATACAATAACAGAAAAATTAATCAGGCTGGTTGAATCATGAGGTTTCACTTGATTAGCTTTTCGTAGGCTCTCGAGCTGCGCATCTATAATTACATGCGGTCTTCCAAATTTTCTTTCTAAAATGTTCCAGGCAGCACTATAAAACTGTCCAGAATAGCCCATTCCCGAGATTGCAGATTTTGCTTTGCCTGTTAGCAGAGTCTTCAAATGGCTCATTTTTTCTGAGTCGGGAATCGTGCGTTTATCTACTGTTGCTATGAACATGCTAGACCACTCAGGCCACTCCAGTGGGTTTCCGTCAAAATTGTTCAACCTCAATTTTGGTAAACTACTGCTTGAATGTCCAGTGTTGTAGTACCTTCCAGCTATCGGCGATATATCCCGCCCTTCAACACTTACTGAGCGTTCGCGAGAGTTTGGGTACCATGGGTAATGCCTCTGCTTATTCCGTTCAGGGCTGACGTCAAAGCGAGCTCTTGGTCGAATTGGTGTTTGCGTGTCGTTCATCGAATTCGCCCACTCCGAGACATCTCTCCGTTTTGGGGTCCAATTGAAAGGTGACTTGTCACGCGCCTTAGTCGATTGAGAACCTAAGTCATCTTTCTCCAATGCTGTTCTTTGCAATTGGCGCTCTAGGTCTCGCTCTTTTTCCCGAAGCTGATGTTGCATCTCTAGTTCTTTCATTTGCATTTCTAGATCCAACCTCTTTCGATCAAATTGTGCTCGTTCGATTTGCAACTTTCTTTCAAATTCAATTTCAAATTCTTTTATTCGTTCTTCAACCTGACGTTTCACTGAAGATGTTTCCGAAGCGTTTTCTGTATCCTGGTTGATTGTCCGTGTAACCGTATTCTTTGTTGCATTGCTTGTGTTACCATGGTTTTGGTTAAACTCTGGAATTCCAACGTTTTGTTCTAACTGATGCACATTATTCGCAGGCGGTTGCTCTTCATTGGCATGAAGAGTTGACTGGCTTTGCTGGCTTGACATGTTTGTCTCTCCGTGGATATACGGTAACCACTCTGCGTTCAAATATTGAAAGTATTTTTCTCTCTCAAGTTTGCGTTTTAAAGAAATATCTGGGTCTCGGAGAGTCTCAGCTTTCTTATTCACGAGTTTTTGAATGCTGTCGTCCAATTGCACTATCTGCTGATAAAGAGTCTTGAGCTTGCTTGGTCGATCTCGATTATCAATGAGCTCAAAACCTTCTTCCTGTTTCTCAATCCACTTGTTTCGCAAGTTGTTGATCTGGCGATCCAAAACGCTTTGACTCTGTGACGGAGTCACTTCTTGTGTACTTCGGGACTGCAGCTTGAACCTCTACAGCTCCTTTATTTGTTTGCTTTAATTTAGTTTTTGCTTTTCAACGTTCCTATTTGCTTTGCCTAATTGGCTTTGCGTTGTTGAATTGCCTGTTGAGTTTTGTTCTCGTTCGTCGATGACTTCGTCACTTCGACTGTTGGGTTGGACAGCTGTTTATTCCACTGTCCGGGTCGGCGGACCAAATGTAACGGCTGCTCTCCTTGTGTTTCACAAAGAAAGTTTTACACCGCCCAGTTCGTTCTGAGTGGTTACAAAATCTGTCCGGATACCTCGTTTATGCAGTTCGCTTTTGTAACTGTATATCCGTTCTGCTGTACTTACCGTTGCATTAACTATTTTAGTTCGTAACTATTCGCTGATCTTAGTTTTTTCAACTATCAATTCGAACTGGATTGCTACAGATCACACAATACGGGATCTCTTTATGTATACCAGTTCAATCCGATAGAAAAAACAAATCGAAGACAAAGATATATGTCTAAGACCTGTTTGTGCAAAAATATTTAAATTTAAACTTAAGTTGGCTTTTGCTATTTGTACTCACAAGTTGAGAATACCAGGAGTTGGGGTTGTAACAGTTGAATTTCAGCTCCAATAATTCGTTGATGCAAGACACAGTAACAGAATTTACTGCTCAAGAATAATATTTTGAATACAAGACTCAGTAACAATTTACTGCTCAGGAATATTTCTAGTTCAAGACACAGTAACACGTTATTTACTGCTCAAGACAATTTGTTTTGCAATATTTTGTTGAGTTATACTTTCAGCCGTTTTCTGCGGCTACTACGTTGCGTTCTGTGTGCTGCTTTTGTTATTTCCCCCTTTTCTCTTTTTCTCACGTGACAAACTGTAACTAGAACTAGAACTATAACTATAACTATTAAATGACTAAGACAACAGAAAGTGTTTTGTTTCTATTTTCCCCGCCTATGCAAGCTTGTTATTCCTTAAGCTCAGCTCCAACACATTAGTTGAATTTAATCGGCTGAGCAAATTAATAATTTTTTATTACTTTTTTGGCTCTCTCAAACTTCATTTTTTAAAAAAAGTTTTTTTTCGAAGCTGCCAAAATTTATGTACACCTGAAAATTCATTTGTATATTGGAGCTATGAATAGTTGCGAAATGTGAAGAGTGACTAGCTCTTGAACGTAAATAGTTCGCGTGTTGACTTCGCGTTTATTCACGCCCTCGTAAATGGCCATTTAGTTTCCGTCGATATTGGATGATCATTAGATCTAAGAGCCAGATTAAATTGACTGAAGCTGTGCAACACGATGGTTGCCCTCTATACTTTTGTAAGCGGAAGGCGCCATCAATTTAACTTGTTTTTATTTATGTAGTGACTTATCGAGGAAGTAGTACTAAATACACGCACAAAAATTGACGCTGAATTACTAAATTGATGAATTGTAGTCTTAAAATTTTGCGATACTATTCTATGTTGACTGAAAGGTTTAAATGGTGCCCGTATCGCTTCGCTCTCGTTATAGCAAAACCGATATTTCAGCGAATCTTTGCAAAATTATAATACAGCCGCTTTAGTTATTGAATGTGTTTTAGTTTGTGCTGATGTGTAAACTGGACGTATTGCGTGGGAGTCAATATATAGGCCGAGGTTTAAGATCGGCACAGGAAAAGTATAATTTGGTGTAGATCGTTATAGACCTAAATTTATCGCCATAAGAAATGTTTTCTGTTGACATAAAACTTTTCATAAACAAAATCAGTGCGTCGATCATCACCGCAAATGCGGTACACCCTTATAATTATAAATACCTATGACATATTTAAACTGCCTGTCTTATATGACAATTTACCGCAAACTGTTATAATTTTATCAAATCAAATATAACTAGTTAATCAAAAATAACGATTTTTCTCATTTTGGGCAATCAATTTTAAATTTAGTTTATTATTTAATGTTTTCGTGACTCATGTCACCAAATTTTTCATACAATGTAGCATCCTGATCACCTTAGTCATTTGTAATAACACTAAAAATAGAAATAAATAAATCATTTTTGAGTTAGTTCTCGTAATTTCAAGCATCTTAGCTTTCTAACTCTAGAAAACTAGTCGATAAATATCAGAACAATGAAGATATCAATGAACTTGACAGTATACAGCTTGGTTGTACTATCAATAGCACTCAATTCATGTTGTGCGAATTCTTGTGGGAAGTATGATCGTAGGCTTTACACGTGTTGTGACGGAATCCTGCAGCCTGGATCCGGTCTGTTCTGCTGCAACTCTCAAGCATACGATAGAGCAACCAGCACTTGTTGTGACGGAGTCGTCAATGAGGGATCCGGCATGTATTGCTGTGGAACCAAGGCTTTCGATCCTCAAGCATCGACGTGTTGTGACGGGGCTGTGATGGAAAAGGGATCCCGAGGAGATTATTGTTGGTGGATGAAGTATAAGAGTTTCGCAAAAGGCCACTAACTGAAAACTTTCATTTATCAACTGAAAACTTTCATTTAGTAACTGAAAACTTTCATTTAGTAACTGAAAACTTTCTTTAGTAACTGAAACTTTCTTTAGTAACTGATAACTTTCATTTAGTAACTGAAAACTTTCTTTAGTAACTGAAAACTTTCATTTGGTAAATGAAAACTTTCATTTAGTAACTGAAAACTTTCTTTAGTAACTGAAAACTTTCTTTAGTAACTGAAAACTTTCTTTAGTAACTGAAAACTTTCTTTAGTAACTGAAACTTTCTTTAGTAACTGATGACTTTCATTTAGTAACTGAAAACTTTCTTTAGTAACTGATAACTTTCATTTAGTAACTGAAAACTTTCTTTAGTAACTGAAAACTTTCATTTAGTAACTGAAAACTTTCATTTAGTAACTGAAAACTTTCATTTAGTAACTGAAAACTTTCATTTAGTAACTGAAAACTTTCTTTAGTAACTGAAACTTTCTTTAGTAACTGATAACTTTCATTTAGTAACTGAAAACTTTCTTTAGTAACTGAAAACTTTCTTTAGTAACTGAAAACTTTCATTTAGTAACTGAAAACATTCATTTAGTAACTGAAAACTTTCATTTAGTAACTGATAACTTTCATTTAGTAACTGAAAACTTTCATTTAGTAACTGAAAACTTTCATTTAGTAACTGAAAACTTTCTTTAGTAACTGAAACTTTCTTTAGTAACTGATAACTTTCATTTAGTAACTGAAAACTTTCTTTAGTAACTGATAACTTTCATTTAGTAACTGAAAACTTTCTTTAGTAACTGAAAACTTTCATTTAGTAACGGAAAACTTTCATTTAGTAACTGAAAACTTTCATTTAGTAACTGATAACTTTCATTTAGTAACTGAAAACTTTCTTTAGTAACTGATAACTTTCATTTAGTAACTGAAAACTTTCTTTAGTAACTGAAAACTTTCTTTAGTAACTGAAAACTTTCATTTAGTAACTGAAAACTTTCATTTAGTAACTGAAAACTTTCTTTAGTAACTGAAACTTTCTTTAGTAACTGATAACTTTCATTTAGTAACTGAAAACTTTCTTTAGTAACTGAAAACTTTCTTTAGTAACGGAAAACTTTCATTTAGTAACTGAAAACATTCATTTAGTAACTGAAAACTTTCATTTAGTAACTGATAACTTTCATTTAGTAACTGAAAACTTTCATTTAGTAACTGAAAACTTTCATTTAGTAACTGAAAACTTTCTTTAGTAACTGAAACTTTCTTTAGTAACTGATAACTTTCATTTAGTAACTGAAAACTTTCTTTAGTAACTGATAACTTTCATTTAGTAACTGAAAACTTTCTTTAGTAACTGAAAACTTTCATTTAGTAACGGAAAACTTTCATTTAGTAACTGAAAACTTTCATTTAGTAACTGATAACTTTCATTTAGTAACTGAAAACTTTCTTTAGTAACTGATAACTTTCATTTAGTAACTGAAAACTTTCTTTAGTAACTGAAAACTTTCTTTAGTAACTGAAAACTTTCATTTAGTAACTGATAACTTTCATTTAGTAACTGAAAACTTTCTTTAGTAACTGATAACTTTCATTTAGTAACTGAAAACTTTCTTTAGTAACTGAAAACTTTCATTTAGTAACGGAAAACTTTCATTTAGTAACTGAAAACTTTCATTTAGTAACTGATAACTTTCATTTAGTAACTGAAAACTTTCTTTAGTAACTGATAACTTTCATTTAGTAACTGAAAACTTTCTTTAGTAACTGAAAACTTTCATTTAGTAACGGGAAACTTTCATTTAGTAACTGAAAACTTTCATTTAGTAACTGATAACTTTCATTTAGTAACTGAAAACTTTCATTTAGTAACTGAAAACTTTCTTTAGTAACTGATAACTTTCATTTAGTAACGGGAAACTTTCATTTAGTAACTGAAAACTTTCATTTAGTAACTGGAAACTTTCTTTAGTAACTGAAAACTTTCATTTAGTAACGGAAAACTTTCATTTAGTAACTGAAAACTTTCATTTAGTAACTGAAAACTTTCTTTAGTAACTGATAACTTTCATTTAGTAACTGAAAACTTTCTTTAGTAACTGAAAACTTTCTTTAGTAACTGAAAACTTTCATTTAGTAACTGAAAACTTTCATTTAGTAACTGAAAACTTTCTTTAGTAACTGATAACTTTCATTTAGTAACTGAAAACTTTCTTTAGTAACTGAAAACTTTCATTTAGTAACGGAAAACTTTCATTTAGTAACTGAAAACTTTCATTTAGTAACTGATAACTTTCATTTAGTAACTGAAAACTTTCTTTAGTAACTGATAACTTTCATTTAGTAACTGAAAACTTTCTTTAGTAACTGAAAACTTTCATTTAGTAACTGAAAACTTTCTTTAGTAACTGAAACTTTCTTTAGTAACTGATAACTTTCATTTATTAACTGAAAACTTTCTTTAGTAACTGAAAACTTTCATTTAGTAACTGAAAATTTTCATTTAGTAACTGAAAACTTTCTTTAGTAACTGAAAACTTTCTTTAGTAACTGAAAACTTTCTTTAGTAACTGAAAACTTTCTTTAGTAACTGAAACTTTCTTTAGTAACTGATGACTTTCATTTAGTAACTGAAAACTTTCTTTAGTAACTGATAACTTTCATTTAGTAACTGAAAACTTTCTTTAGTAACTGAAAACTTTCATTTAGTAACTGAAAACTTTCATTTAGTAACTGAAAACTTTCATTTAGTAACTGAAAACTTTCATTTAGTAACTGAAAACTTTCTTTAGTAACTGAAACTTTCTTTAGTAACTGATAACTTTCATTTAGTAACTGAAAACTTTCTTTAGTAACTGAAAACTTTCTTTAGTAACTGAAAACTTTCATTTAGTAACTGAAAACTTTCATTTAGTAACTGAAAACTTTCATTTTGTAACTGATAACTTTCATTTAGTAACTGAAAACTTTCATTTAGTAACTGAAAACTTTCATTTAGTAACTGAAAACTCTCTTTAGTAACTGAAACTTTCTTTAGTAACTGATAACTTTCATTTAGTAACTGAAAACTTTCTTTAGTAACTGATAACTTTCATTTAGTAACTGAAAACTTTCTTTAGTAACTGAAAACTTTCATTTAGTAACGGAAAACTTTCATTTAGTAACTGAAAACTTTCATTTAGTAACTGAAAACTTTCATTTAGTAACTGATAACTTTCTTTAGTAACTGAAAACTTTCATTTAGTAACTGAAAACTTTCATTTAGTAACTGAAAACTTTCATTTAGTAACTGAAAACTTTCATTTAGTAACTGAAAACTTTCATTTAGTAACTGATAACTTTCATTTAGCAACTGAAAACTTTCTTTAGTAACTGAAACTTTCTTTAGTAACTGATAACTTTCATTTAGTAACTGAAAACTTTCTTTAGTAACTGATAACTTTCATTTGGTAACTGAAAACTTTCTTTAGTAACTGAAAACTTTCATTTAGTAACGGAAAACTTTCATTTAGTAACTGAAAGCTTTCATTTAGTAACTGATAACTTTCATTTAGTAACTGAAAATTTTCTTTAGTAACTGATAACTTTCATTTAGTAACTGAAAACTTTCTTTAGTAACTGAAAACTTTCTTTAGTAACTGAAAACTTTCATTTAGTAACTGAAAACTTTCATTTAGTAACTGATAACTTTCATTTAGTAACTGATAACTTTCATTTAGTAACTGATAACTTTCAAACGTTCATTTCTTACTGAAAACTGCCCCCCCCCCCAAACACCTTCTGTAGAAAACTGCCTTCAATAATTGATATCATAACAAGTTTATAATGACTGTTATTTATAAATTGTAATGGATGCTGCCACCTCAAAAACGAAACCATGGTTATTTTCAACAATGCCCCCCCCCCCACCTTGATACCTAGTAGAGAATCGCCAATATTACACATCGCCAATTTAGCACAATATTACTTGGCCTACAGTTTAGATAGCCAAATATCAGTTTACGTGGAAAGTTATTATTTGTCTCTGATTGGTTAATCAATAGCTCGCTTAAATTCTATTCAAGAACACCCCCCCTTTGCAAAAGAGGGCAATTGCTGAAAAGATCCAATACCATTAAAATGAATATCGAACGGCGGTGGACTAATAAACTTGATTTACAAGAAAACATGACTTCAGTGTCCAATTTTATTAAGTTTTATTCGAAACGGATATTAATAAACGATGAGTTGAATTATTGGGGGAGCTTAATTAAATACTTTTAACGTAAATATATAGTGGACATCTTTACGGATGGAAAAATCACGAAAGAATGTAAATGAACAGTTTACAGTTTTTCAAAATATGGTGCAATACTTTTAATACTTTTATGAAGACCTACTACATCACTGCCTTTTACTTGAAACTATGAAACTATTTCTTTAGTACTGACTGACTGATGTTCATTAAATTACAACTGCAATAATAACTATTTAACCTATTCACTTCATCATATTTTGTAGCTTATTCTGAGCAGATGTGGCTCAATGCAATGTACACGTTTCTTTTTGATAATTATGCCAATTTACACCGTTCCAGTACTGAAAACTCATATCAAGGCTTAAAAACGACAGGTCCAATTGGCTTCCTAGGGAGTTTAAAGGAAGCCTATCAAGCTTATTAGTTGAAAGCTTATGGTTAATTTGACTTTTAAAAAATTCTGTTTTCAAAAAAAACAATGGACTATTGAGTTTTGACACTTTTTCCTCTTTTTTTTCGATCAACTTATTGATTAAGTGCAGCGAAGACAATCCTGTACAATGTATTGAAACTTATTATTTAGTAAGGTTTTACGTTTTAAATAATGGTTTTTCGGCTTTGATACTAAAAGTCATCGCAAAATTTAGGTTCCTTTGTCATATTTTTGACAGGTCAGATATCAGACTTTGCACAATTAAAAAGAAAGATTAAAGCATTTAAGATTATCGTTTTAACGTCTTCGACACTGTCTTCTCGCAGAATTTAAATGTATTTTTTTAATTAATTTTTCGCTTCATTTCTTGCTCTTTTTGCTGCCGTATGAAAATTTCCGGATAATTACAGCCCTTAGAGGCTCTTACAATTGGACAAAGATACCTATTAAACGATTCTAGTTGCTAGCCTAAATTTCTTTATGACTCTGAAATCAAAAGTTTAAGAAACTTTGCTTTTTGCTGTTCTTTTTTGTTTAATTATTACCTTGTCGAATTGCCGACAAATCGAAACTCAGGTTTCGGATGTTGACAAAAGGCACAATTGAACAATTAAATGTCTTTAGTGCCTTGCTGATTTTTCATCGACTTTCGTAACCGGTTTTTCTGCAAAACATAACTTACTTTTTGATTTTTTATAATTGTTGTTCTTTTAGTAGACGTATGACATATTCGGAACAATTACTGGTCTCTTTTTTGAAGAAATGAATAAACCATTAATGATTTCAGTTCATAGTGATTGTTCATTTGAGTTTTAAATTAATTAAATACGAAAAAATAAATGTATTGTTTAAAATTACATTTCATTTTCTTACTTTCTATTTGTTACCTAGTCTCGTTGTTCGGAGGTCACCTGTCAAATTCTGGGTATTTGAAGAACGCGCAATTGATTTTAATTTTTATTCTACGGAATAAAATGTTTGTAATGGCCCCGACACCGTTTTCTCGCAAAATTAACTGAATTTTTGTTTTTGTCTGTATTTGTCGTTTGTTTTTGTAGGCGCACATATACTGGATAAATAAAAGTTTCAATATTTGCAACATATTAAGATTTCAGTAGATTTTTAATGGTTTTCATTACTTGAAATTACTTGTTTTCAAAAAGTATAAACATATTTTTAACTTGAGCGTTTTCTTTTGTTTTGTCTACTTGTTACCGAGTCTCAAAAAGGACGGCTTCCACTTTTTTCTATTGGAACAATGAGTTGGAACGAACATTATATTATAGAACGATGAGTTGACTTATTGCGGGAGTTTATATAAACATTTTTAACGTACATATAGAGTGAATATCTTTACGGAAAGAAAAATCACAAAAGAATCTAAATGAACAGTTTACAGCTTTTCAAATATGGTGCAACGCTTTTAATATATTTATGAGGACCTACTTCATCACTACCATTTCCTTGAAACTATGTCTTTAATACTGACTGACTAATGTTCATTAAATTGCAAGTGCAATGATAACTATTTGACCTATTCAATTCATCAAATTTTGTAGCGTATTCTGAGCACAAATGGCTCAAGGCAATGGCCACGTTCCTTTTTGATATCTTCGCCAATTTACACCCTTCTAGTACTGAAAACTCATATCAAGGCTTAATAACGACAAGTCCAATTGGCTTCCTAGGGAGTTTAAAGGAAGCCTATCGAGCTTATTAGTCGAAAGCTTATGGTTAATTTGACTTTAAAAAATCCTGTTTTCAAAATAACAATGAATTATTGAGTTTTGCTAATTTTTTCTCTTTTTCCGATCAATTTATAGCTTAAGTGCCGCCAAGACAAGCCGCATCCTTTACAATGGACTGAAACTTATTATTTATTAAACTTTTACGTTTTAAAAAATGGTTTTTCGGCTTTGATACTAAAATTCATCAGAAAAGTTAGGTTCCTTTGTCATATTATTGACAGGTCAGATATCACACTTTGCACAAAAAAAATAAATATTTAAGCATTTAAGATTATCGTTTTAACGGCTTCGACACCGTCTTCTCGCAGAATTTGAATGTATTTTTTTATTATTTATTCGCTTCGTTTGTTGCTCTTTTTGCTGCCGTATGAAAGTTTCTGGATAGGTACAGCTCCTAGAAGCTTTTATAAATGGACAAAGATACCTATTAAACGGTTCTAGTTGCTAGCCTAAATTTCTTTATGACTCTGAAATCAAAAGATTAAGAAACTTTGCTTTTTGCTGTTGTTTTGTTTAATTGTTACCTTGTCGAATTGCCGACAAATCAGAACTCACGTTTCAGATGTTGACAAAAGGCAAAATTGAACAATTAAATGTCTTTAGTGCCTTGCTCATTTTTCATCGACTTTCGTAACCGGTTTTTCTGAAAAAGATAACTTAATTTTTGATTTTTCTTAATTGTTGTTCTTTTAGTAGACGTATGACATATTCGGAACAATTACTGGTCTCTTTTTTGAAGAAATGAATAAACCATTAATGATTTCAGTTCGTAGTGATTGTGCATTTGAGTTTTAAATTAATTAATTACGCAAAAAAAAACAAATGTTTTGTTTAAAATTACATTTCATTTTCGTACTTTCTATTTGTTACCTAGTCTCGTTGTCGGAGGTCACCTGTCAAATTCTGGGTATTTGAAGAAAGCGCAATTGATTTTAATTTATTTTCTACGGAATAAAATGTTTGTAATGGCTCCGACACCGTTTTCTCGCAAAATTAACTGAATTTTCGTTTTTGTCTGTATTTGTCGTTTGTTGTTTTAGGCGCACATATTCTGGATAAATAAAAGTCTCAATATTTGAAATATATAGAGATTTCAGTAGATTTTTAATGGTTTTCATTACTTGAAATTGTTTGTTTTCAAAAAGTATAAACATATTTTTAACTTGAGCGTTTTCTTTTCTTTTGTCTACTTGTTACCGAGTCTCAAAAAGGACAGCTTCCACTTTTTTCTATTGGAACAATGAGTTGGAACGAACGTTATATTATAGAACGACGAGTTGACTTATTGCGGGAGTTTAAATAAATATTTTTAACGTACATATAGAGTGGATATCTTTACGGAAGGAAAAATCACAAAAGAATCTAAATGAACAGTTTATAGCTTTTCAAATATGGTGCAACGCTTTTAATATATTTATGAGGACCTACTACATCACTACCATTTCCTTGGAACTATGTCTTTAATACTGACTGACTAATGTTCATTAAATTGCAAGTGCAATGATAACTATTTGACCTATTCAATTCATCAAATTTTGTAGCTTATTCTGAGCACATATGGCTCAAGGCAATGTCCACGTTCCTTTTTGATATCTTCGCCAAATTACACCATTCTAGTACTGAAAACTCATATTAAGGCTTAATAACGACAAGTCCAATTGGCTTCCTAGGGAGTTTAAAGGAAGCCTATCGAGCTTATTAGTCGAAAGCTTATGGTTAGTTTGACTTCAAAAAAATCCTGTTTTCAAAAGAAACAATGAATTATTGAGTTTTGCTAATTTTTTCTCTTTTTTCGATCATTTTTTAGCTAAAGTGCAGCGAAGACAAGCCGTGTCCTTTATAATGGACTGAAACTTATTATTTATTAAGATTTTACATTTTAAAAAATGGTTTTTCGGCTTTGATACTAAAATTCATCGGAAAAGTTAGGTTCCTTTGTCATATTATTGACAGGTCAGATATCACACTTTGCACAAAAAAATAATTATTTAAGCATTTAAGATTATCGTTTTAACGGCTTCGACATCGTCTTCTCGCAGAATTTAAATGGATTTTTTAAATTATTTAATCGCTTCATTTCGTGCTCTTTTTGCTGTTGTATGAAAATTTATTGATAATTACAGCTCTTATAGGCTCTTATAATTGGACAAAGATACTTATTTAATGATTTTTTCTCGCAGAATTAACTTAATTTTTGTTTTTGTCTGTATTTGTCGTTTGTTTTTGTAGGCGCACTTGCATTTGAGATTATAAGCATTTGAGA
Organism: Convolutriloba macropyga; assembly: GCF_964194025.1. Classification (NCBI taxonomy): domain Eukaryota; kingdom Metazoa; phylum Xenacoelomorpha; order Acoela; family Convolutidae; genus Convolutriloba; species Convolutriloba macropyga. The sequence goes on along the minus strand of NC_134472.1, from coordinate 71,454,780 downwards.
TTATTGTTTTAACGGCTTCGACACCGTCTTCTCGCAGAATTTCAATGTATTTTTAATCCTTTATTCATTTCATTTGTTGCTCTTTTTGCTGCCGTATGAAAATTTCTGGATAAGTAAAGCTCCTAGAGGCTCCTATAATTGGACAAAGATACCTATTTAATGATTTTAGTTGCTAGCTTAAATTTCTTTATGACACTGAAATCAAAAGTTTAAGAAACTTTGCATGTTCCTGTTCTTTTTTGTTTGATTGTTACGGATTAACGACAAATCGGAACTCACGTTTCGGATGTTGACGAAAGGCACAACTGAACAATTAAAATGTCTTTAGTGCCTTGCTGATTTTTCATCAACTTTCGTAACCGGTTTTTCTGCTAAACATAACTTACTTTTTGATTTTTTATAATTGTTGTTCTTTTAGTAGACGTATGACATATTCGGAACAATTAATGGTCTCTTTTTTGAAGAAATGAATAAACCATTAATGATTTCAGTTCATAGTGATTGTTCATTTGAGTTTTTAATTAATTAAATACGAAAGATACAAATGTATTGTTTAAATTTATATTTAATTTTTTTTACTTTCTACTTGTTACCTAGTCTCGTTGTTCGGAGGTCACATGTCAAATTCTGGGTATTTGAAGAACGCTCAATTAATTTTACCTTATTTTCTGCAATATAGAATGTTTGTAATGGCTCCGACACCGTTTTCTCGCAGAATTGACTGAATTTTTGTTTTTGTCTGTATTTGTCGTTTGTTTTTGTAGGCGTACATATTCTGGATAAATAAAAGTCTCAATGTTTGCAACATATAAAGATTTCAGTAGATTTTTAATGGTTTTCATTACTTGAAATTATTTGTTTTCAAAAAGTATAAACATGTCTTTAACTTGAGCGTTTTTTTTGTTTTGTCTACTTGTTACCAAGTCTCAAAAAGGACGGCTACCACTTTTTTCTATTGGAGTACAATTTAAATTGTTTAGTTTAGGTTGTATTTGACACTTCTTTGGCTTCGTTGTTAAGTTTTCCTTTCAAAAATTAGACAAAGTAATTTTGTGGCAAATAATGTTTGTTGTTATTTGATTTTGTAGTGTTGTCTGGCTGTCTTAATAATCGCAGGTCTCATCGGCTCTTTTGTGGCATTATTTACTTTACTAAGTGATTTGAGTAAGTAGCAATTTTTGGTTCACTCAGCTTTTTTTTGGAAAACTAATTGAGTTTGTGAAAGTTTTCTATCTCTTCCTCATATGGTAGACAATTAAGCGAACAATATGGATGAGCGGTCTCGGAACACTATGTGCAAACGCACAATACTGAGCCTCCTTGTTTCCATTTTTCCATACAAACGGCATAGTATTAATCTTTGGGAACACTGATGCTAAGTAGACAGTCTCAAATGATGTGTTCAGCAAATTTGGTATAGATTGCCGTTAAGCACCTGCAAATTTCTTTTTAAGAGATTTCTTTTTTTCTTTCTTTTTTTCTAATCTCAGGAGTTAGACTGGTAAGCATCATTTTGCAGTTGGTATTTTTTCGTTCAATTTCTGTGCTTTACTTGCTACATTCTGCAAATGGTAGCTTGCGTAATATTCTATTCCGTTTTTTTAATAAGCAATTTTTCAATTTGTGTAATCAGATCTTAGTTAGTGTAAAGGATTTCAAGGAAAATTTTTGTCGTTTAAAATTTTGCGAGAAAGAATTCTTATCGTGCCAGAAATGATAAGTTTGAAAATTTTTAATATGAGACCTGACTCATTTTGTGATTGAATTGTGTGAAACCAGACGAAGTGATTTAGAAAGTTTCAGTCTGGCAAGTTTCAGTTCCGATAAGACTACTTTGTCACAAATACCAAAACGGGCCAATTCGGAAGTCATTTTTTAAAACAAGAATTGCGCCTGCAACGGTCTTACTAATAAAATGACAGCTCTTCCGCACACCCGGGGGGTGGGGGGGGGGTGGGGTGGGTTTGGGGTGAAAAAGAGAAATTCTCGTTAACCCAATGTTGTATTAAATTACCCGTATTCAAATTGTCCTGATGCTTGAGTTGAAAATAAAACTGAATAAAAAACGTTTCTTTGACGTGACAGCAAAATTGAATTCAGATATCTAAACTAGTCTAGACAAAAAGGGAAACATAGAGCAATATATTTAGCAATTTTAATTTATAGCATCAATGGATTTTTTTAATTTAATTTGATATGCAAAACAGTTGATATTTCAATTGCGAATGTACAGTTGGTTGATATGAACTTAATGCGATTCATAGACTTTAAGTTTTCGATTTATTACACGATTGGCAGCATGACAAAGAACACATTCACCTCTTCCGCATTATTTGATAGCCAACCCAATTGTGATATATTTTTACATCACTTTCAATTAGCCCAACCCCCCCCCCCCCGCCCCCACCACTCCTCCTCAGCTAAAAAAAACTCTCGGAACACAGACAAAACGCACTGTTTTCCCTAAAACTTGAACGTATCACCTTTATCAGGGCTCTCAATTTTCTAAGTGATGTAGGGATGTCATGCGAAAGTGGTGAAAAGCATTTTGAATAGAATTTTAATCGCAATAATACACTTCATCTATTATTAATTCAAAATATTAATTATTGACCTGAAAAACTGCATTTTTTATTTGCGTGATACAAAAATAGCAATTGCATTACAATACAAAAATAAAAAGGAAGGCAGATAACAACGTTGGCTGACATTGAGTAATCTATATACGCCAACTCAAAGCATCTTTCATATTAAAAGAGTATTTTTTGCACTGTCGTTATCTAGAAGTCTGAAATAGTTCACTGTTTTTTTCTGGCATAGATCAGTCACTACCGTCCAGATGACATGCTCAATTTGCATACTTTCATGCAGTAGAAAAATCTGCTCCAATATGGAAGTAGAGAAAATTTGGTATGTAAAAACAGGTGTTTTAATTACCCGTGTGAATTACACTTAGGTTTTGACTTTAAGGCTGATAGCCACGCTGTTGGCAACATGTTTTCCCGTCATCTGGACTATACAGTGACAAAAGTGAGAAAAATTTAAAAACACTAGAGTTATTCGTCACCACATTGATGTTGAGAACACGAGGTTGAAATTTTGTGGCCGTATAAATAGTACAATAAAGTATAGAGTTGGACTTTAATGAAAATTGGGATCTAGTCTGTTTTGCCCCCCCCCAGCATAGTGGGCTTATATTTTTTACGCTCCCCAGGCGCACAAGCTTTTTTTACATAGTAAAGTGCTAAATAAAAACATAAAATTTGTAACTGGGGGCGTAAAAAAACACTGGGGGTCGAAACAGAATAGATCTAAAAATTGTAGCAATTTTACTAGGTCTAATGTTTTTTTCATGCGGCTCATTGCATGACCAATTTTTCGTCTCACCGATGGAATTTTCGAGTGACTTTTCTCGGTTGACTTCTTAATTTTTGCGTGATCTAAGCTGATTTTGAAAGTTTCAGCCACTAAGTGAAAAGACGGCACTCTGTTAATATTAGATCACAAGTGGCCCAAAAATTGTCTAATTTTGTAGACGTCTTCAATGATTTTTAATGCTATCATTTTATGCCGCCTTGGTCACTTCATAACTTTTGCCCCACTAAAATAGGGCATAACTGACCCCTGCTTGTTGCTTGAGACCAATTTGACCAGCTCTAGTTGGATATAATTCTAATTCCGCTCTAGAGGTTTTGATATGTTCGCTTAAGCAAACATATCAAAACCTCTAAAGCGGAAATAGAATTATATCCAACTAGAGCTGGTCAAATTGGTCTCAAGCAACAAGCAGGGGTCAGTTATGCCCTATTTTAGTGGGGCAAAAGTTATGAAGTGACCAGGGCGGCATAAAAAGATAGCATTAAAAATCATTGAAGACGTCTACAATATTAGAAAAATTTTTGGGCCACTTGTGATCTGATATTAACAGTAGTGTCGTCTTTTCACTTAGTGGCTGAAACTTTCAAAATCAGCTTAGATCACGCAAAAATTAAGAAGCCAAGCGAGAAAAGTCACTCGAAAATTCCATTGGTGAAACGAAAAATCGGTCATGCAATAAAGCGCATGACAAAACCAGCAGACCTAGTAAAATTGCTAAAAATTTCATTTGAGAGCAATTAGAAAATTGCATCAGGAAAAATGTAGTTGAATGAAAAAATACTGACAAGTAAATGAGCATGTCGATGACCACTTGAAAGTACAAACTCTCCGAAAGTGAGCTTCCGTTCGTATTTTTATGTTGTAGACTGTCCCATAAAGATATAAGCAAACGTTTGAGGAACGCCAAAACATAATAAAGTTGAGCACCCGGGTTGTCACTGGAATGTCCACGTCTTTTCCTTTAGCATCAATTCGGCCTTTTTATCTACGTTTTAAACGGCCCTCTGAACTTTTTACTTTGACCTGTGAACTCTGTCAAGTGATTTTTGAAATGTTCGCCTATTTCAACGTTTATGGGACACACTATATTAAACATATAAGTTAGTTTGAGTCAGTTTGTTCAAATAGAAACACATTTGTCAAGCTGAGAAGTCCATTGAGAATCTTAGAGACATTCATTGAGCTTTTCTTTTCAAAATTTATATCAAGCACTTTTAAATCATAATACATTCAAGATCAGCACGACTCTATTCATTCAGCATTGAGAGGTTTTTCGGGATCAGGACGGTCCAGAAAGTTCTCGTCCGTCTGTTCATTGTCTGGCAAAACTGGCTCGGGTGATAAATTTTCCTCGGCTGCGTTATCGTTGCCTAGTGTGAAAAATATAAATTTATGAACTAAAACAACTAAATCTCTAGCATTCGCCACAAAAACTCAGTATGTCAAAGCTAGACGTGAAATATGCGGAAAATTTGCAACTCATAGGAATCTTCTTTTGAAACTGCAAACGTCCGCATTTTTTCAAAATTTCAAATATTTTCTATTATCAAATGGTTAAACTTTGATTATTAAAAATGGGTAATTTTTGTCGCGTGACAAAAGAAAATTACTCAGCAAGTTTGTAACCTATGCAAAAAATGCATACTAACTTATACTATAGAAACAAATTGGATCTATTCTGCCCCCCCCCCCCCCCCTCAGCTTAGAGAGCATAAATCTTTTATGACCCCAAGGCGCACGTGCTATTTTCTTACATAGTAACGTGCTATATAACAACATATAATTTGTAACTGGAGGTCATAAAAAACACTGGGGGGCCGAAACAGAATAGATCCAACAAATTTTATAAAAAATATTTTTAAAAAGCGCATTTATTTATAGTGATTATCTATAACCAAATCTACCAACCTCGTGCGGTATCATGGTCAACGCCGTCGTCAACTGAGTCAATACTTTCACCTTTTGAGATTTCTGATGAAACATTTTCTGCTAATTCGGATTCTTGTTTCGCCATTTCTGGGTCGCTTTCTTTCGCAATGGATGAGTCCTCGCCTGAATTTTCAAATGACTCCTCAGAAACCTCCTTGAACTCGTTTGACCTATTGTCTCCATCACTATCCTTGCCGCTATCATGTCTCAATCCCAACTTTCTGTTCTTTCTCCGCTTTCCTCTCGATGACGTCATACTTCCACTTTCAAAAATGATATCGT
>NC_134472.1:71419191-71444191 GCF_964194025.1 Convolutriloba macropyga | reverse complement strand
ATAAATTATAGGTGAACACAATATAATATTTTATTGTCAGGGGGTAGAGCAGAGAGATCAAGATTTTGAAAGCGTCAGTAACATCAAAAAATAAAATGTTGAGTCTAAATCAGTTTGCTAGTAACTCAGATAAGAGGCAACAAAAACGCTTGCAACTCAAGTATGAAAAAATGCGTAAGGGTTTTCATTTGTTTGTTTTCACTGAAAAAACTATGTACTATGAATTACAAGTATTGTCAGGTTTTGAGAAACGCTGAGTTTCTGTTGGTGAACAAAAAAAACTGTTTAAATAAAAAACCTCTTCACAGAAAATTTTTGACGTTTATTCAAAGCAAATACGTCAAAGTAACGCCTAAAAATACTAAAAAAAATTGTGCAATAGCCTATAGATGGACGCAATATAAATAGATAAAACGCAAGATAAATAAATTTTGAAATCGTCAGTAACATCAATGAAACAAAATTTTGAGTCTAAATCAGTTTGCTCGTAATTCAACATTACGCCTCAATTTCCTTAAATATCTGGTAGCCGGTTTCTATACTTCTTATACGTTTTTAACGACGTTTTTGAACGACAATATGGCAATTTGATCCAAATTTCCATTACTTTGTCTTCTGAAATTTTCTGTAAAATACCAAAAAATACCAAAATTTTGCCCAATAGCCTATAGGCGGACACAATATAAAAAAACCTATTGTCAGGGGTTAGAGCAGAGAGATCAAGATTTTGAAATCGTCAGTAACATCAATAAAACAAAATTTTGAGTCTGAATCAGTTTGCTTGTAATTCAAAATTACGCCTCAATTTCCTCAAAGATCTAGTAGCCAATTTCTATACTTCTTATACGTCTTTAACGACGTTTTTGAACGAAAATGCGGCAATTTGATTCAAATTTCAGATACTCTTTCTGAAATTTTCTGTAATTGAAATAGTCTGTTTTTGTAATCAGTAGATCAAAATTGTCCGTAAGCTTTTAATTCGATCATGGTCTGGACTATATGCTGCCTCTTCCAGTACATCCCCCTTATTTTCTTTGAAAACAGCGCAATCTTTGATTTATTCACAGTAGCATAATCTTGTTGAAAAATAAAGTCTTGCAAACGCAATTTTCTTCTCAATTCTTCAAAAATTTTGAACAACCTCTGTGCAGCATTTCGATCAAAAACACTTGCTTTTCGTCTTCAAACTGACTTTATTCTGAATCATTTCTTGAAAAAAACCCATAGTTGTTTGAAATTCTTTTGACTGAACTTATGGAAGCTGCATAGTAGCAAAAAGACGACTTATGTTAGACTGTGATGTTTCAGTAAGGTTTATGAAGAATCTCCTACAACATCGTTTACCATTTTCTTTTTGAATTTTTTGATAAGTTTCGAGTCCTTCGATCGACTTTCTGGTGTCGAGTTGTCTGCATGCTGTTCAAATGAACCTGAATTTCAATTGTGTTGTTTTTGCATTTTCGTCGATGCAAGACAATATGTAGGACAATCTGTCAAAGATTGAGGGAAGACAGCGGTTTAACCATCTTTTCTGTGTAAGCGAAAAACGAGAAACAATTACCTTGACCAGGCTATCCAGACAAAAAAGACTTGCATTAATCTGAGAATTTGAGAAAACATGAGCAAAACACTTCAATTATACGTATATATGTGTTTCCAGTCGTTGGGTTTCACTTGAAAATACAGATAAAATGAACTCGTGCTATTCTAATTCAAAAAACATAAAAATTTACCTCTAATTATATTTTGTTCGATTCATATCGCTCTCCCACTTCAAAATATGCGGGTCAAAATTCAGTTTCCATTGATTTTTTGATGCATTTTAGATTTCCTTGAAAATCCAGAAAAAAGAATCTTATCACAACATTTATTTTTGAATGGAGGGGATTTCGGCGCCTCGTGCAAAATCAAGTACTTTTTACAAGCCGGAAAAGTTATGGCTTGCCTTGAGATAACTTGCAGCGTTTGCTGATAAGTTAAGAACGATTCCTTTCTAACCTTTCTCAAAATTTTGAATAAGTATTATAGTTAAAAATAAAGTTTGTTTCGAAAAAATGTGTATGATTTCAATTAATTGATTTATGCTTCGAGGTTCTGCTGTTATGATGCCAAGTACTGGGACTACGATATGAGCGCTTTCTGCAAAGTAGTTGTAAATTGATTACAGATGAAAGGTCGCGGGTCTGTGCATCCTTTAAGTTCCATAAGGTATGAAACATCGCGAAAAAAACGGCGCCAGCCCAGATATTGCACTGTTTATTTCCTCCTCCTCGCCACCGGGATAGCATTAAATAGAAAAAGGAGTAGAAAAGTAGCGATTAATTGGTAGTTGATGTTGTTCTTACGCGCAGGGCAGTTCCCGGATGGCCTCTCCGTACTGGAAGTCATCAATGCAGATAGAACAGCAGTTGTCATCCTCACTTATATCCTAAAGTCAACAGCTTATGTTCATTTAACACTATCAATACATCACTAGTTATAGGGGCGGGGGATAGCACGTTCCTGAATAGATGAAATTTGCAATAAAATAGAGCGCGGTCAAATATCCATTCATTAGAAAGTAAAAAGAAGCATTTGTTACCGTAACACAGCCACTTATGACAACCAAAAATTGATCATTTTTTCTATTTAACTCAAAAATTGTCGAAATCGATTGGACATAAGTTCGTTTATCTTCTTCTTAATTTCTCAGGAAAAATCTAAGTTTTTGGAAAGCCTGTAAACAGAAAACATCTTTTTTGGAGAAAACATGTAAATTTAGAGCATAACCGTTAGATTGAATACTTATATGTTGAGAATATCAAAGTATGAATCATCATGCGTTCTTCATTATTAAAAGTATTGGTCACACTGAGACTATTCCTATCTGCTTAAAAATTTAAATATAAAATTTAAAAGAACCGATAATTCCATTGTCAGGCATTTTTCAAACTGATCCAAACGGAGGTCACTTGAAGCATGTTTCAAATTGTGCCAGGAGTTCAAAACTCTAAATCGTGAGGGCAACTCATTCCACGTCTTAATACTTTTTAGCATCAGATTTGCTGCTGCATTTTTTGCTTATTTTTTCTTTATATGAACTTTTTGTCACAGGGTTTTGTTCTATATTGAGGCAGCTGGTAAAAGGCTTAAAGCATAGAGATGGTCCTCAAAATTGTATATTTCGTTGTAGCTTCAATAAGTTCAGCTGGCAAGTCCAGAACTTTCAGAAGATCACGACAGCTGCACTGACGTAAAAGCAGTTTGATTTGAGAACAACAATTCTCACTTGCAAAAGGTTTTCATTCTTCTAAAGATATAAGGAACGCTTTGCAGTCGCCATTTTACTTAAAATGCATTGGAGAAAATTTTCAAACCATAATTTTGCATCAAAATGTATTCCAAGGAAACGACAGCTGGGTTCGGGTTTTAAAAGTTTGCCTATTAAAACAATAACAGTTTTTTTCGGAAACTGAACCATTTGAAATATTTAGAAAATTCCGCATTTTCTCGCAATTAGAAAATTTTCTTGCGCTTAGAGTCATCTGGTTTTTATTCAAGTAGTTAAACTTCTTTCTTTTCTGTTTCTTCTTTAACTCGTCTGACTTATCCTGAAATGTTTCCCCGGAACAAAATTGGGAGATCAAATTCGTCTAATCTGAAAACTGAATAATGGCAAACTTACCTTAATTTTTTTTTGAGAAATCAGTCGCATATAAAAAACAGGGGGTCGGAGAACTGTACCTTGAGTAACACCACCATTAACAATCAACTTTTCTGAAAATACGTTACCAAGTTTAAACCATTGAGTTCTATTGCTAAGGAGAGACTTAAAAGAAATAAAAATTGTTGACTATAAAAAAATGAAATATTAACTGGCTCCTACTTTTTTATAATTCTCTAATTTTTTATTACTGTTTCAATGAATTAGAGTATAGAGAGTACAGAATCTGTACAGGACTTATTATTTAGAAAAACCTATTGTTTCCTATTTAACAGATTGTTTTTGCTAACGGACTCTTCTAACTGATTGAGAAGAAGTCTTTCAAACAGTGTCGCAAATGTTGGTGTTACGGATATGGTGGGACAATTTTTTCCAAAAGATTGTAAGTCCTTGTTTATGAACTGGTGTAATAAGTTCTTGTTTTAGCAATGTGGGAAAAATTACTGTTTATACACTCGTTAACGGTTAACTGAACATGGGAAGCAATAACGTATTTTCCAATTTTCAATTCGCATGTATTTATATAGTATGGTCCAGGAGCTTTATTGATGTCTAAACTGTCAAAATCTTTGAAAATATTTTTTTGAAAAATGATGGAGGTTAAATTAAACAAAATTTTGTTCAAACCGTTTGATGTGTTAAAGGATACTCTGACCTTTGAAAACACGCATTTCATTAAAAATTTTATAAAAAGCGATGAAAAATGTTTCCTTTTTAATTAATGTACTGGCATTTTCCACAATTTCTCTAACACTGACACTGTTCTTATTTCTACGAATTCTTTTCTGAATGAAGTTCCAGTTCCGTTTTGAAGAACTGTTGGGAATACTCTTGCTGTGCAGCTCTGAGTTTCCTGTTAATTTGATTCCTAAATTCTATATTTGTCGAAAAGTTATTCAAATGATACTATTCAAATCTTACTCCGAGTAATATTTCGGGGGATCAAAAATGACAGAACAAAAGAGTTGATTCCCTAATTACAGGATGTCGGAATTTTAACTTACTTTTAAGCAAACGTGACTTTTCGCTCCTCTTAATAAAACGTTACCACCAAAACTGTCCGTTACTACTTATCGATCATGAGATCTGTGAGGGTGTTGTGCTTTTCCTTCATTATGACTGTGTGATGTTAGTTCTGCGATTGGGCACGTGAAAATCAAACAAACCAGCTTGCCTCACTGTCAGGTGATGGTAATGTTGGTGGTAATTGCAAAAACCCAGTACAATTCATTCGGGCAAAATACTCCCGAGCTGCTCTCTGCCGACTGTCTTTTTTGGCAACAGTCCAAAACTTTCGTGAGATTTGCGGTACGTAACTCTTTTTTCCAAGTATCGTAAAAAGTCAGCCAGCCTCGAGCCTTTATTCGTAGATAGAATCCATCGGATCTTTTCCGTTTGTGCCCCCCCCCGCCGTACGTTATGCACCCCCAGTTACAGAGCACGTGTCATTACATGGTAAATCATTATGTAAAAATATTTTTTTTTTTTTTTTTTGCAACAAGTAAATTAAAATTCATAAACTGTGAGCCTCGACGAACTGATGAGTCTTAATGATGGAATGGATCTTTTCCGTTTGTGCCCCCACCCCAATCTTAGTGGGTGCACCCCAGTACGTTATGCACCCCGTAAACGCACGTGCAATATAAGCGTAAAACAACATGTGCTTCATTTACAAGCATACGTGATCTTTTCAACATCTTTCGGAAATACTTAAAAATCTTGGGTCTTTCCCATTATAGCCCCCCCCCCCAAATTAGTGGTCAGATAACCTATAGCCCCCCCCCATCATGGTAATTATACCATAATGGGGGGGCTATAATTTCATTGGGGGGGGCTATAATGGGAAAGACCCAAGATTTTTAAGTATTTCCGAAAGATGTTGAAAAGATCACGTATGCTTGTAAATGAAGCACATGTTGTTTTACGCTTATATTGCACGTGCGTTTACGGGGTGCATAACGTACTGGGGTGCACCCACTAAGATTGGGGTGGGGGCACAAACGGAAAAGATCCATTCCATCATTAAGACTCATCAGTTCGTCGAGGCTCACAGTTTATGAATATAAGCACGTTCCTCTCTAGTACAATATTTTGGGTCTTTCCCAATATAGCCCCCCCCCCCAAATTAGTGGTCAGATAACCTATAGCCTCCCCCCATCATGGTAATTATACCATAATGGGGGGGCTATAATTTCATTGGGGGGGCTATAATGGGAAAGACCCAAGATTTTTAAGTATTTCCGAAAGATGTTGAAAAGATCACGTATGCTTGTAAATGAAGCACATGTTGTTTTACGCTTATATTGCACGTGCGTTTACGGGGTGCATAACGTACTGGGGTGCACCCACTAAGATTGGGGTGGGGGCACAAACGGAAAAGATCCATTCCATCAGTAAGACTCATCAGTTCGTCGAGGCTCACAGTTTATGAATATAAGCACGTTCCTCTCTAGTACAATATTTTGGGTCTTTCCCATTATAGCCCCCCCCCAAATTAGTGGTCAGATAACCTATAGCCCCCCCCATCATGGTAATTATACCATAATGGGGGGGCTATAATTTCATTGGGGGGGCTATAATGGGAAAGACCCAAGATTTTTAAGTATTTCCGAAAGATGTTGAAAAGATCACGTATGCTTGTAAATGAAGCACAAGTTGTTTTACGCTTATATTGCACGTGCGTTTACGGGGTGCATAACGTACTGGGGTGCACCCACTAAGATTGGGGTGGGGGCACAAACGGAAAAGATCCATTCCATCATTAAGACTCATCAGTTCGTCGAGGCTCACAGTTTATGAATATAAGCACGTTCCTCTCTAGTACAATATTTTGGGTCTTTCCCATTATAGCCCCCCCCAAATTAGTGGTCAGATAACCTATAGCCCCCCCCCATCATGGTAATTATACCATAATGGGGGGGCTATAATTTCATTGGCGGGGGGCTATAATGGGAAAGACCCAAGATTTTTAAGTATTTCCGAAAGATGTTGAAAAGATCACGTATGCTTGTAAATGAAGCACATGTTGTTTTACGCTTATATTGCACGTGCGTTTACGGGGTGCATAACGTACTGGGGTGCACCCACTAAGATTGGGGTGGGGGCACAAACGGAAAAGATCCATTCCATCATTAAGACTCATCAGTTCGTCGAGGCTCACAGTTTATGAATATAAGCACGTTCCTCTCTAGTACAATATTTTGGGTCTTTCCCAATATAGCCCCCCCCCCCCCCAAATTAGTGGTCAGATAACCTATAGCCTCCCCCCATCATGGTAATTATACCATAATGGGGGGGCTATAATTTCATTGGGGGGGGCTATAATGGGAAAGACCCAAGATTTTTAAGTATTTCCGAAAGATGTTGAAAAGATCACGTATGCTTGTAAATGAAGCACATGTTGTTTTACGCTTATATTGCACGTGCGTTTACGGGGTGCATAACGTACTGGGGTGCACCCACTAAGATTGGGGTGGGGGCACAAACGGAAAAGATCCATTCCATCATTAAGACTCATCAGTTCGTCGAGGCTCACAGTTTATGAATATAAGCACGTTCCTCTCTAATATTTTGGGTCTTTCCCATTATAGCCCCCCCCCAAATTAGTGGTCAGATAACCTATAGCCCCCCCCCCCATCATGGTAATTATACCATAATGGGGGGGGGCTATAATTTCATTGGGGGGGGCTATAATGGGAAAGACCCAAGACTTTTAAGTATTTCCGAAAGATGTTGAAAAGATCACGTATGCTTGTAAATGAAGCACATGTTGTTTTACGCTCATTTTTTATGAATTCACTGTGTGGCCTGCTGCCCTACTTTTAATCCATCAAAAATTACTACACATCAAAAGCAGTAATTTAATATGCGCACATTTCAACATTTTAAATATTTGACCGCTAACACATAAATCAACTTAAAAAATGCCTGAAATGAAATAAAACGAACCGACGCAAAAAGCCAATTTTCAAATTTCAAACAGATGTTGCTATTTGAGCACTTTCATTTCTTTTCAAAATGAGAGACAGAATGATGAAAAGGAGAGGCTAAAATGGTGCTTACATGAACGCCTTTCTTGAGGACTTTCACCTGAAGAATAGTCAACGCTTTCTTCGCAGCAGCCGCCAATCGCTTCTGAAACAAAAACACAAACAAATAAACAATAAATAAACACAAAGAGCAAATGTTGGTAAGCAAACTAATAATGCTTAGGTACACCTTTTTGTTCACACAACAGTGGTGTCTATTTTTTTGAAAATTGTTAGCTGCAGAGGATTTTAATTTAGAGGTTATATTTTCAGCTAGCAGTAAGCTTAGTTCGGAGTCTAAGAAAAAAGTACAATGAATTTCCTTTAAATTTGCGTTTCAATATAAAGTATGTTCACATTTACAATAATTTCTCTATAAACTGTCCATTTTTTATGCTAACTTTACATAGTTGGCGGAGAAGCCGCAAAAAATTGATAGGGCTTCCTCGATCGACAGAGATGAAAGAAGAATGTGGTGTCAGCGAAGGCAAAAACAAAGCGTTTGAATTTGTAAAACATTCTCCGGCTCTGAAACTTGTACCCAAATTCCTTGCTAAAAACACAATCACCTTTAGAAAAAATCGGGGTATTTCACATTATACCCCCCTGAAATTATAGACCCTAATTATTGTATATTTACCATGACGGGCGGCTATAGGTAATCTGACCACTAAGCTGGGGGGGGGGGGTATAATGGGATAGACGTAAACGTAGATAATTTAACAAGACCGGAGGAGCATTATTCATATGAGCATTATTCATAATAAAACAAATATTCGTGAAAACTTGAAAGGTTTTTATTTGTACCTAAGAGTACATCCGAGTTAAAGATTTAGTTTAAGCAAGAGCTTGTTATTTGACCTAACACAAATATAGATTTTTTCCACTTAAGTATATATACAGAGTTGTCTCAAATAAGACTTGAATTAAAAACTTTAACTTGCACTCTAAGTACGACCTCCATTCAGAGCTAGGCCATTGAAAAAATTTCGATACAAAGTTAAGCCTGTTTGTCAATGGTTTAATAAATCGACGGCAGAATGCTCGAACAGCTTCGAAAGACTTGCCTAATAGCGGACGAAGTTGATGACGTAAGCAGATTCAAAATCTAGCGCAGTATATAGACATTCATTTATCACTTTCGAATCCTAAATTGAATATACTAACAAACTTTATCGGTACAGCGCTCGTATTACATGCACACTTATTGGTCTTCAAAAAAAAGAAAAAAGGGATCTTTTCCGTTTCTGCCCCCCCCCCCCCCCCCTCCCCTAGCTTAGTGGGCGCATATTATTTGCACCCCAGACGCTCGTGCCATATTTTTACATTATGATTTACTATGTAATGACACGTGCTGTATCTAGGGGGCGCATAAGCTACTGGGGGGGGCACAAACGGAAAAGATCCGAAAAAAGAATAGCGTCGCTACTAGTTTGCACGATTTGGGATTCCAATCTTAATGTTTTAAAAAATATTCGTAGGCATCAAGTTAAACTGAAGTACCTTGGTTCTGTCGCGGTTGTGGAGGTATCGGAACCTCTGAATGTAATAGAAAAGCAGCCAAGCGAGGGATATGAGAGTGAGAACTACGAATGAGGTGGCGACGAACAGGACACTGGTCTTGTTGATTCCGATGCGCATGATGGTAGTCTGTCCCTGGGAGAGGGTGAGGTGGGGGTGGGAGCCATTGTGGTACAACTCCTCGATGAATGAGCCAAAAGCGTACACCGCAAGAGCGTACACCACTGAAATATTTGATCGTTCAAAGAGTTTCAGAAAAAAAACCAAAATCGAATTACTCGTTTCTTGTTCCTCCAAAAATCAATTATATAAACATAAACCGACTAATGCCTCCCGATTAATAACCAGATGACCACGCAGTGATTCAAACCAATGACCTCCTGGTCCCTAACCATAAGCACTTCCCACTCGGCTATCAGTCCCTATTTTCTGATATGCTGCAACCGACTTTATATTAGCAACAAGCTTTACTTCGGAGTGAGAGCAATAGAGATCACTCAAAAATGAAGAACGAAAGCGTGAAAAAGTCAGTTGAGAAGTCAAAGAATGTTCTAGAAGAAAAGCGTAAAATGGTCAAGCAAAAATTTGCTTAAAAAAGACAACACGTTTACAATAATTGCTATGAACTTCGTTAGAGTTAGAGCTACAAAGATTTGAATCAAATAGTAACCATTAAAACACTCACGTGCACATTTTAAAATGCCGAAAGTCTGCAGTGCCAGAAGTCAAAATGCCAGAAGTTGCTACTTAGCCAGAAGTTGAATTTCGTTGACTTTCGTCATTTTAAAACGTGCTCGTTTCGTGTTTTAAGCGTGGTTAAGTGACTCTGCAGAAGTCACTTCGAAATTCTGACTTAATATCTTGAACAGCTTCTTGGTTCTCGATAAACGCCAGAAGTTCTCAGTGACTTCAAGCAGAGTCACTTAACCATTACTACATATCTTGGTATTACATATAGGACTTCAGAACGTTAACAGCAGCTGGTATCTAACACAAGATGTGTTACCGAGTAAACTAAATGAACAATGCGCTGGTTCAAATGAAATCTTTGGAAAAGCGGCTGACGAAAGACCAGACTTTAAGGGAAAAGTACTCGAATACCATCAAAGAGGACTTAGACAAAGGCTACGTAGTAAGGGTCAAAGATGCTCATAAGGTGGAAAGTCGCTCGGAACGAGAGTGGTACCTACCACACCATCCGGTTGTTAACCCGAACAAGCCGGGCAAGGTTCGTAGGGTACTAAACGGAACAGCAAAATTCCATGGCGCATCTCTTAATAAGTCATTACTCACCGGACCTGACCTACTGCAAAACCTAATCTATGTACTCCTACGGTTCAGACAACATCCATTTGCCGTATCCGCCGACATCGAGGGAATGTTCCTCCAAGTTGGAGTGTTGCCATGTGATCAACCATCATTGCGCTTTTTGTGGCGGGAGGACCCCACATCAAATGTTGTGGTACACCAGTATACGCGCCACATCTTTGGGGCAAAAGATTCGCCCACCTGCGCCAACTACGCACTTCAGCGCACGGCACGCGATAATGCTAAGGAGTACCCAGAAGCTGCGAAAGCCGTCCTTGAGAACTTCTACATGGACGATTACTTGGACTCAGTGGAATCCCCCGAGAGGGCCCTCATTAGGTCGAAGGAATTGGTACATCTTCTTCATCTAGGTGGGTTCAAGCTTACTAAGTTTGTAAGCAATGTACCAGATCTGGCTGACCAAATTGATGGGTCTGCTCAATCCACTGAACCGAAGGTCATCGTATCATCAAAGGAGGAATCAATGCACGTGCTTGGGCTTAAGTGGGATCACAACAACGATACTCTGGTTGTGAGTAGGGGCACTAACAGCACCATCACGAAAAGTTTAACACAGCGCTTGGTCTTAAGTCTTGTGTCAAAGGTCTACGACCCAATTGGTCTTGTCGCACCTTTCACTGATGGTGCTCGGTTAATCTTGAAAGACATTTGGCGTGTCAATGGACAAAGTTGGGATGACGAGTTACCTAAGGACACAGTTGATAGATTCCTTGCCTGGTGTATTGAACTGCCGCGGTTAGCTGAGAACACTATACCGAGAAGTTACTTTTCAGGACCATTCCAACATCTTGAACTCCACATGTTTGGTGATAGCTCGCAAGACGTATTCAGTGCAGTAGGTTTTCTTAGGGCTCACTCAAGTAACTTGCAACTCCGGGGAGATTAAAACAGAGCTGGCGTTTGTCTTGGGCAAGGCCCGTGTTGCACCTATGATGGTAATGACAGTTCCTAAGTTGGAATTACAAGCCGCTCTCCTCGCTGCCCGTTTAAAAAGGGAAATCTGTCGAGCATTAACGATTACTGTGGATAAAGTCTTTATGTGGACAGATAGTACCATCGTCTTGCAGTGGATAAACTCAACAAACAAACACCCCATCTTCATTGCAAATCGTGTTAGTGAAATCCTGGAGAACACCAGCGTTGATCAATGGAACCACGTTGCCACTTGTGATAATCCGGCAGATGCTGGCACGCGTGGCATGTCCGCTGAAGTTTTGCAATCAAGTAGCTGGGTGAGGGGTCCTGACTTCTTGAGAACTAAGCAATTCCCTTTTGTGCCAAATACTGACGTCGCTGATAACATCAAATTCGGCGTTGTAACCAAGGAACAAGATGATGACTCCATCTCATCTCTAGCCGCATCCGTAACCAAGCCACCTAAGGAACAAAGCTTTAATCTAATCCCGTTTGATAAGTTCAGTTCTTATCAAAAATTACTTCGTGTCACCGCATATGTGCTCCGTCTTTTACCATCTCATGAAAGTTACCGTACCGTAGACGGCAGCATAGCCGACCCTGTTGAGCTTGACGAAGCCGAGCGTCATCTCCAGTACTTGGTTCAGGGAGAGTCCTTTAATACTGAAAGAAAGGATCTTCTTGACAACAAATCCGTTAAGAAGAGCAGCCGCATCGCTCAGTTTACTCCGTTTATTGGGCCCCATGGTCTCATCCGTTCTTCTGGTCGACTCCGACGGCTAGTGGAAATTGACTTCGACACTAAGCATCCTATCGCGCTGGATGCGCGTCATACTTTTGTTAAATTGTTTCTGCGGCATACTCATTTGAAGAACCACCATCAGGGCATTGATTACTTACGGTCAAAGGTACAGGAACGTCATGCCATCCTTAAACTACGTTCCACGCTGCGTTCCATCAAATCAAACTGCGTCTTGTGTAGAAAGTTCCGTGCAGCAACCATTCAACCCATCATGGCAGACCTCCCAAAGGAGAGACTCGCATACCAGTCTCCTCCCTTTACCAACACCGGGGTTGATTACTTTGGCCCCTTCTACGTCACAGTTCGTCGTACTACCGAGAAGAGGTGGGGATTTCTCTTCACTTGTCTCACTACTCGAGCTGTCCATGTTGAAGTTGTCCCGTCCATGGACACTAGTTCTTGTGTAATGGGAGTGGAGCGGTTCGTCTCCCGTCGGGGTACTCCTGCTATGATTTGGTCGGATAATGGTACGAACTTCATTGGAGCGGAGAAAGAGCTCCGTGAATGTGTGGAAAAATGGAATACGCTTAACATTGCCACCGAACTTGCACATAAGGGCATTAAGTGGAGGTTCAATCCACCCAGTGCGCCACACCAAGGTGGCATCTGGGAGAGGCTAGTTCGAAGTTTTAAAAAAGTACTGTACACTATCGTCGGTACGCGTCGCCTCACAGATGAGGTGTTGAACACTACTTTTTGTCTGGTCGAATACGAACTAAACTCACGTCCCTCAACGCCCGTAAGCGCCGACCCGTCCGACCTAGGCGCAAAAACACCTAACCATTTTCTACTCGGTAACCAAGCAAACAGAATTCCGTCTATCGTTGGCGTCGACGAGTTCGATCATCGTAAGCGGTACGCCCGTGCACAGTCCTACGCCAATGCAATTTGGGCACGTTGGCTTAAGGAGTATGTACCTGCACTGAACCGTAGATCTAAGTGGCAGACGCCTGCCGAGCGTCACCTCAATGTTGGTGATTTAGTTTGGATCGTTGAAGAAAGCAACCCTAGGGGTTACTATCCCACTGCTCGGATTGAAGAACTTCGGTTCGGCTCCGACAGCGTCGCCCGCTCCGCCGTCTTACGCACGTCATCCGGATCGCTCGTCCGCCCGCTCGTTAAGCTTGTACCGATCCTCCCAACATTTTCTTCCGGGCCGGAGGATGTTACCGAGTAAACTAAATGAACAATGCGCTGTTTAAATAAAGCAGCGAGAAAAGTATTACGTCATAATTTCTTAACCATTTAACATCTAATATGCATAGAAAGCTCAGCAAAAGTTCGTGTAACATAATTTTCGTTAAGCCTACTAATATACTAAATCGATTGCGCTCTTTTTAGGCTTAACATTTTTATGTTTCGAAAACGTATCGGTGACCAATCTGAGCCATTACTACATATCTTGGTATTACATATAGGACTTCAGAACGTTAACAGCAGCTGGTATCTAACACAAGATGAGCTAATGCATCCATCCACTAGGTACGAATTTTTTTACAAATTTGTAAATATTGACAATTTTCGCCTTCGGTTGCAAATATTTGCAAATTTGACAATAATCCCGAAAAATTTGCAAATATTTGCAATTTTGACATTACGTTTGGACTAGGGCAACCAAATCTCAAAATTAGCGCAAATCATTTACATATGAGCCTTTTTCCTCTAATTCTTAAGTTTTTACGTGGGAACCCCAAAGTTCAAACATTCTGGTTTCAATTTCATAAATTTATTCATTTTGTCTTTTCGAGAGATGCCTTAATAAATTCACGCATTTAAACATATCCTCTATTAACCGGTTAGAATTTGAGCCGTACCTCTTTGTCCTAACTAACAGTTAAATAATTAGTTAGCCTGATGTAAAAAGAGAATTGACAACGGCAAATGTAAAATTGCTATCATTATTACCAAACATTGGAGCGCATTTGAGATATGGAAAACAATCAGCGATCCTTAACAAAAAGCGACCCATTGTAAACTGCTCATAAACCTGGCTGACTTATCACAGTTGAAAGGTGTGGATTCAACCTTCATTAAAAATCTGTACATCACTAATTCCTTCATGTCTTCGAGCACGCCGGCCATAAAGTCCCCTCTAATTAGTTGCGCAAAAACATTGCCACCATAAAACAAGCAGCTAAGTCCTCTATGCTAATACCGGAAAGAGAAGCCTTGGTAAAAACTAATTCTCACAAAATCCTCTAATACCGTGGTGTTGTTATATTTTTAGTAACTTATGAATTTCAATCACGTCGGCAATCGATGTGTGAAGTTATGTTAATTATATTTTCTAAGCAAAATTGAGCAGCTCTGCCTCAAGGTGAATTGTGTCGGCGTTATTGTAGCTTCCACAAGATCAAAGAATAAAAATTGCACTGAGATGGAACGAAGTCAAACAAGTTTTTTCGCCAGCAAAGTCATTTTTGACGCTTTGTTAGAATAGAATTGCGCAGTTAGTGACAAAACAAATTTATGAAATATCTCTTAACTTAAAAAACAGATTGAAAAAGGTAGGATACAAGGACGCTGAAGGAAAGTTTGATAAAGATTGTAACAACTGAAAGACTAAAAAGTCGCTATAATAGTCACAAGTTGGTGGTGAGTTTTATTTCTACACTTTATCGATCGTAGCGATCATTGTTTTCAAGTTTTTACAAAAACGCAGCTGATAAAAAATCAGTCAAACAAATTTCTTGCAATGCCATGTTTTATGAATTTATGAATTGTTTTCACTAGTGATATGGCTTATTAATTGGTCTTCTTTATATTCGAGCATTTTTCTGTTTCATTTTTTAAGTACCCTTTAATCAAACGTTCTTTTTACTGAAAAAAAAGAGCTTATTTCTCACAAAAACTGATTTTCCAATTGATAAAAATCTGCAATTTGTAGTTACTTAGTATAGCTGGCCAATATGTAGGCACTTAATCAAGTTATATTGAGTACCTAATATATAATATGATTAAGTACCTATATATTGGCCATTTAAACTAAGTAACTACATATTGCAGATAGTTATC
Source organism: Convolutriloba macropyga (assembly GCF_964194025.1). NCBI lineage: Eukaryota > Metazoa > Xenacoelomorpha > Acoela > Convolutidae > Convolutriloba > Convolutriloba macropyga. The sequence goes on along the minus strand of NC_134472.1, from coordinate 71,428,878 downwards.
AGTTGGAAATCAGTTGTTGAGAGAAATCTGCTCAATTGTCAGAAAAAAGAAATGCTTGATAAAAAGCTTCATCAAAAAGTGAACTCAGAAACAATGCTCAAGAAAAAAGTAAGACAAAATTAATAAACCATATCACTACAGAAAATAATTAATTAAACATGCAATTGCAAGAAATTTGTTCGACTGCATTTATAATTCAGTTTCAATTTGACAAATCGGCTATAAAAAAATCGACAACATTGATCGCGACGGTCGATAAAGTGTAGAAGTAAACTCACTACCAACTTGTGACTACTACAGAGACTTGTCAATTGTTACAATCTTTATGAAACGTTCCTACAAACTCTTTTTAAACTCTCGTGACATCAATTTAGTTATGCATTACGTACTAACATGCTCTTCAATTTCGGAAGTTAAAATTAGATTCCAGAAACTTGGTAGAATTCCTCGTCTTGGTAGAATTTCTCGTCTTGACTGCATTTCTGTTATTTTTCACTCAAAGAAGATTCATGAACATATCAACAGGCGAAAAAAAGGTGGTACTATTGATTGCAATATTAAAAAAACTGACATTTTTGATATTTAGTTTTTCAAATCTGAAGTTTATTTTGATCTGACAAAAATTTTAAGATTTTTCATTTTGTTTGTTTTCTTTGGTATTGTAAAAACCCATGATTTGGTATATATATTTAGCTTTAAAGGAGTGCAAACACAGTGGATCATCGGTGCAGCGGTGTCATGCCTAGTCGCGCCTAAAGAGATAGTATGTCTAAGTAGATCTCTGATCTCTATTCTTTTTGCAGTTAATTTAGTTAACTAATACAGCAGCTGGTTTGTTAAATCATTAAGCAAATGAAACTCGTGCAATTATTTTCAACCTATTAGAATCATATACAGTGAGAGAAAGCAAGAGAACGGATTTAAATAAACAGGCTGTTGTTTGACCAAAACTTCACATTAGCATGACGAGCAACTAACTTTACCACGCAAAAAAAATCCGAGTATTCGGGCATTTTTAATACATTTGGACAACTAAACAAACTTTCAAAATGCCAGGGGCTTTCCCAATTTGAACAAACTGACCGTAGTAATGAATAAGTACCAATATTGGTGTAACTACTGATTGGGCTCAAAGAGTTACCAGTTCAGGTTCGGCTCATTAATGGCAGGTTAATTTTGATTTCTAATGAAGTATCAAAAAAACTATTTAGAGTTTGTTTTTAGTTAGATTTACATATTTTTTGAAAGTTAGTATTTAGTTTATGCTTCTCACGTCATCAGTACGTATTTTACACAATATTTGATAGGGCCAACGGGGTCTAATCGACAATCTGTTGATACATGACTTATTCCTTTAAGTGCTTTCAGCTAATGCTTTTACATTGGTTTTGTATTAATTCTAGTGAAATAGTTTTTTAAAAATCCTTAATTTGTGGTTAAATTTGCCACCTTAATGTTGGTGGTATAAATCCAAAGTGTCATCTGCTGTAGAATGTTGAATAAAGCTAAGTTTTGGAAGAACTTTGGACATTTTCCGTTTGTGCCCCCCGTACGTTATGCACCCCCAGTTACCGAGCACGTGCCATTACATAGAAAATGACAATTTAAAAATATGACAAGCGCGTGTCGGGGCACAAATAATATGTACCCGCTCAGCTGGAGACACAATCGAAAAAGATCCAGAACTTTTTATACAGTTAAATTTTTAATAGCTTTTGAAACCACTCAATCTAAAAATTTTTTAAACATTTTGTTCATTTTCATTTCATGTTTCAATAGTTTTCTGAAAAGTGGGTTATAAGCCTGGTGTCAAGTTTCTAGGCACATAGATTGCAAAAACTTATGCAACATGTTGATAGTGGTCTGTTTTTAGACATCACTGGTTTTCGGGAAAAATTTTTTCGGGAAAGATTTGATGTTTTGTGTTATTATTTAATCATGTAGGGTCATATGCTTAGTTGACAAACAGAGGCTGCTCTTGTTACGCAAAAAAATCATAATTTTCTTAGCCAATTTTAGTTCTCTTAATCTAGTACCTGTAATGTTACTTTTTTGTAAGCTGAATTTGAAAATTTTGCAAAGAATTTGATCTTTCGGAACGAGTCAAACAAGTAAAACACAGTCGGTAGTCTTTCAGATGTTTATCGTGCTGACGCTAATGGGAAGCCCTAAATTGAAAGTCAAAAGGTCTTTTAGGCTTTTTTTGAGCAAAAAAGCCTGCAGTTTTCCAAGTTCTTCACCGTGAGTTTTTTTTTGTTAAATGGGTCTCTCACCGAGCGTGATTTCACTTTAAAACAATCTTATTTAAACAGGATCTTTTTACTCGGATTTTGGAGGTGTATGTATTGGTTATGAACAGAAAAAGTTTTAAATTTGTTTTTGAGGACATTAGCCTCAAGAATTTCAGTTTTTAATCAACTTTTTTCCAAATTTTTTGTCCTTTTTTTGAAGACATAAGTAGGAAGAAATAAGAAATTGCAACATAAAATTTTCCAATTTTTCTGAAAAATTTAGTCAGCTCTATATTTTCAGAGCTCATGTCGCCAATAATATCATTTTCCGTATTAGCACAGTTTCATAAATTAACAGACCTGGGTAACAATAATGAAAAGAAAAACAGTTAAGTTGAACTTACCTGGGCTTTCTCCGTATTCCGCGTCCTTGGCGTAATCTAAACAAAAGCGGTGCTCTTAATTACACTTCCTGACAAAATTTCCTTTTGACTGTGTTCGCGAGAACATAGAGTACTTAAAACAAATGAAAACTCCGATTCGTGAAAAAACCACTCAGAAAAAATGAGCCATAGCCCAAAAAAGTTATTTTGCAAGATTCTTTCAAGACTCTCGCGAGACTATACATAATGAAACGTGATTCGCGTAAGATTCTTAGAAGATAAACAATATAACTTTCATAGAAAAGAATCTTGCAAGATAACAGTCGTAGTGGGACTAGGGATGTCCGCCAAAACTGGCCAATACTTCATCGTCAAACTATTTTTATTACGTCTATTTCTATTCTAAATATCTACAAAGATCATGTTTAAGTTGAAGTATTTTCCGATGATTTGTATAAAACGGCTGAAAATTGTTTTCTTTTAACGGAGTTCTCAGTCTTTGCATGCTCCAAAACTAGATGCAACTTGTGAAAGATTAAAGATGTCTCGCAATGCGAATACTGACATTCGTTATCTATTTCCCCGATCAACAGTTATCGCAAAAATTCAGGCAAATTTCTGACAAACTGTTTTTTGCTCATAGCCTGTGGTGCATGTTCTTCTCAGATCTTACAAGACATTTGCCAGATCTTGCACGAAAAAATTCTGTGTCACAGTGTTTTCAGATTTTACACAATATAAAAAGAGTGAGCATGGAATAATTTCAGACGCTCTAACTGAAAGCTAAAACTGATAACAATTGAATGAAGAGTGAATCTACAGACCTGCCAGCTCCTCCATGTCAATTGACTTGTCTGGGTCGTACTCAATCAGTGCAGAGAAGTTCATCTTGGCAGCCAGCTGAAGTTTCTCCCACAAAGTGCACTCTCCTCCCTTCATAGAATAAATACATGAACACATATTACAGACAAAAAAACTAAGAAAAAACCTAGCAAATACAAAATGCTACTCTTGAACTAATACATTTGAATGCTCAGTAACATTCGAAAACAAACAACACAACATGAGAAAACGAATAAAAAGACAAAAAAGATGGCGCTTAAATTTTGCTCTTACACCGAGGACTTTACAAAATAGCAGTTAATTGTGGGTTTTTTGTTCAGTCAATTTTGGTCGATAGATGTATTCATCGTAGATAGTTGAGACTGGTATCATCAAAAAGTCCGTTCAGCGTAGGATGTGGATTTAAAATCACATTCTCCTTTCAAATTTATACACATTTTCCGTATTTTTGACCAAATTTTGCTAAAAATTGTTAATAACAATGCTATTGGTTTTACTTTTAGGGATAGAGTAGGCTTGCCGATTGGTTTCATCCGAGTCTTTTGGTTGATAATTTTTTCGAATTTGAGACTTTTTTAATCAAAAATGTCTTCAAATACGCTTTTTTATCCCACTTTGTTTAAATATGTCAGAAGTATAGATCGAACTACTGCTGTCACAATCTTTGAAAACACCCCAAAAAAAACTAGTTGTACTTTTACTTCCTATAGGAATGTTCTTGAATTAATATTTTGCCAAATTTTCGAAAAATTAACCCAAAAATTATACAAAATGCATCATTTATTTTGGGTTTATTGAATTACTTCATTTTCAAATTAATCCATTTGGCAAACAAATGGAATAAATAATAGTTTTTGTGGGAAACGTAAACTCAAGGCTCGGTTTGGATTCATCTGTGATTCTTTTAATCAATGACTATTCGGATTACATTTGGGAGCAGTCTTTTTCAAAACATCTTTGGATTTTTGTTTCTTTTAATGTTAATTAATGACTAGAATGAATTCAAATCACGACCCAAATATTGACAGAGCCTATATGCAACAACAAAATGAGGCCACATAACTATATGTAATGTCTTCAGAGAAAAACTAAATTTTTTTATGGCTTTGACAATGTGTTTCGGCAAATTTAATTTTTTTTTTTTGATTTCATTTATCAATCTTGTTGCAGCCTCAATATTTCATCTCATTAATCAAAGGTACAATTCGGTTCCTTATGAGCCGTAGATGAAACTATACAAAGCTTTCAGCTGTTATCTAATGCCTGTTATGACTTTAAATATATTTTTCGAAGAAACTCTCAGTGAAAAATTGAAAATTGCTAATTTCTGATCTTATTTCTGTCCAGATGTAGGTTAGTCTCAAGATACACAGAGCCAAAACTTATTACAAATGAAATATAGTGTACTCTTTATAGTTGTGTTTTTTAAACTAACGGTCTCTTGGCTTTGTAACAAAATTTGATAAGTTTTATGATTTTCGCATTTTTGCCTATATTTGAGGTTCTAACTTTTTCCCTTTTCGAAAAATCACATTAACGAAAAATCCAAATGGCATTGAAAGAATACGCCAATAACATTTTTAAAGATTTCAGTAAAGATGTTATAGGTTTAACAACTGCGAAACCGTTCTCTTGATAACTGTTGTTCTTTTTGTCGTCGTACGATAGATACTTGACAATCAAAAGCCTTAATTGCTTCTACGGATGTTTAAATGATTCTTTAAAATGTAGCTAACGATTTTAATGACTTTAAATTAATTTTTTAAAAGAAAATATTTTTGTACTTTCCATTTTTGTTCTAATTGTCGTCAACAAGTAACTTAGTCTCATTGGTGACAGACCTAATCAAATCTCTGTTGCTTTAAGCAATATTTTTGCAGTTGGTCATGTTTTGACTAATGTCTTTAGAGCTTAGAAATTTGTTTTCAGAAGAATTTCTTGAGTTTTCAGTACTTGTCAAAATTTGTGGTCCTTTTGTTGCCTTCTTCACAAAAAATCTTTCCAGAGAAGACGCATTTGAAGCCAAAGGAGAGCCAAGCCAAAAATTCAAACCCATGTTTGTCATGTTAAAATTTGATGTCCTATAGTTTTATTGGCTACAACACTGTGTTTCTGATAATTTATTTAAGAAAGTATTGTATGAGTTCTGTCCGTATTTTTTGTATTTCTTGTCGTCTTATGATTCAATCTTACTAATAAGAAGCACAATTGGCCTCCTCAGCAAATGTAATTTAATCTCTTTTTGTTCTAAGTTGAAAGCTCATGGTTTGTTGGAATTTTTGAAAATACATTTTCGAAGAATCGTGAATTTCCGAGCTTTGTCACATTTGGTTTATTTTTGTCAATTTTTCAGCTTGGCCTTTCTAACCACAGGTGGCAACCTCTTTCTGCCGACCAAAATCCAATTGTTTACAATGGTTTTGTTCCAACTAATGGTTTCTTGGCTTTGGGACTACGCATTTTTGTAAGAAAAACGGTTTTTGGATATTTTCCTATTGCTGTGTTTTTTTGTTTCCTTGCCGCATTATCATACTAATGGGTCCACCCAATTGTCGTTGAAAAATGTGCAATTGAAATTTTTTTGTTCGTCATAAAAATTTCTTGATTTTAACGGTTGCAACACTGCTTTCTTGTTAAACTTAATTGATTTTTCGTTTTTGCCGTTCTTTTTGTAGTCGCCTGACATTACAGATAATGACAGGTCTCAATTGCTTCCTATGAGGAATAATTTAACCTTCTCAATGCGCCAACTTGACACATACGGGATTGAATCAATCCATAATTGCTCGTTTTCAAAGTTCGAGGCGTGTTTTAGAACTTCGCCCTTTTTGCTCGTCTCTGTAGACCTGTTACCCAATCTCATATCTTTTATAAGAAGTACAGGTTAATTTGTTCAGTTCAGATTTTATCTGATTCCACCTTCATTTTTTTATTGAGTGTTTTTCTAAAATATGGACATCGAGTTTTGATCGTAAAAAATAATTGCAATTATTTGATTTTTCTTGTCCAGTACTCTCATTAATGTCTCATTAGCCCCCTAACCCAGCGTTATTTTTTCGACTTAGTTGTTTATTGACCGATGTGTGAATTTTGAAAGTTCCTCTTTGAAAGTATCTCTTCCTCGTCTGGTAGACAATTAAATCAAAACGTGGATGAGCGGAGTCGGGACATTATGTGCGAACGCACATTACCGCGCCTCTTTGTTAATATATATCAATCAAACTGCATAAAGTTTTAACTTTTTTCTATTAAAATGCGGGGAAAATCGGAAATTAGTTTTAAAATTTGTTGCATTTAACATTGCAATACACCAGCCCGCGAAATGATGCAAGACAAAGGCCCCTGAAAGATACTCACTCCCGTCTGTAGGTAGCTTTACTTAAATTCTAATGCAGTAATCTTTTAATTAATTTTAATGAATGGCCCTCAACCTAGTTTTACAGAAGCTGACTAGTGACATTTAAAATACTTTTTTATGATGACGTTAAAAAGTGTTTGTTCAAGCTGATATCATTTTTTTCGGTCAATTGATTTCCCATGATTTCACAACGAGGAAAAGAGGAAACAAGAAGACAAACAATTTCTTGTTAGAAACATGCGCATATTAATGAGATGCGACGTTGACATTTAAAAATTACTTCTAAGCTTAAAAAGTGAAATGTCATTTAAAAACTGTTCAAATTGGCTTGCAAACTCGTTTACTTTTATGAACATAATCAACATGATGAAGAATGGCATCTATTTTGTGTAAAATGACTTTCAAATATAGATACGAAGCTGAGCGTAATTTGATAAAAAAAAACATTAATTGAAATAAAGGTTCAACAACCTCTAACTGCAGATGATATTCTACCAACCGCAGTTTATTTTCGTTTTGTATTTCAATGACAAAGAGTCATACATTTTTGATTGTAATCAACAAATAATTCATTTGCTGTAAATTTCCTCTTCTATACCGTGCCTCATTATAACCACAGATTAATTATAAACAGCAATGTGACCTCTTATCTAATCGACTTCTCTCCGGCACCTATTTTATACACAATACCCCACCCAATCAATAATGAGATCTATTATGTTTCGTCGACCACCAGCGATGTTTAACCCTGTTGCAAATAATCTGCATGTATTGTTATATTAAACGACTCTCTGAAAGCAAATATCACACGCACTCGGGGCAGGGGCGTTAAAAATAATTATAAGACTTTTTAAGTATTGTGTCGAGGGCGGGGAAGGTCAGAAAGAATAGATCCCAATACGGACATCAATTTCTCTCAATTGTTTGACAAAATGAAAACAAACTCAAGCACACATAAACTGTTCTTCTGAATCAAGATAAAATAGCATTAATTGGATTTTTTTTCCGTTTGTACTGGGGGGGGGGGGGGGGGGGGGTACAAAAGCAAAAGATCCGATTAATTGACTCGCCAGCAACCAAGAGAAAAAACTGGCTGAAAGGGCGGTAATTCTACCTGAACAACTAACCTTCCTTACAATGACCATAAGGTCATTATAGTCGTTCTCCTCTTCTGGAATGTCCACCCCCTCGTAACTGCATCCGAAGAAGGGCTCCAGTTCCCACCCAGACCCTCCCCCTTCCCCACCCCCATTGTCGCTCAGTGGGGGCAGTATCGGACAGAACGCGTGACCAACAATCGACTTCAAGTTGGAGTTGGCTGGATTCAGAGATCCCCAACGACCCTAAACATTAAAATGTTCTGTTCTAAATGGTCCTTTTTAATTACTACTCGCCGCACCAGTTAAAAATTTACAGCAACGTTAATTGAAGGAGGGATAAATTAAATGGAACAGTTTTGGTTTCTCCTTTCGAGAGAATACGACAATTAATGAATGATTGCTAATTTTATACATTTATGCAATCTTTATGTTTAAGTTTGTTACGACTACTAAGGCAGACCCGTAGTGGGCTCCTTTTACAGCCTTAAAGTATGTCGTACATCATAAATTAATTTAGTGCAGTAAACTTATCATACGATGTACTTAATTTAATTAGTGTACCTATTCCTGAGGGGCATGTGCATAAATCAATATTATTTCACATGCTTGTCTGTTGCTACCATTTTCCCACATCGGGAAAATAATGTTCACATTTTATTATGACTTCTGGAATAACAGTTGCGTTATTCTTCATTCTCTTAGTTTTGCTTCTCGCGTACCGTTGCCCAATTTATTTTATTCTTCATTAACTGTCTTTACAAATCAAGTAAAGTATACATTTAGTCCTTACGCGATTCGCTAAGCGAATTCATTTGGAAATTGTGTAAAGCGCACTCGCCGCGCAAGTAGGACATAGAACACAAACACAACTCGCGACTCAAGATCAAGTACGCATTTTCACTCGCGTACGTCATGGCGCAGTCAGCAGCTCAAAAACGAACTCCACTTGGCATTGAGCCATTTTGGGATAAACCTAGTGTAGACCCGCCGCTGAAATGGGAAAAGTGGCAGATGCAGGCCAAGTTAGCGCTTCTTGCGAAGGAAAATATCACAATAGACACTTTGTTGGAACCAAAACCTGAAACAGTACAACTACCACTTGAACCGATCTATGAGGTTACGATAACGGGATCATCGGCACAATCGGAGCGGGAAAGATTGGCGAGGAACGCTCAATCAAAAATGAACTGGGAAAACCGGTGCCAGAGACAATTGGAGATAGGAATAATGTGCGGAGACAAGCCATGGGCACAAGCCGATCGAAAGACTGTGTCAATGCTATATCTCAGTTTGGGCACTGAAGGACGTCGAATTGTCTGTAGTAAAAACCCACATCTCAAGATAGACAGTCTCTCAACAGCAGAACTTTGGACAATCATGGAAACAGCATTTATTCGTCAGCGCAACATTACGTTCGACAGATATGTACTTCTCACCACGAAACAGACAAGAGGAGAGTCTATCGAACATTTCTTCGGAAAATTGAAAGAACTTTCTGAAAATTGTGAGCTCGGAAGTCAAGAAGACACCCTCATTAGAGACTTATTTATTGCAAATATGTTAGATCCAGAAATTCAACGGGAATTGTTGCGAGAAACCTTAGAACCAGCCCAAGCATTACGTTTGGCCATAAATATGGAACTAGGTCAAAGAAACCAACTACAAATTCCAAACTCGCAATCTGCTCCGCAAGTTAATGCAATAATTCCTCAACAATCGTTTCGACCACCGAATCAGCGACCAACTACATCCAGCTTTCCTCGATCACCAAA
>NC_134472.1:71401452-71418991 GCF_964194025.1 Convolutriloba macropyga | reverse complement strand
AAATTAATTGGATCTTTTCCATTTGTGCTCCCCAATCTTAGTGGGCGCATATTATTTGCACTCCCCAGACGCACGTGAGTAGTATAAAAAAGTGACTAGAACCTCAACGGGGGGGGACGGACATTTTTGGAAGCCTGATTTTCTCGGCCCGACAACAACGGGGTGGGACAATTGAAAATTTTGAAAATCTGAATAAAATGTCCCCCTATTTTTGAGGTTTTAGTCAGTTTTTTTGAAGATTTTATGGGGCTATATTATTATTCCATTCGTCTAATATTTTCTTAGGCTAATTGAAACCAGTTCTAATTCTTTGCAAATTTTGCTAATTTCCCGCCATATTGTGCAGCGCTAGACAAATTCGCTTTAGCTAGACCTTGTTTTACTACGTAAATTCAGTCACTTAGAAGCGCTATTGTTCGACGCTGCAAATTTTAAGCGTGCATTTATCCGATTTTAACAATACCTAACCCAATTTTTAGCCAAAAATGTTCAGAATTTTAGGTTTTTTGGTCCCCCACTAGGTTTTTGCGGCAAGATCTTAGAAAAATTTGCCGACACATCAAAAAATCAGGATTACGGGAATTAATTAAAAGCTTTCGGTGGACCCAGGGAAATCGGCTTAGAAACTTTTTTGGCTAAAAAAACATTTGTCTGAACATTTATCAGTAGAGTATATCTTAATATTTTTAACAATTGGAACATTTTAACCATTCTACAGGTTATTTCTTTGGTATTCACTTGCATATATCTGAAACAGTTTTGCAAATCATCTTTGAATATAATAGTTATCCCGCAAAATTTAACAGATCATAGTTATAACTTAACAGAATATAACTAGAAACTTGATATAATAGTAATCAGTCTGTGTTAGCTTAAAAATTGAGAGTTATCGATTGTATTCGACCCAGACAACAAGAAGTAACCGGAAAAGGTTTTCAATGTTGAAAAACAAAGGAATTAGCAAGCTTCTATTGTGCTAAAGACATATGGGGAATATTTTAAAATTGTTTAGTAAAAAAAACGATTTGACAGGAATCATTGTTAATATTTATTTGAAAGAAACTGGCTTCGAAAACTCTGCGAAGAATGAATTGAGTACCGTGTTAAGGAAATTCCATCTAGTTTTAATCGAAATAAACTTGTAGTTGTCGAGTGAGACAATTTGCTGATTTTTTGAATATTCCCTTAAACACAAAGAGCTCGCTAATTCCTTGCATCCGAAAGCAGTGATTGCAGAACAACACTTTTCTCACTTCTTGGTGATTTCGGGAATCTTCTGATTGTTTTCACTGCTATTCGATCGGGATCAACTGACAACACTTCAAACCTGCTCCAGAATTTGTAAACGAATAAAAACAAGCATATTCAATGGTGGAATCAGGTGACAAACCAAGTGAGTTAACGTCATATGAATGAAAAAAAAGAAAGAAGTTTTTGAAAGAGAATGTTCAAAGCTTTATATTAAGGTTGTCTAACAGATTGAAAATAAAATCAGTATTGAAATCAAGCACAATTTGGGAACAACGGTTACCTCTCCTACTTTTTAAGGTTTTTTGAAGGTCCGGGCAGAATCATTTGAAATGTAAAAGTCAACACGGTTTTCCGGCAGCACTTTTTGTGATGTTAAAGTCAAAACAGTTTTTAACGAAATCATTAATATGATCTTTTTTTCAAAGATATTGTGCTAAGACCAATAAAACAGTGTCTGAACAGAGGTTTTATTTCTGTTTCTCCCCCTGTTTCATGTCCCTTAGTTACAATTTATATTTTGCTATTTAGCATGCTACTTTGTAAAAATATTGAACGTGCGCCTTGGGGATGGGGGAGGGGGTCTAAATGATTTACGCTTACTAAATTGGGGGGGGGGGGCAAAAATATCCGAAAGACAAAGTGGTCAAATACTCCTAGTGCATTCAAAAATTATCCTGAAGTCAATAATAAATTTGTGAAACCTTTGGTTTTACAAAACACTGCAGTTAAAGCTGTTCTCTGTTCATTTTTTTAAAAATATATTTCTTTGAGCACCGGAATTCAAAATCCAATACGCTTTTCAATCAGTTTTTAAAAAAAAAAATAGGTGCACATGAGAGCAACTATCAATTTTTGTTCAACAGCAGTTCTCTTTCAGGAATATCACTTCGACCAATAAAAATTTGCCTCAACAGAAGCTTCATTGACTTGCACATCTGCCACTGTGGAAAGTGTAGGAATCCACAAATTTTTGATATTCAAGATCGCGTTGTCCAAGAGGGTATCAACAGACAACTACACATCACCCTGCGCAACAATTGAGTAAGAAATTTTTTTTAGTAGACCGGATATATGGGTAGGAACTATTTTTCAAAAAATCCGGTTCTACTGATTTTTATAGGGTGTAAAATGAATAAGAAAAACCCTGCATGTATGGCAGCGGAAAAGCTGACTTAGTAGGTTCTTTGCGACACAAACTTTGTTGCAAAAACGAATTTTGATACAGTCTGATATGTGCAGGAAGAACGGTGTTCTGTCACATGCCGTGGCAGATCAACCCCTCCTGGTACGTCAGTGTCCCTCCCTTTCACATGACCTCACTCACTACACACAAGAAATTTCTAGCCCAAAAAGGGGGGACGGTACAAATTTAACTTTTTAAAAAAGCCAATTGGGTCATATAAGCCCGGCTGCAAGTGTTTTTTGGACAATATAGGTACAAATACAGGATGAGACAAGACTTTTTAGTTTTGTTTGGTTCGTCAGTCCTCTTCGCTATTACTTTCTATGATTCTTGCTCGTCTTCTCTTTTTGGTAGGTGGTTGATCTTGCAGATTTTGTTGATCAATTGTCACTGGGAGGTTGGCTGGAGGTTGTTCGTCAATTGTGATTAGAGGTTGGGGGCTGCTATCTGAATCTTCCATCGCTTGACTTAGAATGAATCCATCGCAAGCTGCGTCTGTAGAGGAACCACTGTCCGAAAACTCTGACAAATTGTCAAAATCTACCAAATTTTGATTCAATTCGTCCTCGCTATAATTTCGCTGGTGAAAACCTGGGTCGGGAATTGAGTTGAAACTTGTGTTTAGAATGCTATTAGTTTGTGGAACGTTTGCTGATTGTTGCGTTTGACGTTTGTTTTTTTGCTGCTTTTTGTTTTTTACCTGCTGCGAGCTATCCTGCGCATGCTGCCCGCTTTCCTGCGCCCGCTGCCCGCTTTCCTGCACCCGCTGCCCGCTTTCCTGCGCCCGCTGCCCGCTTTCCTGCACCCGCTGCCCGCTTTCCTGCGCATGCTGCCCGCTTTCCTGCGCATGCTGCCCGCTTTCCTGCGCCTGCTGCCCGCTTTCCTGCTCGCTTTCGCCCAAGTCATCGGCGCCCCAATCGGGGTCATTCATTATTGATTTGAAGAACATATCCTCTCTTATTGAACGATGTCCATAGGGCAGCATGGAAACTTGGTCATTCATAATAAATCGTTTGTCATCGTAGCCTGACAAAGATTTCTTGTTGACCACAATTGTGTGCAGCCTGTGGTTGCTTGAAGCTATTCTCGTGTTGAGCAGACGCACCACCTCACCGCCCAAAAGAGTTTGCTTGTACAATTCACGCGTCATGCTGCGACGTGCATCTTTTGTGACCCCTTTTGCTGACTGTTTGGTGCAACCTGAAAAAAAAACTTAGTTTATTTCAAATTCATTCCATTGTTTCCATACCCAAACAAACTTTATTTGCTAGAATGATTTGCATATGCCTGTTTGTTTTGATTACTTGTGTTTGTAGAGTGAAAGGGGGGGCTAGTGAAAAAGACTAGCCTTCAGCGAGCTTGATTGAATACAGCTTTGGCTTGAGTCCACAAAACTCAGCAATTGGCCGGCTTCCCATCTCATCTTTGAATTTAAGAGTGACACGTGCATTGTCCCTGCTATACAAGGGGTGTTCTGGTGGAAAGTTTGAAAAATCAAACTGTTCAGCGACCGACTTTTTCCGTTGTATATCTGCAAAGAAGTCTCTTGAACGCACTTCATATACGAAAGAGTCCGTGTCTGAGTAAAGTAAATTGCAGTCAAAGTTTTTCTTCATGACTTTGTAGTGAAACTCGAACATGAACTTCTTTGCCAAATCCAATATACAGGCACCCACTATGGTTGGTTTGTCCCAAAGTATTTCTGATTGCTGAAGGCATACTGTGGCAAGATCTTCGCTAATAATTTTTGATGATTGGTACTCGGGCTTGTCTGTCCACTTTAGCGTTTCCTCTTCCGTGCGGGTTATCCTGACTTTCATTCGGTTTCGCTTTCCCTCACAAGTTTTTCCAAACGATGAGTTAACCATCAATTTGAAAAAATCCTCCTCAAATTTATTCTTCGCTTGCTTTCGCTTTTCGGTGTTCAGTTGTACGTAGGGTGCCAGCCACTTTTGCTGTTTGAACAAAAGCACTCTATGAAGCTTGGTCACCACCAATCCTAGTTCAACGTAGAGTTTGAGGGTTTGATAGTGCAGAGTGTAATTCTGTTTATCGAAAAACGTATGAATGAGCTTTTTCACCTGCGGGGGTTTTTTAATTTGCATGTCGGCCAACAAGCTGCTTTGATACTCACTGAGCCAGCATTCATCAATCGCATCTTTTGTGGGCGCCAAAGGAAAATCAGAGTGTAGATCGTGCAGGCTGTCGGGATAACTGAAATCGACTTCAACTATGTATCCAACCTCATCATCATCAGGCGTATTCAATATTCGACGCAAAATTTCCTGGGCTTCCTCATCGGTCCATTCACTTTTGTCAAACATTTCGAAATCATGGAGGGGTAGGGGGAATTTCTCCATGATTCCTCCATACAGATTATTGGCATCGATCATTATTATGAATGAGGAAATGTTCTTCGGTTTGTAGTCCGAAAGAAACTTGTTGTTTGCGCGACAGAGCCGCTTGCTGTAAACCGAACTCACGCCTCCTCTTATAAGACTTTCTACCATGTCGAGGTGTTCCCTTTCTGTTAGAAGATGTAGTTGATGGTTGCATATTTTGAGCATTGCATCTCCTGACAAGTTGGAAGCCGTGTAATACTGGCAGCAGTCGAGCCCATATGTATCATAGCACACTTTTCTAAAGCAGAGTACTACTGCAGCGAGGAGAAACACATCTGTTGTCAAATACAAATTGTAGTAATCACCAATGTTTTGGCACTTGAATAAACTGAACACTTCGAGGGCTCGCTTGTATTCATCTTCACTCACTGTTACCTCGTACTGCTGCAAACTGTTTGTCCATTTCTCGAGAGGGGGAAGCTGGGTCTCTTTCAGTTTTTCAAAGCTATCGACGAAGCAATAAGGGAACGAGCCTTTTTGTTTTAGCAAATTAACCGATGTTGTTGGCCACGCTTGAAAATGTTGTTCCAATAAGGTGAATTGATCAGATGGCAGGTTCTGTACCAACTTGTCGAGCGATGCATTCATGAACTTAAATGAGTCCAATAGTCTGATATACTCATACTGGCTTGTCCAAACACCTTTCTTGTTTTGTGTTGTTTTCATATGCACTCCAATTTGCAATGAGATGAATTTCTCACTCGTGCTTGGCACAACTGAAATTGTGTTTTTGTCATTCAGACTTTGTAGAGCTAATACTACGTGATGAAGATCATAGTTTGCCAAGTTGTGCGCAAAAAGGGGGGGTGAAATTTAGAGTTTTGCGTTTCAAATTGCACTGCGCATGTGCCCATCCAAAAAATTTTCCTGTGAAATGGCAGTGGTCTAGAACAGTGGGATCTTGTGAGGATGTATTCAATTCAGTTTCACAAATCCAACACAAACTAGCTTGATCTTTAGTGATTGTTGGCTCGCCGGCAAAGTTTTTGTGTTGTTGTTTCACGTCGTATATATCCCTAGCAATTTGTTCCAGTGACTTAACAAATTCAACCATGACATTCGGACCACATTTGAGATCGAAGTAGAATGGCTTTGTTTCATTTAAAGCAACGAAGAGCAAAGCATAACTACACGGCTTGTGTTCCTCCAATGCTCTAGTAACTGAGTTTTGTTGTGTATTGATAGTGTTAGCAACTGGTTCAATTATTGACTCCAGATCGAAAAATCCAACTATCGGCGCAAACCATCGGGCTTGAACATTTTTGATTTCAAAGTTTTGCTGTTTGGCTTTCGGCATTTTAATTATTGCTTGCGTGTTTTGATGACATATTTCTTCATGTCTCTCATGTCGAGCCAATGAGGTGCTGATGTGGAAACAGTTACGACACAAATGGTTGTCAATGCGCTGGTGTTTTCCAAGATATTTATGAATAAGTGCCTTGATATTTGTGATCAGGACATAGTGATGCATTGATCCGTCACTAAGCACGAGCAGATCCAGATTGAAATTGTAGTTTTTATTATTTGATATGCGGAAAGGAATCAGTTTCTTGTTCGAGTGTCGAAAAACATTAACGCGTACCAAGTTCAGCAGTTCAAATTTTTCCATATGGTTAAAAGCCATGGGCATCATGAATTCACCAGCCGCTTGTTTTGCTCCTGGATTTTCCGAACTATACATTATTGGATTTGTCTTTTGTCTCCATGAAGCATTGGCGGGTATCAACCGGGGTCCGAATGTGTTATGGTACTGAGCTGTATAGCAGTAGAGAAAACATTTCTCGTCTTGTCGGTTTCGAATGTTCAACAGGTACTGACATTTTGCTAGCTCAGTAGGCAGAGCTAAATATGAAGAAGCAGCAATTGGTTTTGACCTGGCGAGCCTCAGTTCAATGTTTTCAATGCTATCTACTGTCCAGCCGCTACCATGGGATGCAAAGTTGTTCAAGGCAAGCAGCATTTGTTCAACCATTCCAGCGAAACAGGATTTGCTCAAGCCTGTGAAGTCGACCCGCTGCATTTTTGAGTTGATGTATATTTTGATGCGGTCTGGCTGGCTGTTAACATTTTCATCGCTCGTTGGTTTTGTGAGTTGTACCAGTGCGCTAAACTGAAGTTTTTGTGCTTGATTTTGGGTGTTGAGTTGAACAACGTTTTCAATCTCATCACGTTTGCTACGCATGAAACTTAGCAAGTCTATTTCATGTTCTCCCACTGGTATGTCATATGTTTTCAAAACACCGCCGAAAGCTTGCTCGGACGGAAGAATTCCAGAGTTTGGGTTGTTTTCAGCATTAGCATCCCATACTGGCAGTCCATGATTTTTATTCATGTGCTCCATGTACTTGAGGTTGTCTGTGAAAAACTTGTTGCAGTATAGGCAATAGCGTGGGTGGGTTGAGTTGTGTTGTTGTCTCATATGCGTCTCGAGCTCGACAACTTTTTCATTAGCAAATGCGCACTCATCGCACACGAATACGTTTGTTTGTGCATAATGTTTATGCACATCTTTCATGTGCCGACGTAAGCTTCGTTTGTCCCAAAGTGTCTTTTTGCAAACTCTACACTTCTCTGAATTCATTACAGGTGTAAGAACTTGAGACAAATAAGGAACTGGCGTGAAAGTTTTCAAGAGGAAAGAATGAAAGTTTTTTGCTGTTGCTGATTAGTTTTGATAAGACTGTTGAAAATTATTTCTGTAACTTGAGTTGAAAGTTAAGGCAAAAAGCAAATGAGAAAAATTTATTGTTGGAGGGGACACATTTTCACAACACTCTCAACCAATCAGAGTGCGCGTCTTTTTTGTTTACTTTTGGGACTGAAAGCTACTGCTCCACAAATAGTGGTTGGGGGGGCAGCAAGTCTACCAGACTGTTGTGTCAATATCACAGATGCACTTGTTTACCTGCTTTGCTAGTTTTTGTTGGTTCATCACAGGTGATTCTGAGCTCACAGTTTTACTTCTTATTTACATAGCCTAGTTTTGTTTCACTTTCTCTACTGAATAATAGCAATTAGTGAAATATGTTTATTGACTGTTTGTCATGATATGAAAAAATCCAAGCTTTAACTAAATTAATTTCAACCCGGTCTGTTTTTGCTTATTTGTTTACGGCAATGTCTCACATACTTGTCTGTTCAATGTCTGAATTTCGCCGCATCGCCTAAATCTTTCTCTCAAAAAATCATGCAATGTCTAGCGCTAAGATTGATTGTTAGAGAAAATTAAATTAAGAACTAGTTTAAAGAAGGAAACACAAAGTTCATACGTTGGAACAATGAAAAGCAACAAATGAAATGTTCAACATGCACAATGAGTTTGAGGTGGGTTTGTTTTGTTTAGAGTCGAGATAACTTGATGACCTTCTTGACGGGGGCATAGCACTGGCTCAATGGAGGTGTTTCATCGAAGTTGATATCATCAGAAAAATTGTTGACAAGCAACGGGAGGCTTTCCGGGGTTTTTGTTTCTTCACTTGGCGACTGATCAAAATTCCAAAAACCAGATATTTGCTCAACTTCTTCTAGCTGCCCCAATTGATTCTCCCAAATTTCAATGCAGTCATGATCGTAGTCTGCAAAAAGTTTTCTTGTTCGCTTCGCCAATTTTTTCACATCCTGCTTTTTTGTTTGAATGGGAGTAAGACATCCATAATATCGATGAGCATATGGAGACTCTTCTTGTCGTAACGATTTTTCTGGCGTTTTTGTAAGATGAAATAAATCGTTTTGTTTTGTGTATTCAAGTATTGGTTCAATGTAATTAGCTGGAACAATAAAGCTGTTTTTTGTGTGCCATAAATCTGTCTTATCATCAAAGCTTTCCTTTACAAGGACAATATTTTTGAAGTTGTGACACATTCGCACAAGGGTTCGAGTGCCTCGCTCACTTGTCTTTGCAATTTCTAAATATTCAGCAGCCATATTACAGGTGATGGATAAGCAATTGAGATGTTTTTTGTTCTGATTTTAGGGATTTAAACGGTAACAACGCACACAGTTTTCTTTGTAAGGAAAATTTTATAAAGACTTAACAGCACCGAGTCTAGAACCAATTCTAGTAACAAGAGAAATGAAAACTTGTTTTTATATCGTATGGAACTGAAAGGAAAAGCAGGATGAAAGCAAATTCAAGAAGAAGGTTAAGTAACAAAAGACTTGCAGTAATGTAATAAGGTGCCAAAGAACTAAAGAGTTTTCACAAAACTTATATTGAACAACAAGAAAGAACCAATGGCGGAAAGATTGAAAAAATTGTTGCAGACCGATTTGTTTATTTGACTTAATCATTTCATCATTATTCCGTCATGTCTATAAATAGAATTATGTCATATTGACCAAAGTTCAATTGGGTTGCTTTCGAGAAATATAAATAGACTCGAGTAGGCGAGCTAATTTATCCATTGCTAATGAAAATTTGTCAGTTTTTAGATTTAGAGGTCGGGACTTGTAAAACTGTTTTCTGCTATGGCCTTTATAATGCTTGGCCCGGCGATGTTGCATTAGTGAATGGAAATTTTTAAATTGCCTTGGACAATTGTGACATTGAATGGGTCTTGATTCAGCAGGGTAGATTTTTTCCGATCTTTTGAATTTCATATTTCGTATAAACGTCATAGCTGATATAGAGGAGTATAAATTTGTTTACACGCGTAGGGAGGGGGATTTGTTTGTTCAGCTGTTATCTTGTCTAGACATGTTGGCGTGGGGTTTGAAATTGTTTACATTCCGACAAACAGTAATGTATTAGTCATTTATCTTTTCAGATTACTTTGATACAGTTTGTCTCAATATATGCAACATTATGGGTAATGTTTTGTCTAAGGATGCTGAGTACAGCGACTTTCATTTGGATCTCTCGCTCAATGAAAAACGGCTTGTTAGGGCTACTGTTAAGACTTATCATACCACTGGCACCTATTTATCCTTGAAATTGTTCAAACGTGATAGTGAACAGGTCGATTGGGATTTCAATAAAAAAATTACACTTTCGGCGCGAGAGTTTCGGTTGCTATGTCAGAACATTGAAAAACTAGAACAAATGCTTGATCAACCAGTTGGGTTGATCGACTCTCTTCTAAAACCGGATTCAACTGATGACTCGAAGCGTCCAGCAAAACGGGCTGGCAAAACGCCAACTCAGCGCCAGAAGAAGATACCAAAAACATCTGTAACAGTCAACGAGGAATCGGAATAATTTCTATTATACCTTTTGCTTCCTGTCATTGTTTATGCTTTCATAGTTAGTTCATTAGCTTTTTCTTTTTTGTTCGTTATGGTTGAGGCAATGTATGAGAACAGTCCTGAATATTTCAAGAAATTTCAAAAACGTTTCAAGTACAATATTTGTGAGACGGAACCAAAACTTGAAAACACAACAATTGAAAATTATGCATATGGTTATCATTCATCTGCAACAGTTATCGAAGGTTGCACATTTGGCTCCAATCATTATCATGTTATGTATGAATTTGGTTCTCAGGCTGATAATATATTCGATTCTCTTTATGTACCTGCGGTGATACCGTGTCTCGTTAACTGTTTCAAATTACTTATTCAGCCTACGCAAAAAGACTTTGTTAAACGTGGTGCAATAATTTCACGACTACATGTTGCTGTTGAATACCTTTCAAAATCAACTTCTTCTGCAGTTACCAAGAACCAGAAACAACTTCCAGCACCCTTGAGTGAGGCAACAGTGAAATCTATTAGTACTTTTACGGCCAACAAACGTTCTTCTACAATCCCTGATGTAACTTTGGAACGATTTTGCCAGCTTATGCTAGGTGAACACTCCTCAACTCTTTATCAGATAATGGATATTCTGCTTAGTGGCCACGGGAGTTTTGTGCGAGAAACCTCAAACTCTTTCATAACCTTTCAATTTTGTAAAAATTGATATTCAAAAAGTGTTGTTGTTTGAAAATTAAATTAAATTTTACTTCATATGTTTTACAAAAGCTAGCAACTCTAATTCATTTACATCAGGTATAAATGGAAATTTCTCATTATAAAAATAATGAACAATATATATGCAAAATGAACCACAAAGCTGGGAGTCTGAGGATTGCAATGGAGACTGAATGTCTCTTCTATGTTCCATGATATCCATCATTATCTCCAAGTCTTTACATTGTTGTAAACGGTTGAAAATATCCTTGTAGGTAGTCAAGGGTAGAGCCAATGGATCTGGAAAGTATATTATTGGGTATGCATATCGTTTAGCTAGCACTACCCAGTGGGTTCCAATAGAGTTGGATCGTGATGCATTAACAATAATAAATGTGTTGGTCTGCAAGTTCAGAGGAAAATTATCAGCGGCATAAACCCCTCCGAATTTGAATTTGAGGTGTTTACACTTTTTCACTTGAAGATGAATTTCATCTTCGTCCATTAGTATGTGATCATGGGAAGAGCGTTCTTAGATGCGTTTCTGGCCGAGTCAATGTAGATCGTAGAGGCTTTTTCCCCAAGAAAAAATATTTCAACGTTATGAGCTAACGCTGCATCGAACTTGAGTTCGACAGACAATGATAAATTTGTGAGCTCTGGATGAATGAAGTCATGAGTTGCTTCTTGAGTGCTGGTCAGATCAAATACCATTATATAATGGTTTGCAAACTCACTCAGAGGTATTCCATGGCCATTTTCTACATAAGCTAATGCACTCATTGAATTGTAGTACAACCTCTTGTTGTCAGTTGTTGACATTGGAGTTCCGGCCGTTGCAAACCCATTTCGATAAATGGTTATCTCTCTTAAACCAAATTTTTGATAATGGAATGGATTAGCGGTGTTGGTACCGATGAATGCTGTACCAACGCATAATGCAACAATGACTCTTCTGATTGGTTCTTTAGTGAAAATAACCTCATGTTTCCAGCTTTGTTGGCCTGTTGTAGCCAAGAATGTTTTGGTAATTACTTCATTGTAACGGTAAATTGCCGGAGTTTTCAATAATGTCTTCTCAATTGCACCTACAACATTATCTGACACCGTCATCTTCCTGACAAATAAATTAGCCTCATCTATTTTAACCTTGTAGTGTTTCGCTGCGTCTTCGCTGATGACGGCAAAGTCATCTTGGGATCTTCTCATTGAAATGCGTAACGTAACTCCACTAACCAAATGTTTCTCACATGAAAAGAAATCAACCGCCAACTTTCCATATAGTGTTATACGTGCGGATTGTCGCACGGTTCTTTTTCTTATATCTGATATTGCTGCTGGAATAGTGCCCGGGTTTTCCTCATACTCGTAACCCTGACATTTTAGCCAGGTTTTCTTTGCGTCTGTACCGTGAGAGAATTCAGTTTCTATGAAACTTTTGTGTGCATAGTGTCCATTAGCTGTTGAAATTTTGATACAATTTGCAGAAACAGTACAGTCGGCGAAAAGTGAATGAAGGATATTATTAGCAAAATATGGAAGATCACTGGCATTAGCGTCACCAGCTGTGAAGCGCAAATCCGTTCCATCTGTTTGAAGTATTCGACACTTGATCTCCAGGTAAATTTTTTGTAAGTCAATAAAATTGTTGCGATCACCAACAACTTCAAATTCCAATGATGATCCTGACGGCGAATAAAGCGGTCCTGTTTTTTGCTCGAATGATTGATCAAATGTTACCAGCAAAGGTGGTTTTTCAAATAAGTCTAGAGAACGGTGAGTAGCTTCAGATGGTATTACAATATTAGTTCGCATTTTTCACTCGCGAGAAAAAATCCAGACGACTCCTTTTTGGACGGGGTTTTCGAGAAATGATTCTTCTGGTTGAGATTTTTCGTTTTGGGTTTGAACGAGGTCTCGTGTATTGTCGTCTTTTTCGTCTAATTATTTTACGACCTGATGCAATACGTGATTGAAGAGATCCACCTATTTGTTTGCGAGCTGTTTTGGCTACTGTACTTTTCAGTGCTTGTTTTGCTGACTTTCTTTTGGTTGCAACTTCTACTAACTCTGGTGCTCCCTGAACCAATAAGTCACGCCCAATCTTTTTTGCTGCGGGCCATAGAAATTTGCGTGCTAATGGCAGAGCAACTCTTCCAATACCTGCAGCAAGCGCTCCAAAACCGCTGCCTCTTTGTCTGTAGTGTCCGGAAAAATGCGGCATTGATTGAGATGCCTGATTGTTGTAGTATGCCTCCATATTAAATATTTTTTTGAAATTTTAAACTGACTACAACTTTTCCGGTTCCAGTAAAAGGAATTAGTTTTCCAGTTTCGTTTATCAACTCTACCTGTATGTTCTGAATGTTGTTTGATAATATTGGCTTGTAATCCAAATTTGTGTAGGACTTGTGGTGTATGGGTGTCACTGTGTTTATGCTACCGTTTCTCAAACGTCTTTCAGACTCAATGATTTTTATTACTGGAGCTCTCACATCACCAACGTTCTGATGTTCAATTATATCAATGTATACAAATTTTAACTGTGAACCACAAGTGATATCAAATGCAAATTCTCCAACATGTCTGTTCAAAGAGTTGCCTGCATTTTCTGACTTGTAACCAATATGAATAAAACCATGATTCGAAATATCTCTTATTCCTTGAAAACCAAGAATACTGGGTACTTCTTCATCTTCGAATGACAAACCTTCGTTAGGTCCAAATTTCAAAACTAACTTTTGCGTTACACTGTCAAAATCATAGTCAAAGTTTTTTAATTGAGCGATTCGAAAAATTTCTTTCAGAAGCTCTTCTGAACTGTTGTATATACCTTTGCGAATTCTTCGAAGTTGTCCGGTTCGGTTATGTGAAGCATCAAGTTCGGCGCCAGAACTGACATACGCAACTATTTCGGCTGAGTTTACATTATTGATGTTTGAGGGAAATGATATTGAAGCAAGGGCAACTTGCCAATCTCCATCTAACTGTAATGGTTGAGCGAGTTGATTTGGAAACTTGGCCATAGTATTACTGGTAAAAATTCCCATTGATGCATTCGATATCAAATCAATAGTAAATTCTCTATGAATACTCATGTTTAGTTTTCGACAGGAATGACGTTCACTTGGACTAATTCTGGTTCATAAAATTTACCTTCAATTATAACGTTGTTTGCGTCTATAAGGTTTTATGTTGGTGGACTAAGGGTAGCAACCTTGAATACTGTGAAGACTTCGTCTGTGTAATTTTGTTTATAACCTTTCCTAAATATTTCGTCTGCCTTTGCAATCCGAACCAGGTCTCCTTCTTCGTATTTTGGCTTGTACTTTTTTGTGCTAATTGCTAGGGATATTAGAAACGGTTCATGTTTTTTGAAAGTTTTATTAGGTGCAAGTTGGGTAACACAATTAACACGACTGTTTATAATATTTACAAACTGGGGCAATTGCTTAATATAAGTCCAAGTCCAATTTTCCTCCAGGTATTTGTGAATAATGTTTTTGAGCGATCGAATATTCCTCTCAGCAAATGCCGACTTGGTTTCGTTTTCGGTTGTATATAAATGAATCTCCTTCTTTTCACAAAATTTTTTGAATTCACCTTTAAACTCGGATCCCTTGTCTGTCCAAACCATTTCTGGTTTTTGCTGTTTGATCATTTTTTTGAACGCTTCAACAGCATCTTTTGCATATAAAGCCTTCATTGGTTGCACTCTAAGGTATCGCGATAAAACATCAACAGCCACCAGTAAATATTTGACTCCATTGTTATGTTGGGCAATTTTATCCATATACGCCACATCGACAGACCAGATTTCGTTTATTCTGTATGCAACAGCTTTTAGTCTCGGAAAAGTTTTTCTGAATTGTCTGTATTTTGTGTATGGGGCTTTCGACTGAAGGTATTGAACCACTTTAGATCTTGGTAAACCACTGGCTTTCTTCAAGTTAGCAATGCTACCAAAAGCTGCACTACCTTTTGTGTATAATTTGTTCAATTGTTTAACGTGAGAGGAAGTAATTTGTCCACGAGCTAGACGGTTGGATTTCGTCTTTTGCATCTTCAAAGCTTCCTTCATCGTCACCAGAAGCTTTTGATTCTTCTGTTCTCGAGACTCCTGATTCTTCGTTTTCTGGTTCATCCTCAAACAACTGTAACTTTTCGTTTAGTGATAAGGCAAGAAATTTTTTTGCGTATGTATTACAAGTTAATTGTGAACTGATATCTAGAAAGGTCAGGACTTTGTAATGTTCAAGTGAAAGCTTAGAGGTTGTTTGTTGTAGATCGTAAAGAAAATCTGCGACAAGAATTCCCGTGCTTGACTTATTAACCGCTAGTCTTGATGTCTGATCCAGCGATAGAGATTCTGACTCTTCTAATTTTTCCAAGATTATGCTCGCTTTTTCAAACTTTTTTCTGTCAAGGTGTTTAATATCTCTCAAAACCTGCTCCCTGGAAACTTTTGTATCAATTTTGTCATCTCTAGTCTCATTCAACTCACCTTTGACATTCTCCAAAATATTATCGGTCTGCTGTTGCGTGTCTTGTTGCGTGGTAGAGGGTGCTGGTGGAGACTTGCTTCTTTGCAACAGTGATATTTGTTTTGCTTTCTCTTGGAAATTTTTATTGTTGAGAAGTTGAGCAATTTGAGTTTGTTCATTGGCATACATTTGACGAGGAATTAGCACAAACTCTTCAGTGTGCATTTTGCTCCAGAAAAGCAATACAAGGTAACGCAATAAGTTTAATTAGACGGATTCCAGAATCTGATCGGAAAATTTTGATCCTCTCACTTTCTTCAACTCGCCTGTCTGCAAGTTTACGTAGTGATTTCTCGAATTTTTTTAATTCAACTTTATTGATTGGTACAACTCCAGAGAGTACGTTCATCACACAGTCACTTAAAAACCAAATGAAATCACCCTGATGTAATGTTTTTATTTGAGCGGTTTTCTCATTCCTCTTATTTGCCCATTGCTTGAGCATAAGCAAATGTTTCTTTTTCATTTGTAATTGTTGTAATGACTGCTTCAGGGGAAGAAATGTAAAAAATAGAAGGATCCGGTCCAATTAGTTGCGATGAAAAACGTAAACCCTGGCTGGTTTTTGGGTCGAGGTCAATCATCAAATGTCCAAAGGGCTCCGCAGTTGCTAGTTTGTATGCTTCTTTTATCAGTTGGAGACAATTCAACTGTTTTCCAAGGTATTCAATTTGTTGAATGTCACGAAGCGACTTGAATAATATTATGTGTGTTGTATTCAGATCAATGGTTCTGGACCATTTGCTTTGATGGAACAATTTATGCTTGATGTATATAACATGTAATTTGCGATGACGTCCCGAGGTAGCTATTTTACAAATTCGTTATCGTTGAAGATTTCTTCACATGAATCGTCATAGATAAGCAGACAATGCGATAGTTTTTTTGTTATATCAAAGCCTGAGTATTTTAGAAACTCAATCCCTGGTATAACTCGTTGCATATCTTTGAAAAGTGGTTGGAACTCTTTGTAAAAATAATAAATTTTCTCAAAGCCTGGATAAAAGGTCGAACCTTTTAGCATTCGAAACAAGAGTTCTGTTTTACCACAACCACTTGGTCCTACAATTGACATGAATACCCTGTCATGTCTAAGAATAACTTTGTTCATAGTTTGGGATTAGGTAAAATGTAACCAACTAAACTCGATAAGAGAGCAATCCAAATTGATGTCTCTTCACAGCTTTCTGATAATAGAAAGAGTATAGAGAAGCAAAGAATGATCATTAAGACAATGATACTAACTTGAACAAAAAATATTACTTCGGACCTTGGCACTGTTGAATTTGAACAACAACGCCATGGGGGCCTCTCTTTGTTGTTCACATCAAAGACTAAATTACTGATACCTGCGTCAGCCTCGTCTCTTTGACTCATTGGAGAAAAATTATTAATTGAAAAGTGAATTGAAACAAGGATGATATAAAATGTTAAATTTTTGAATTATTTACTGGGCAACTGTTTCATGTACCAGAACTCAAACAAATTGAAACCTTTAATATGACTTTTTATCTCTAGTTTATAACAAACGGTTGATGAGTCATTTTCCTCGAACGATGGTTGATTGAAGACTTTTTCAACTTCGGGGTGCTCCAAGACATATAACCGCAACTCATTCGGCATCTCATTAAGTGATATCTCACGTTCTGGTGGTGTTTTTTTCAATCTAAATTGAGGAACTTTTTTGTCCGCCCATTGCTTCCAACGTGGGATTCGCTGCTCTTTGGGGTACTGCATAGGCTTCTGATTTGTTTTGTTCATAGCCATAATTGAACTGATTCCGATGTTCTCGAGCTCTCTGTTTATTTTTTACGTACAGTTGGAAGTGATAGAAATTATCTATCACGGGCAGGAAAGCCCTAAAGCTGTCCAGCTCGTCGGGAGAAAGAGTAATGGTTGCAAAATAACGTTTTGCTGCTGTACTATAAAGCGAGTTGTAACGCGATTGTTGTGCTGTGTTTGGCTTATTGTTGAGATAGTTCGCTCGGTTCTGTTGATCACTTGAAAAATTATTCTGTATTGGTGGAGAGGGATCCTGAACTCTGTTGAATATTACAATCGGCTGATCGTCAAGTGGAGTCAAGCAAGTGAATATCTTCAAGTTGTCTGACAGATAAGTTGTTAAAGTTGCCGTGTCTTCTCTGTGCATCACTTTGTGTCCACTGTGAAAATATTCTTGCTTTACGTTCCGCGCAGTGATTTGATAATTGATCGTTTGTTGAACGAAAGTTTGAATGATGATAACAGGAGGGAACTTGTTCTTCTGATAT
>NC_134472.1:71248952-71396452 GCF_964194025.1 Convolutriloba macropyga | reverse complement strand
GCCGTTTTCTCATTGTTTTAGTTTGGCATCAAGCTGAAATGAAAACCTTAAAGAATAAAATATCAATGGGCGGACTGTACATATTCTATGGATAATGTCTATATACAGTTTATTCCTAATTAATTCCGCCTCGTATACGTTGTCAAAATTGTAGACTAAACGGAAAATTTCAAAACTAAGTTGGCTCTAAACAAAAATCAAATGACCCGAGTTTTCTAGAAAAAGTATTAATAAATCACGAAGTAAAACATCTAATTACAGCAAACCTTCTTAAAAATTGATAAAGATGTGTTCCCCAGGAATGGATGAACAGAAAGTACCAAAAAATTGACAAAATTTAATCAACTGATTCACGTTTGACACACAGGTCTAATATTGCAGCAAAACAATCTGTCTAATTTTAAGATAAGAGAAACATAAGCCGACTAACGTCGGATGAATTGCTCTCGAGCGAAAGCGGTGTAGGGGTGTAGCTTAAAAATTTAGAGGTGTAGCTTAGAAATTTTTTGGGGTGCAAAAACTCAGACCTTATAGGGGTTCGAACCATCGACCTCTAGGGTAGTAATCAGAGAAGTGTACCACTATTCTACAACCAGTCTGCTACTCAACCGCTAACAATCACTGTTATATTAGCAACAAACTTCATTTCAGAAAGAGAGCAATTGAAATCACCCAAAATGAAGCTTGAAAAAGTCACTTGAGAAGTAACAGAATGTTATAGAACAAAAGCGCAAAATTAGTCAAGCAAAAGTGTGCATAAAAAAGACGACCACGTTTGCAATAATTGCTTCAAACTTTGTTCAAGAGCATTTCAAAAGTGTACAGATGTGAACTAAGAATCTGCAGCAGAAAATATACATTTCTCTCAAGAATAAACTACAATGCACACGCTAAAAACTTAATGAAGTTAACTATATTTTTGCAAGAAAAACATTTATAATCAATGAAATCAACTTGAAAAACTTCCAACTTAAAAACTTTTTAAAACATAGCCGGCAGATTGCCGGAAAATAGCGATAGACGCTTGTGGTCTTCCATGGAATTGAAACAACTAAAAAAATAAGATAGACAGATTGATCACCAGTTTTTTAATAGAACACTAGACTTTTTAGGTTAGATACGGACTTTCATTTTTATGAGACACATACGCTCTATAAGGAAAAAGCCCTAATAGGCTTTTTCAAAAATGCTGTACGAAATCAAAAACTCCAGACTCAAAAATTAGGGCATATACGTTTGTCATTACTTAGAAGTACATAATTGATCTTTAACTAGTAAATGTTCATAAAATTTAAAGTTCATTAAGGAGGTTCAGAAGTCATTTTTTGAGTGAGTTAAGTCACGCAATTGACCTAAAAGCAGAACAAATGACGTCACGCACAAAAATTTTAACTGCAAAGCACTAGAAGTAACTGGAATCGAAAAGTCAATGTTCGCAAGAAACATCGATGGACACGACGAATTAAAAAAAACACGTTGTCCCCAATAATAGCCACTATTGCTTCGCGGCTACTAAAAAGAACATACACAGAAACAAAAATTAGATGACTTTATATTTTTAAAAAAAGTATTTCACAGAGGACTTTTTTTTAAGTAGCATTAAAAGCTAATTTTAATCTTCACCGAGTTTTTATACATTTTATAAGTCTATTTGTTTCCATTAAATTTTCATGCAAGCTTGAAAAAAAGCATTACATGGCACAGATTATATCCTAGAGTTTAGCGGGACGCAACAAAATAGCCTATTCGAGATTCAACGTCAGAATTCAAATGAGTGTTAAAAATCCAAAAGATTATCGCCTCTGGTCTCAGTGTTTTCTTGAGAAAGGACTGTCATTTGAAGATCCTTGCCAATTTCGTACCAAATACGATGGTCGTCATAAAACGATTCTACTGCAAGCCTTTGCAAGACAGCTGTTCTTCACAAAACCATACAAGAAAACCGCCATCTGCAGAAAACGATGAGACAAACAACAACCGTCATTCAAACGAACATAACATAATAACTATCATTAGTAAGAATATAACAAGGTTTTACGAGATAACTGCCATTCTCAAGAGTCTTGCAAGATCTTCATTTGCATTTGTCAATTTCAGCTGGAGTTTAATGGAGTCTCATTGCTTGAAGTTTCTATTAACCTTGTTCAAAATAACAAATTCAGTATGTTTTTAAATCAGATTTAATTCGTTTTAAAACATTCTAACCAAATTGGACAAAATTTTGACCTCAAATTTGTTACGTTGTATAATTTCTATCTACTTTTGTCTTTAATTTGCTATAGGTTTTCAAGTTTAATTAATTTGAACCCTATAGGTTTTCAAGTTTAATTAATTTGAACCGTCTTACTATTTTTTTCAATAAGTTTGTTGCTCCTTAGTCTCATCTGAGTAATTTAGTGGTCCTTGTTTCTAAGTTAAATCATTTCTTGGTATCGAATGCTTTTTGACACATTTCCTTGTATTTTCATATCTTCTTTTCAACTTTGTTTTTATTGCAATGAGCAAATAACTCTAATAGAGTAGTGCTCTATTTTGTGTAATGAATGAGCTTCATCAAATGAAAAATAATGTGAGTTGAATTTTGGTAGTTTGAAAATATCAATTTTTCTTCAAACTTTCGTCGCTAACTTTTGATTTGAAGCTTTAAGCAGACAGATTTGTCGGCTCTCTATAAAAATGCGTGAATAGACTGATTTTGTGGGTGATTATCTCAGGTTTAAACCGATTTAAATTCTGATTCTTTCTATATGATTTCTGATGGTATTCAACCTATATATTGTTTATTTTTTGCCAACATGTTCTGCTTCGAAATTCTTTAAAAAAACAAACCATAAATTGCCTTATTATGATTTCGATAAATGTTTCATCCCCAATTGAGATCAGTATAATCCATTTTTGCAACACCCAAATTTAAAGCTCTCGATTTTTAACTGTAGTCCCGTTTCAGAAGCTGGGAGTCATCAAAAAATTGTTTCAACACAACCTATAAACAAGGATTGCACGTCATACCCTTTATTACAATCCATAGAACAGTATGAACCATTTTAAAACATTTTAATTCTTACCTGACCAAAGTGGGGAGAATAAAAACAAACATTTTACATAAGGAAAAATAAAAAATGCTGATGAAATGAGATTCATAAACTGTTGATCTGTTGTATTGATAACCACCATTATGTTAACCAAGTTAATTGTCAATTAAATTTTACCAAACTCGTAAAAAAAAAATTAAAACATCCTTATTTTTACCAACGGAAACAAAAAGCCAAAATTAAGAGGTAGATTATTGGAGTGAAATGAAGTGTCAATTTTGCACACTAACCGTGTAGTACTTGACAGCCTCGTCTGATGCGACATATCTCTTTCCCCCTCGGGTGTAGGAGTAGTTGAAGATAGCACTGGTGAACTGGGTCGTCTCGTACTCGAATGCCCAGCAACAGATCTCATCACACGTGCTCAATAGCATCGTCAACACCACAAGGTACCCGAACATCATGTTTGTTCACACTAGTTGTTCTTTTGGTACTTTCAACCAGATGATGTTTGCTGGGTTTTGATCTCAACCCTAGAACCCTGGATGGTTTTGGCGCCCTTTTTACTTGTTATTTCTGCACCCTTTGCTCGTGTTGTTCGGGCTAATTAAACTTGTTGACGTTGTTTTTCCTTCCAGTTTACACTGGCACCTACTTCTATCTTGTTAGGTTTGACGTTGTTGTTTTTGTCTGTTCCTTTCCCTAGTTGTCTGGCTGTTTCCGGTGTTGAGCAGGTAGCTAGTGTAAATATGGTTGGCACTATTGGGTGATATTCTGGCTATGAAATTGTACCCTGTGCCCTGCTTAGTCGTTTTGGGCTTCTCAGTTTGCCGACAACTTCGAATGTTTGTTTCTCAGTTTTGAGATCCAGTGCGTTTCCTCAAAAGATGAGAAATTCAATAAAAGGATAAAACTTGATATGGTTACTCATACATAACATAGGCCTTTTCGGAGTCAATAAATTTGTCAATAAATTTTTAGAAAAATTGTTTCCGCACTTTATAAAACAATGCTCTGGGGATAAACTGCATCTATCTTTTTGTTTTAAGTAACCACAAAAAATATCACACAGCCTTGTCAAAATAACTAGTTTGTTTTCACTAGTCTACACCGAAAAAAAGTCATGTGACCAGACGAAAATAACTAAATTCATGAAATATA
The DNA here is from genome assembly GCF_964194025.1 of Convolutriloba macropyga. Classification (NCBI taxonomy): domain Eukaryota; kingdom Metazoa; phylum Xenacoelomorpha; order Acoela; family Convolutidae; genus Convolutriloba; species Convolutriloba macropyga. The sequence continues at coordinate 71,392,259 of NC_134472.1, read as the reverse complement.
AATCGCTTTTTATAACCAACAAAGCCATGTCGCTTAATAAAATTCCCCCTTTTTGTGTAAATAAGTTTTTCTATCTTCAGAGATTCTTCAAAATATTAAATACTTGAACTCGTACACAAGCTGTTCAAAAAATTGACGCTATAGTTGGATGATTTTATTTATTTTCTATTTCCGCCCAATTCCACGACTCATTTACCCCCCCCCCCCATTCAAACATCATAACTTCACTCCTATATCCTTTCAGTCGGCAAATTTTGCCCCAAACGCTGCCAATCTCTTATTTTAAGCAGATGAATTCCTACGTATCCCTAATTTTAAACAATAATTGTACTAATTATATAAGGATTTCAATTCGGGGTGAAATGATAGAGTGAAATGACTGGGGTTAAATTGGTTGAAACTAATAGGGGTGAAAAGCGCGACAGCAGTCCACTAATATAAAAGCAACCTTTTTAGAGTATAAAGTGATGTTTAAATTCAACTTACTTGGAATTGCTGAAAAATTGTGACGCGAGGAAGTGAGAATTCAGCTGAAGTCTTCACAGAAATGTCGTTTACACCAGCAGTAGTAGTCAATACTCTATTTCAAGCTTAAGACAATATTTAAGTCACTATTTTTTGTTTACCAGCTAAGCTGAACACATTTTCCACCATATTACAGTCGCGTTTTTATTCCAAGTGGCAAAAACGTGAAAATTGAACAAAACACGTTTTGCAATTTTCATCACAAGAAAAAATAGCAAAAATATTCTTATATACCTTTTCGCCCAATGAAATTTATACATACAAGGGCCTAAACACATACGTAGGTGCAACGACTTACCGCAGTGAAAAACATTAGGAAACGATGCTAAAACGTTGAGCAGTTTTGTTTTCTGAAAGGAAACAGAACGGCGGAGAAAAACGTGATTATCAGAAAAAGCAGAGTTAATTCACGCTGACATTTTCCAAAGAGACGGATTGAAGAATTCCAATTAGACTAATGCAACTTTTATGATTTCTCCTGGATCGAAATATAAATTAAAGAACTGCTCTTTCTAATCATTTTCTGCGTATTTATTAAAGACAAAACAAACATTTAAACAAAAATTTACTTGAGTGTCTGGTTCGTACATTAATTTTATGCCCAAAAAGGAAGAACGTTTCGGTCGTACAAGTGCAATCCGGGTCTATTTTAAAGTAACTATCAATAGTTTGCATTTTACTTTTAAATATGGAATTATCGACACTAATGACAAAGTAATGTCCGCAAAACTTCAGCTAAATTAGATTAAGACTAACATTAAAAGTTTTCTTAACTAAACTACAGGCTAAGAAATTTACTTTAAGAAAAGTTATCAAGCAATTTTTTTTCAGAAATTACAGGGTTTCATTGGTTTCGTTTTATTGTTCCAACATTTTTTCAAAATGGGGTAATATATGAGAGGCTGGCTGTTTTTTTCAGTCAAATTTTCACTATTTGTTTACGCATTGCAGAGAAAGAAAAAGACACCATTTTGTAGCCCTCGGGATCTGGTTTCTATGGGGGTGGGTCACAGATCGCATTGAATTTTAATAAAGAAACCAACAAAAAAATAGTAGTCAATGTAGTCAGGTTAAATGGGAATTTTTCAAAAGTACTTTACAGTTTCAAGCCTAACGATTATTAAACGAAACTATATGACAAAAAATTTCCAAAAAATGACCTGAGAAATTCCGCTTTCTCAAAGTTTGTTCAAAAAACATTTCTATCAGTCTCTCAGTTTTCTGCCAGCCAGAAACTATTGTATGAACCATTTTTCCCCGGTATCAAAAAAGGATTTTGGGAAATTGAAGACTTTAAGCAAATTAGAGCTCTCAAAATCAGCTTTGAAAATGTAAAACTAAAAACTGAAAAATGCTTTCTTCTCTAAATTTTAGAGTTGTTATTGCAAAAAATTCTTATTAAATCAGAACTAACAATTATTGTTGAAAGAATGAAATCCTTTATGGTCTTTTTATTTTCTTTTCAATGTTTCTGCAGATAATTTGAACTAATAATCTCTAATATAATAATAAACAGATAAAATTGAAAGTTAGAGAGTTGATGTATTGTCAGTTTGGAAAATTTAATACAATTTCTATTTATACTCACAATTTTTTGAAAATGAAAATAATTTTTTCACTTCTGTTTTTTTTCAGTTGCTCAACAAACTGATCTTTTCCCGTCTTTTGGCAATTCAAAAAATTGAAAAACTAAATCCCTCATTGCTTGCGAAACTTCATCAAAAAAACGAAAATTTATTTTGAAAGATTTTTTTATTTCAAAAAATTATCTCAATATAAAGTTTTCTCATTTCTACAAAAATACGCACACTTAAGAGAGAAAAGACCAAATCATTAAATTTAATGATAACCAAAGTTTGTAAAAACAATTCAATAAGAGACTTAATGAACAGCTTTCAACGTTTCTTTACCTGTTAAAACAACTAGCGGCAGAGTGCAAACTGTTAGTTTACTTAAATTAGAAATTTTTGAATTAGAAATTGCTGTTTTAATTATATTCAGAACAAAACAGTGTTCATTTAATCCAAATTTTAACACGTCCGCTTAATTTTTGAAAATGAATGGGCGGATAATGCTCAAGAAACATCAAAAATGACAAAAAAACTTTGAAATAATTCAAAAATTTCATTTCCGATTTTAGTCTCAATTTAAGGATTACTGCTAGAAAAACCTCAAGAAGTCCACACCTAGTTTTTCAAAAACAAACAGTCAAGACACAACAAACGGCGACGAATATTGTGTAAAGTTCAAGTGCCAAAATATATTTTCTTTGGGTGGCGAGGTTTGTATTCGTATTTGTGCGTGAGCGCCTGTGTGGGTTTATGTGAGTGTGTATCTTCCATTTAAGCGAGAGAGAGAGAGAGAAAGAGAGAGAGAGAGAGAGAGGGAGAGAGAAAGAGATAAAGAGAGAGGGTTAGCGTGAGATAAATAACTCCTAAAATTGTTACACACAAATAGACAGAACAAAACCTGGCAGAAATTGGAAAAAAAAATTACTTAAAAATTGGTATAATTTGCGGACTTAAATATGTCCAATGCAAAAGCTGCTTGTTTTCAATTTTCGCTGAAAATACGGCTATAAAATTTGGAAAAATTTGTTTTCCCCTTACGCTCATGAAACATCAAAAATGACAAAAAATTCGAATATCTTCAAACAGGTCCTTTCGGATTTTACTGTCAATTTTACGATTACCAATACAATTGCCTAAAGAATTGCACACCTAGTTTTTTAGAAAAAAAACTTTGAAGCCAAATATAAACGGTGACAAATTTTGAGTAATGGTTACATGCCAAAAACAAAATTTTCGGTGATGGGCACACACATAAAACAGCACATCAAAAATGCACCCACACAAGTGCATGCAGTGTTTGTGTGCGCGCACTTGTGTGGGTGCATTTTTGATGTGCGGTTTTTTCATGTGTGTGTGTGTGTGTGACAGAGGGTGAAAGGGATAGTTAAAATGAGATAGTTCATTCGAATGTTAGACGGCAGAGGGCAAAAACTGACAGAAAGAAAGCAAGATAAGAATTAGAAAGACTACTTAATATTTGCTACAATTTGCGGATTCAAATATGTCCGCATCTAATTTTTTGGGGAAGAAAACAGACCTAAATGAACAGTGACGAACCTTAAGTTGTGACAAATTGAAAACAGAAAAAATAATTAGAAAATATTTTTGAATCTCGGCATTGTATTTGTGTGTTGGTGTTTGCTAGTAATGTTTAATGTGTGTGTATTTGTATGTTTTTTCTTTGTCTTTCACATTGTACCACACTTATCTTTCTAGAATTTGTTCTTCTGAAAAAAGACGGCATATTTTTTTGGTTTAAACAGTACAAATATTTTTCTCCAATGCATATAAGTTGCTTTCGGATATTCTGAACGGTTTTCTTACAAAATTTAAAACTTGTTTTTGCAACCTTGAGAGGTATGTTTGAACATTCTGTGCTACGCACCGACTCGCGCGGACCTTCTTGTTGAGTTTTCTAAACGTTGAGTAAGTTTAGTTGGCTAAGTAGTTAAACTGGATTGCATGACAAAATACCCAATGCCAAATGCCATTATACCCAATTTATTCATTTTGATCTTTTTGTTCATTAATCCGATAACAAATTAGCGCTCGGTATTACAAGCAAGTTTTCTCATAATTAAGATGCTAAATTTATCATACGTTCGGTTGTGATAGTTTCAAATCGAGTCCCACGGACCGCTGAGACATTGGCATGGCCCGCAAGGCCTGGCCAAATAAATGCACTAGATATATATCATGCTAAATAATTGTTCTGGTAATTTCAACATTAGGATGAAGTATTGGGTATATTTTGTCCGATTGAGCATATTGGCATTGGGTATTTTGTCCAGACACCGTTAGATGTATCCGCAGCTCTAATGTAGAGGGAAAACCAACTAAGTAGATTTCTTGACTTCATGTAAAGATACAAAAAATTAATTAACAGACTCCAATACATAGATAATTAGATATCTATATAATAGCCTAACTGTCGTGAGAAACTTATACAGTATAAAAGTCTGACAATGCAATCAATTTGTACAGTAGGGGCAAAAAATGAAGCCAGGGTCGAAACCATTGGAGCAAGAAACCATCGGAAAGCCACCTACACTCGCAGGAAGGAACTCAAAATAGCAAAGAACTCTCGAATTAAAAACCCAAATACAAAAAAGGCCCAGTATCTCATAACTGAAGAAGTAATGTCTAAAAAAGATATTTGTTACGACATGACGTGATAAATTCCTTTATACCAAAATATTTTTATGTCTAAAAGCCAAAAAATTGAGTCTCATGAAAATATCCTAGTTGCCTATTTTGAATCAACTAAAGAAACTTATTGATAACGAAGATGACAACTTTTCCTTTCCACTGCCAATAACAACTTTTGAATTGTTCTTTTTAGGCTTCCTACAATTGTAATTGCTGCCTATCTGATTAATCTTCTCAACCACTCTTGTGATTGGGTATAATTCTTGACTCATTGTCGCGGCATGCTGTCATGCCACAGTTCGTTGAGGGCTCTTAAACATATCCGAAAGTAAATGTCGTCTTTTATAACAAATCGTTTACGGATCCGCATTACTCAGAATTTTAAAAGATAATTCACAATTTATTACTTTATATCCGATTCCGATAGGACACCAGTGACCCCTATCGATCATTCTCAGATGCCTATATGTTGAGGATAAAAAATCTTAGAGCTCATTCTTACTCAGGAGACAGGAAATTTATGTGGGTTCTCAATACGCAATTACCAAAGACAAAATTGGCATTTTGATACTATGAAGCTCGGTTAAACACAGATGGATTTTTTTAATGTCTAGAGAACAAATGACATAGTTTCTCAGAATGGCCTTAGCAAATTGTTATGCTTGTCTACTATTCATTATTTTAACATGGCCTTAGCAAATTGTTATGCTTGTCTACTATTCATTAATTTTGCTTATGAATGTGCAGTCCTAACTGTGATTGAGTTTTCACTGAATTTAGGGAAACTAATGCTAAGATGTTTGTTTGCCGGTCGTTTTTCCAGCAATTTTTTTCCAAATCTTGTAGGTGTTTTATTTTGCACTAATTTCTCTGTACTTTAATCAATAATTTCGTCAACTCATAGATGTGTAGTTCTGGACTGTTGTAGATTTCATTCCGTTCGCGTAAATTTGAAATGAAATCAAATTCTCGCTTGAACAAGATGATCCTAGGTAATCTGTTCATTTTGTCATCAATAGGTTGAAAAAAACTTTTGTTGGTCACTCCGTAAGCTAGGATACCATATTGACTTACTGGCTGCACAACTGTTTTAAATACTTCTGCGATATCCTTAGAAATTTTCTCTAGCGGTAGAACAAAGCAGCGAACAGGTTTCCGAATGTCTTGATTTATGCCGAAAAAGGCGTGAGGTATATAGGATCTACTTCTGCTTCAAAAATTAATAGTATAAAAAGTTTGATGGTAAAGCAGCACACCAGGTCCCTCTTAATCTGCCCGCAAAAATGAAAATGAGCACAAATTCTCATCCTTTGTTCCTTTATGATGTGACACGGTACAACGGTACCCTATACCGTATTTGATGATTTTATCAATTATAAATCTTGCTTCTTAAAACTGCTGTAAACTTGTTCACACGCGATTTGACTAGCAAATCAACTCTTCGGTTGACTGACTTACCGCGTTAAGATATGTAAGCTGATTATATTTTCTGATAGTAGAAAACTCTTTTAATTTTGATCCGCGGAATCGATTTGCAAGTAACTCTTCTGGTCTTGAGTTTTTATTATGCAGACTCGCTAGCCTAAGCGCGTAGCCAATAAGCCAAGTAATTCACCTTGCGAAATTAAGTGAATGAAATAAATATTAGTTCGCGTCGCAAACTCAACTATAATGCCAACTTGGGATTTTCATAATACAAAATCATCATTCGTATTATAAACAAACGACATCAAGCAGTCACAAGCGCGTAACCATTCAAAGTCTTTGCTCGGTATTGGACACGATTGGCACAAGCCGATTTCTGAACCTCCATTGCGATAGGGAAATGCAAATTTTATTCCAAATTGGCGCTCTCGACGAAACAAAATACTGCCATGAATCTTCAGTCAAACTTTGAAGATGTTAACCTTCCTCCGGAACATCTCTATGAAGAAACGACTGAAGGAGCATCATCAAACGGAACTTGACAGACGAGCTCGCTGTGTCCAAATCAAATTGAACTTGCAAAACGGATAAAGTGATTGCTCATGATGTTCTCTGTGGAAAAACCTTGAATCCAACGTGATAAACGAATTGTTCAATCACTCTCTATAAGTCAGTTGGTACCGAAGGACGCAAAATTACCAACAGTAACAACCCTCATGTCGGTATTGATAATCTTACTGCTCTCGATTTTTGAGGCCTAATGGAATCAGCCAATGGTAGACAACGAACTATCACTTTTGCTTACTACGGTTTGTCAAACAAAACAATCTTGTGGCGAACCAATCGAGCATTTCTACGGTTAAATTGGTGAGAAAAGTGAAAACTGTCAGTTTAGCAATCAAGAAGGGACGCTCATTCGTGACGTGATCATTACAAATATGTTGGATACCGAGACGTAAAGAGAACTTCTTCGTGAAATTGTATACCCGCACGGCACAGTGATGACTGCAATATATATGTCGAGTGGTGGACACGATCAACAACAAATGACGATTTCAACAACTGCTCAAAATTTAACTTAATGATTTCAATCTACACGGGCGAAAAAGAATCTCAACTTCAAATTACCTCTGTAGCAATACTATTTGAACTTGGAGGAACATTACCGAAATACTTAGCGGTTCAAAATTCAAATCAAAGTGGACAGCTCAGAATTTTAACAATGTTTCCACTAATAACAACCCAGAGGATGATACTGTCAACATTTTTATCAATTCAGAAGAGGTTTATTCGATTATTCTAGTTCAGAGGAAAACTAGGTTGCGACAAATTTCAATCCTTTTCTTACAGAAGTTGAACCACTTAGTTTTAACATCCGCAATGAAAATGCAGACAACTCATTGATGGTGGATTCTGCTAGTATATGCTCCATTGTGAAATAATCATTGGCGTCCGCCATAGCGAAAGACTACTCAAAAACAGTTTGGGTTAAATCATCTAGCGAAAGACCTCAAAACATTTTCTAATCCTTCAATTGAAGTTTTGGGATAAATTAAGGCACCACTCCAATATTACTTGGGAGTGTGGCCCCAATTTCTACTCAGTTGCTCCTGATGTTCAGCACCCACTTCCTGGACGCGATCTCTTCAATGCTTCTGGCCTTTTTCTGATCTAGCAAGACGTACAATCGAAAGGCAGAAAGAGTAGTCTTCTCTAACTTTGAATCATCGCAGAAAGTTGCTGAAGCTTTGAAAGTGATTTAGTTATGTAGGTATTGGTTTATAAACTAAATAATCTGAGTTATATTGGCGAATTGAATGACCAGTTCTAAAGATATCGTTCATGTCCTCTCTATAATCTAAAAGTATTCAGAGATATTTTACAGATTTTTCTATCTTCATCAATGAACTAGTACGCCTTCGAAGCATAAGTTAGATACTTTCAGTTTTATTGAAACAAGTTAAAGACTTCGTTATTTGTCGAAATAAATTGCTTTCGTTATGAGCGAAATAAACCTTCTTTTAAAGCGGAAATATGACACCTCATAAATTTTTAGTAAAAGATTTATTTAATAGGCTGCAAGGAAGGCAAGATAAGGTTTAATAGATAAGCTGCCAGTGAGAAAAGATTGAAATTGGACAAAATTTGTTAATCAAATCGTTTGATTCTAACCGGTTTTTGAAGAACACGTTGTAACGATTTTCATGTTAAGTTGCTACACCCAACGAGCAAGAAAATGTACTTTCACTTTTAAATGTTTTCATATTACGCCCTTTAATAAAGCATGTTTCAACAAAACAGACAGCAAAAAAACGTCTAAAAAGTCTGATCAAACTTTGTCAACATTGTTAAAAAAATTTAAAGTTGGAGAGGCTCAAACTAAAAGAAAAGTCCTCCAAACCTTAAATTTATGTCTTCTAAACAATTTCAGTGAATCACGCACACTTAGAGACTAGTAATCCCATTTTTGAAGACAAAGAAGTCAAATGGTGAGACGAAAGAAAACGATAAGAGGAAAAGTTGCTAGTACGCAAAATCGCACCTAAAAAAGATCAGCCGGACAGATATAAAAGCAACGAACTTAGTTTCAGAGCCATAAATAACTACGTCAACGTCCCACTTGAGCTTTATCGTAGGACAAATCTCAATCTGATCGAAATACGGTGATATGAAACATTGCTTGAGGGTACTTATAAATTTAAAGTCATTAATTTTATTGTATAATTAACAAGGGGCTCGCTAAAGTGCATTTGCAAATATGGTTCCCACTCCGCTCATCCACATTTTTCGCGTAATTATCTACCAAATGAACTAGAGATAGCTAACTTTCAGTAGAAATTGAGCTAACGAGAAAAATTTGAACTGCTCAGGTAAAATTCAACTATAAGAAGTCACTCTTCGAACTATTCGCGCTTGATGAGATCGTAACATGAATCAAGGAAAACTTTAAAAAACAGGTTCGGAATTGGAATACAAAAAAATGATTAAAATAAGGACGTGACTAACAACATTTTTACGAAAAGAACAATTTTTGACATTGAACAAAGCTGATTACCATAGAAACGCTAAAAATAGGAAACAAAAAAAAACATTAAAAAAATTTCCTTTTCACCGAAAACGAGTGATGTTAAACCGCGATCTGATTGAAGATCCATAGGTAAAAACTAAAACCACTAAACTTCAATAATACTTTGCTCGATACCAGATAGACAGGTCATTAATGTTACTTAGCTACAAGTACGCAAAAGAGAAATAGGCAAAATAGAAACATTCACAAATGTACTTTTGACGAGATCACAATTGTTATTGTCTTACAAACACGAAGCTATCAACTGAAAACACTAATCAAACACTAAGAATTCTCATAAAATACGATGGAACTCGTAATTACATTCACACTTGCCATTGATGAAAATTAAATAACACGCGAACGAATACGCGAGCCAAAAACTAGAAATGCACCAGAATTTTATAGGACGCATATTGGTAAACTCACAAAAAAATTATTTACCAACTGAAAAATTTATATAGGTTAAGTTATGTCTCCCTAGAAATTCTGTGAGAACTGTCAGTAACGGCACCGAAACCTCAGAAAACAGAAAAACAGGAAAACTAAATCGTTTCGCCAACACACCTTGTGAATATCAAAGGGTAAAAACCAAAAACCATCAGAGGCCTCACTAGAACGTCACAAGGTACCCCTCATTAATGCCACTAAAAAAGACATCAAAAAACAGAAAAAGTAATTAAACCACCAAAGTTCAAAAATATTTTGTAAAAATGGTCAGTTTCACAATCATGAAATTGTTACGGGTCCATTCGTCGCTTCAAAAAAAAAGCATTTATACACCATTAAAACACGTCTCTCAACATTGGTAGCATTTGCAAGCAAAATATGAGAAACAAGAGCAAATCATGAGAGACTCGACACAAATCATCTTATGTAGAACTAAAATGGCGCTAATAGTTATAAAATTACGTTAAATCTTTCAAAAACTTTGAAAAGTGCAATTCAAATTTGCGTTGTCAGATAATAGAGATCAACTAGCCATCGATGTACTTGATGGTCAGCTGATCATTTTTGAGGCAATGCTCTTGAGAAGTATGAGCTGTTTTAACCGCAATAACTAATTTTGTGTTTGCTTCAAAAAAATACCAAATATTTATAGAATTTGAAAAACGGCAGCAATAATATTTTTGATCATGTTTATTGTAGATCAATGGGCGTCAAGCGAGCTGGATCACGGGTGGAACAATGTGCAGAGATGGGTTAATGGGGGGGGGCGCGGGGGGTCAATCTCTGAACCGCCCTTCACACCATTAACCTATCTCTCCTAAACAGTTTCGATGTATTGCATACTTTGGGTATAGTACACCGAAAGGCTCTAAGAGCACTTAATGCCCCTCGGGCGTTACCTGTCTCTCCCGTTATTGGTGACGAAAAGTCAGAATGGTCAGACGAAAAATACGTCAGGCGAAAAACTGCATAAAAAGACCAAAGGGCTAATATAATTGATAAACTTTATTTGAGAGCAATTAAACATTGTAAAAATCAACTGATGTTAAAAAAATTGATAATTCCAAGAAAAAGGCGGAATAAAAAACTAATTCTTCGCTTGAAGGGCTTTCTAACGATACCACTCACAACTCTCTGTGATAAATACATCGATCAGCCAAAACTGACAGTTCAAAAAACGAGTAGATCATATACCTCCTCACCCCTCTAAATGTTTTCGAACTCAAAGATCCAAGCTCAGCCATGGCATCGATTTTTCAACTTTGTGATACATTAATCTAATAGTCCTCGGAAGTAGCTTTGCACAAATTTTGTACTAACTGGAGTTTTCTCAAAAATTTACAAAAAAAACAGAATCAAGTGATGTCGAACGAAATTCTCTGAAAGTATGCGAGGTGCGAACTTCTTAAGAGTCTATTCAGCTAATTACGCTCAGAAATGTAAGTGCAAACCCCACCTTTAGTCATTTCTGACTAAAAAGTGACAAGGGCAGGTAGAGTACATTTTATTTTTCAAAGTTTGCAAGTGGAGCGTTGCCCTTAAACTGATGCCGAATAATTATAATTTATGCGTATAATTATGTAAATTATCAATATAATTCAAACGTCAAATCCAAAATCTACTGAATTCAGACACTATTTCAGTAAGTTTTTGAACTTTGAATGGTGATATTACGCCAAATATGAGTCCCTGTGATCACAGACAACAATTCCCAGCATTTTCTCTTCTTCATTCATGGACCACTAGAAAGACTCAGTTGTGAAAGAGTTATCTTCTACAATCAGTGCCAAAAAGTCGATAAAGGACATTAGGTTAAGTAAAACCGATATATTTTTGCCAAAATTTGTTCCAATAATTTTTGCGTTTACATAAAGGATATGGGTTTTAGATGCGAGAAATCTTGGAACTGCATAAAAATGCAAAATTTCGTTTTACTATTTATTTCGTTACTACTACTACTACCACTACTTTTAAATAATGAGAACCGAGAGAAGGCGACAAAAGTTATAAGGTCTTCTACCGCTTTCTATTCTAAAAAAGCTTCTGAAATAATCAAATAAATAAATTCAAGCTAATATTGTCTATTATATAATCATCTGATTAACATTTAAAGTACATAAAACCGATTACCAAAAGGCTCTAACTACCATTACAAGAATCCAATTAAACAAATATAGAATGGAATGGAAAAAATAGCACCCTGGATAGCAAAAGCTTCACATAAGTACAGCATAACCATCGAAGCAAGACCAAACCAATCGAAGATAACAGCTGTTTTAAGGTAGCTTTTGAATTAAACAATAGTCGTCTGTGTGTAAATCATAAGCAATCAGTTTTTTTATATAACAGTATATTTCAGCCTACAAAGCTTTGTGGGCAAGTAGTATAAAGTAGGCAAGATTGGAGCGGGGGGGGGGGGGGGTAAAAGCATCACCTATGTTTAAATATTGTGTGATACGCAGGTCAAAACATTCTTTTAAGTTCATTGTTTTGCCCTTCAATTAAACCCTTTATTTAGTTCATTTGTCTGTTTCCTTTAATTGTGTGGTACACAGGTACCAATGTTACAATTCTGCTCCATCATTCCGTGTCCAAATTTCCTTTTATAGTTATAGTTTAATTTGCCCTCTAACTATAATTTTTTTTGTCTTGCATTTTCATTCATACTCGTTCACTCCTTGCTACTCCTGCAAAGTTAACTCTGCTCATACTTTGATGTGAAAATTTTAGTTGTTCAAATCTCATTCATGTGGATTGTCCGACTACACTTCTGTTGATAAGTTAATCATTCAACCCAAAAATTCCGAAGTAATCTATCATACGGATAGGATATTGGAACAATATTCCATATCGTATTTAGTTCAATTTTAACCTAAATACGTTCAAATTTAACCCAAGTTCGTATTTTGATCTTCAATTTAATTTGTTCAGATAAGTAGACAGGATACTATATTCTGTGTGGTGCATATTTCATTCTTTCATCAATTTTCATCCATTTCCTTATTTCGAAAAATTTCACGTTAGATTTGTTTGCCTGATGTTAAGAGATTTCACGTTGCAGTTTCCTAAATCACTTCATTGTTCATACCTTTTGCAGCTTCGTTGCTTAACTCGTTCATCCCTTTGTTGCAAACATTTCCTTTTGTTCATAAATATACTTTTGTCTAGCAACCAATCCTCGGCTGCCTACATTCTTTCATTGGATTCTTTCTGTCCGTAAGTTTTTTTGTTGGAGTTGTTTTAAGACATCTTTGTTTGATTGACAATTTATAAGGAAAACTGGCAAGAAGAAAATTCTGCTTTAATGGAGAGCTGTCTTACAAGCGAACAAGAAAAGATTTCGAAGGATAAACAAGCTAGTGACCAACCTGTACTTTGGGACATTTTTAATGACAAACTGTTTCTGTTTGTAATAGTTTCTGCTTTGTTTGTTGGAGAAGTTTTAGAAATGCTTGTTTGATTGACAATTTATCTCTATTTAGTTGATTTATAAGAAACTACACCTTAATATCCGTTACAAATTGTTACTTTATAAATTTCTCTTCCCTTCATTATCCGTTTCGCAGGTTTCTTTGTATTTTAGATTTATCTCTGCTAACAAAGTTCTCAAATATCGCAGTTTAGTTGATATAGACAAGATTTTTTGACTGTCAAGCAAAGTCCTATATCGTATCCAAACTCTCTCGATCATACACAAAGCGTTCAGAATAAAATGTTGTAAATCGGTTGTCGTACAGACGTTCGTTTCTTAATGATTTTCAACTGTCTGCCAAAAGTGTGTGCCATAAACTGTCATACTGACTGTTAAAAGTACACCAGCAATTTGTCCTAGCATCAAAGATCGCGTAAGTCCTAGCGTAAGTGTTCGTTCTTAAAAAATTGATGAAAAGTACCCATTTTATTACGCAGAACTTATAAACTGTCTCTTATAAAACTCAAAACATTTCTTTTGAACACTACAGTAAAAGAAATAAGTATTTTTGTTGTTACGGTCCCGTTTTTTCGCTTTCAAAACTACGCCGATTTAAAATTTCTTCTGTTCAGGTAATGGAACCCACAAAGATAACTAGAATAAACTAAATCAGTGACAGGGAGAGGGCCAGAGTTTACACGAGTAATGAAACTGCCGACGTTGCCATCAGGAAAACAGAATATTGGACATTCACCCTGGATTGGGGAATATCTGTTTTCCTCTAAAACATTGAAGATAACCTTGAGCAAATGATGAGTCAGGATATCCTTGAGATAACCTTGAGAGAGGAAATAACTTCTATAAACTCGAAAGAAAAAAATTATCACAAGAACTTCGCGATGTCAATTTAAACATTGAGCGATTCAAAAGTATTAAAGAAATTGATATCTTCGTGCAACAACAACTGTCTTGGTTCGACTATAGCTCAGAACCAATCACTCACACCCTATTCCTAACATGTTTGTTGATAATTTAGAAAGATTCTAGGAAATAGATAGAAGGGCACAACAAAATTCAGCATCCTCCAATTGATTCAGGGAACTATAGTATCGTGAGTGAGGATAAGAACCTAGTCAAACATCAGAACGACATCGGTAGCGAATACACGGAATTTTGAGAGTTAGACATTTCAAGTATGCAAACCAAAGTACCGAACATTGAGCAAGTATTAATGATGTTGAAAGATAATCAAATATGTGTGCAACAATTATGTTGTTTTGACTAGAGCTCAAAATCAACCATCTCAGACCCTATTAATAACATATTGGTTAATAATTTAGAACAATTCTGTGGCCATATCTCCAAAAAACATTTCCTTGGTTCAGTCACATTTTTGCGCGAGTTTCAGCTCGTTTTTCTAAAATTTTAGAAAAACCATCTTTACTGCCTCCGCTCCTTTACGCAGTAATGGTTTTACTCATAACAATCAAGAAAAAAAAACATCGACAGTAACGAGAAAAATATTGATGCCGTGGTTCTAATGTGATAGTTTATCAATCTGCGCGAGATATAGGCACCAAATCTCAACAATATAGCGAGCATGAGCATTCAAGCGGGATATTTTGTCTGATTCTTTTGTATTTGATATATAGGTCGTTTGACAGTAAAAACTCCAAAAAATTTTCCTGATTCATTCAGTCCACCTGACTTTATTAGATTGCTGATGAAGCCAAAAGCTGCTGGCCTCCTCCGTTTGTACAACTTCTGCAATTTATTTCTATCTGAAACCAATTGAACCAGTCTGAGCCGTTCTATTTTCCCCACAGTTTTTGTAACCAGAACAACCTTTTTCATCTCTCATTGAAGAAAGTTGAAGGTTTGTTCATACAAGGATATGTAACTTGATGTCGTTAATTCTGTGCGTTTGTCAATAACAAACACAATAAGAGAACCATGATTCGGTTCGAAGATTCGGTTCGAAGAATTTTGAGAGAAAAGTTGAAAATGAATATCATAAATCAGGTTTAGATGGTCTCAAATCAATCATAAGGTGGTCATAAGGTTGCCTCATCGTACCACTGTTTTGCCTTATAGTACCACGAGTTCTGTTTTGTTGAACAGATTTTGTCTGATAAATACACAATTGAGATTTCGGTGTCTGCGAGCTTCCGCATTTGCAATGAATTTTTCTGATTTGGAAAAATGTCCAATGAATCATCGAATATAAGTAAATATTTCCTGCCCTCAGCTGGAAAAATTTAAATAAAATCAAAGTCAAAGCCTGAAATGAAATGTATGTCAGCAATTTATTGCATCATTGTATCGTAAACTGATTGAAAATGTTCACCAATAGACAAACTTGATCAAACCGTCAAAATAATTTTCAATAGGTGCATATCATTACTGCAAACCGTTTTTCCAGATCCGGAGGGACCAACAAGATACATCAGAATGCCTTTATCAGCAGACAAAATTATGTTCATTTCAGGCTCTGCGATTAGGATGAATAAAAGCAACGTCATTTGAAAGCACAGCAATCCAAACAGTTCGTTTGTCACAAGTTCTATCACTAATAACTAACGAAAATAACAAAATTGATAAAACTGGAAGAATAAAAACAACTGAACCTTGAAATATTAGCAAAAGCTAATCGGGGAAATTGCGACCAAACTTTGGGCAAGAGGTCGTTCCTAGTTCTTAATACTGAACAGAAAATCAGTTGCATGATTCAGATGAACTATAATTAGAGGCCAACTGATTTTGATAGCATTTAAGCAAAAGTGATTTAATTTACACTTTGATTATGTGGAATCTTAGCAATCACTTCAAAAACAACAATATGTAAGACCTGCTTTATGTCCCAAGAAACAAAAACTAAATTTTGAATTGAACAATGGTACCATGTAACAGTATCGAGGACCATTATTGAGATTTGTTTTTTGATATCCCATGGCGTCATGCACTGTTGCATGTAATCGAAAAAAATGAAATAGAAATTTTGCTTCTCATCAACCAATTTCAAAGTTTCTCTAACTTTGAATCATCAAATTGGTTAACCGAATGGAGCTTTTCCATCAACGTTATCTCGATCTATACTTCTGCCAAAGCTTCTACAAATAGCCAAAAAGTAGTTTTTCCTTATTATATTTCAGATAAAGATTTCTTTCTCTAACGCTGCAATTTCAACAAGGTCATATCAAGCAACTGTTCTCAAAGACTTCATCTTGACAAAAAAATAAAAAACTAGACATTACATACAATTTCAGCAGCTTAACCATTTTTATACACTTTGCGATGTCTTGCGGTTTTTGACTTTGTTCAGCACTGATAACTTCATTGGTCATTCAATGTAGTTTCTGCAAATCCCCAATTCTGACCGAAAAAACAGTTTTTGAAAGTTTTTTTGTCAGTCCCTCGTTGAAGAGCATGACGGTAAAAAAACATCAATTTGGCTTGCACACTATTTGAGCAGTCTCACTCCTTTCCCAGAACACATCGAACACAGAATTTTCCTCCATATCAGTGGGTTGGAAAAAAAATTGTCAATCAACAGCTTTGTAGGCCTTCTGTGGGTTCCAACTGAAGTGCTTCCTTCACCATTTCAGTCAATATTCAATCTCAAATTTCCTTTCCCAGATCGATAGCATCGGCACGAATTCACTTTTGATATTTTCGCGAGACTTTTAAGTGGGTCAACATCGATTCAGTGTTGATTGTTTCCTCTGAAAGTCTAATTTGAGAACTGGTTACTACAGTTTTGGACGGTCTAACAGTTGCTTTTTTCCGCCCCCTACTCATTTTAACGTTGTCTTCAACAACCAAAACATGCTGTGGTGATAATCAAAAAGCGACGGAAAACCGTTTTTCCTTTATGGTTTCGTTTGCGGAAGGGAAATGCGTATCGTTTTTTTGTTAGCGGTAACCGAAAATTGATCCATCTGTGAAAAACAAAGATGATTTAAGAAAATATGAGCTATGAAGAAAACTTCAAAATAAGGGTAACTGAATATTGTAAGCGGACATACATGACTGCAATAACTTATCACAACCTTCATATATTAAACCAACGAAATTTACTTAAGTACGAAAATGATGGAGAACGTCGAACTTCTCATCCAACAAGACCTTATAGTAAAAATCAAATTGGCAACAAGTTAATTTCAGTAACAGCTAATTTCAGTAAAATCACGTGATCTCAAAGATGATTTCTATCATAGTCACTTGAGAGAAAACTTAGCCGTGACACAGGAGAGTTAATTTGCTCATAAGACTGATATTGGAGAACAACGGTAGTTCAAAGAAAGGATATTTTAATGTGATGATTGGGCAAGATCAGTATAATTATTTCAAGTCTCCTAAATCTCAGGAAAAAAAGGTCTTGCAAAACGGGCGGAGCAATATTTTCTGATTTTTAGAAAACATGTCCGAATTTTTGGAGAACATGTTTCCTACCGTCAAAAACCATAGTGATTTCCGTCATAAGAGTACGGCATTATAAAACCTTGGTCTTAGTGGGTAAAACCCCTGTTTTCGAACTCTTTCAAAGGCTTAAAACAAGTTAGGAAAAAGTAGGAATTGTTGATTTTTTCTTCGGCTAAGTGGAGGTTTTATCTACCCGCCTCTGAAGCTCTCCACAAGTCTTTGTAATGTGTCAAGCCATTGGTCTGTTTTTTTATTGTTAAACTAATGCAATGCGCCTCAAAAGAAAATTCGATGCACCTCAAGAGATAATTCGATAAGTTGTTATCGGTCGGTTACTATTGTTTTACAGGTCAATGCTTCGTTTTTAGGAGCATAATCTAAATCTGAACGAATGTCCAACCTAAATCTGAATGAATGTTTAAAGTAAAATCAATCAAAGAATTTGAGAAGTTTTTTTCTAAATCCGGAAAATTAAAAACTCAATGTGTAAAAATTCAAAATTATTTTTAAAAATCAAAAACTTGCAAAATGAAAATCTACAATTTTTTTCAAGCGGTTCAAAAGGACATTTTTGAAACAGAATCATCCAAGTGAAAGAACATTTTTTTTTCAAAAAAATCATTACACAAAAAAATTGTCTTAAAAACTGCCAAAACTGACAAACGGTAAATATGAAAAAAATATCAGAATAAAATTTTTTGTTAAGAATCTTATGAAAAAATCATTTCGAATCAAAACAATTTTTTTTTTCAAAACGTTTTAACAAAGAATTTCTAAAGAAAAAACATTTGCAAAAACACTTTTCAAAGAAAACGCCGTATGGGTCAATTTGATTTTTCTTCTTAGCACATTGACCTTCAAAGAAAGATTACGTTAATTCAAGTGAAATGCTTTTTAGTCAAGCAGTTAAGTGATTTGACAGGACTATTGTCCTCACTCATGTTAAAGTGACAGGTGCTTTAGCTATACCTAATCTCAATAATACATTAGCTTTACCCCCTCTATTGCTTATAGTATACTACTTGGGTATTTAACTTTTACAACCCCCCCCCCACGCACACACACACGTGCTACTTTTTGCCTAGCAACCTGCTATAAAACTACAAGGTTTGTGCGCGGGGGTCGTAAAAAACATTGGGAGGGGGACATAATAGATCCTAGCGGAATACTTAATACGTCTCGAATATGCTTCGTCAAAAACTGTATGCATATAAAGCTGAAAATATGAAAGTTATCTTCAGTTTCAAGATCACAGTCAAAGATGAGGCGTTTTCAAATCCGCAAATTAAAAGGTGTAAAACTCAAAATTACATTTATATAAAATCAAAAACTCAAATTGAAAAATTGAGAAATCTGCATTTTTTCAAGAGGCTCAAAAAGACATTTTTAAATCAAAATCATCCAGGTAAGAACAATTTTTTTTTCAAAAATGTTATTATTAGAACTGATAAATAGAACATTCGAAAATAAAAACTTACCCGGCAGATTGCCGGAAAATAGCCGCCGTTGATTCCAATAAGCATGATTGGGATTGAACGAATAGAATATATTGAAAAAAAAAAGATTTTTGTACAAAAATATTTTTGAAGTCCGATTTATTATGATGGCATTTCGTAGTTGAACATACTTCTGTTTCTTAGAGAGAGGCTACAGGGGCTACTATCAACACCAATAAGCATTAGAGGTGGTAACTAAGACTTATAGGAACGACGTTCAAATAGCGGGCATCTAAAATCGGGCTTTATGGGGTTTATCCCGTTTCTATTTCTGACTTCAATTTTTTATACCGACTCTGTTCATTTTGAATTGCTTTGCTTAGCAATTGATGTTCAAATTCACTTTTAGCAGAATGAGAGAAGAGAGAAACTAGCCTAGAGAAGTCAAAAAGATTTCACGCAAAATGTCGAAAAAGCGGCAAAATGGTAAAGCGAAAAAAAGTTTGACGAAGTAAAAAAAATACGAGCGCAATAATAGCCGGCTGAGAAGATGAGGGCGGCTATTAAAAAATCAAAACAATCTTTTTTGTTAACAACCTTTAGAAAAAATCATTTTTGGATCCAAACTTTCAGTAAAACGACTTTTTCAAAAAAAAATTCACAAAGGATTCCTAAAAGAAACATAGCTGGCAGATTGCCAGAAAATAGCCGCAATAGATTCTTAGATCGGCAGTCTAAAAAAAACAGTAAAAAAGACAGACCAAAAAATTCGTCTTTTCATTGAAGGCTGATCTGTTATATTTTGATTAAAAATCTGTATAAGTTATTGCTGCCTCTATTAGCTGATCTCAAATAACCTTCATTTAGAGTGACACACACCCATTTGACCTTATCTCTTTGAACCGATTCCATTAATTAAGTCAAGCAGTTAAGTAATTTGACAGGACTATTGTCATCACTCATGATAATGTGACAGGTCTATTTTCACACTTAATTTCAGGCGCTTTATCTATGTCCAATCTTAATATCTAGATACACAATTTTACCTTTTACCCCCCCCCCACTATTGCTATACTATTTGGGCATATAACTTCTACACCCACACACACGTGCTACTTTTTGCCTAGCAACGTGCTATAAAACTACAAA
Source organism: Convolutriloba macropyga (assembly GCF_964194025.1). NCBI lineage: Eukaryota > Metazoa > Xenacoelomorpha > Acoela > Convolutidae > Convolutriloba > Convolutriloba macropyga. Next base: position 71,372,153 of record NC_134472.1, on the reverse strand, counting down.
GTTTGTGCGCGGGGGTCGTAAAAAACATTGGGAGGGGGGACATAATAGATCCCAGCGGGATACTTAATACGTCTCGAAAGTGCTTCGTCAGTTACTGAATGCACATAAAGCTTAAAATACGAACAAAGTTATCTTCAGTTTCAAGTTCACAGTCAAAGATGCGACGTTTTCAAGGCTTTTAAAGCCTCGCTCAAACAGCCAACAATAAAATCGACTTTGTCTCTGGTCGCGTTCGGGCCCATTAGCCCAATTCGCCAAACCAAGCCTTTAGTGGGCCCCAGGCCTCCGGATATTTCCAGTTTGAAATTGTCCATGAGATAATTGGTAACTGCTACAGGGTTGACTGCACTTGGGCACCTGATTGTAGTAACTGTAGGCAGGCGAAACGACTTCTCACAGACAAATAATTCCAAGTTCAGCTCGCGTAGCTTTTCATGGAGGTACAAGGCAGCGTCTTGATGACGTTTCTGGGTTTCAAGCAAACCCTCCTCGCAAATTACCTAAAATTAACAGTTTCAGGAAAAGCCCAGTTTTCTCTTAACTTACAAAATAAACATAGCCGGAAAATTGCCGGAAACTAGCCGCCGTTGACGCGCTTGATGCACATCGCGATTGGAACAGAAAACAAAAAAAGAAGAGATAAAAATTGACGGACTTTTTTCCTTAAGTATCAAAAAGTGTTCTAATTCAGTGTGCAGTTTCATTTAGATTCTAAAACTATAGTTAATTCAGATTCTAAACTGAAAGCTAGTAAGCTTAATACTATATTCAGCAAGCAATCGCTCTAAAAAACCTTGATAACGTAATGCATCAAGACTTAATGACCGGGATTTATCGTTTTATCCCGTTTCATTTGATTTTGCTCTTCTGACTTTTGCCGTATTCATTACATTACGTAATTCAATAAGAAAAAGAATTTTAAATCTATTCAGTTGAAACAGAGTGAAGTACGTCAGAGGTCAGGAGAGAAAATCGTGACTTATGTATAACGAAAAACGTGATCAAAAGGTAAAGCGAAATTAAAAACGTAGCAGGACAATTCCTGAAATACATTCCAAAGAATTGAAAGAAAAACAGACCTATTGTACCTGACCAGCATATCAATTAAACAATCCTAGCCAAAAAGACAAAATCTCAAAAGTTGAGAAACTAAAATAATCAAACAAACTAAACAAAAGTATGATCACTTCTAAAATTCTTCAAACTTTTACACTGAAGGCCAAATATGATACAATTCATTATACTCTTTAAGTTACACACAAGCCTTGACAGAGATTAGCTTGCCACTAAATGTAGATAAACTTGAGAAATATGAAAAAAGCCTCAAAAACTGAAAAAAGCAGTTTAATGGTTTCTAAATTTCGCATGACAAATTCTTTCAAGCCATTAATTGTCTCTGGAGTTCTGTCAGAAAACCCATCTGAAAGACTTTAAAAAGTTTTGTTGGCCAGTAAAGATCGTTAAACTCGGTAAATGACAAAAAAAATTCTAAATTGAAATCAATTGCTAATTTTAAAACAATCTAGCAAAAATTCGTAATATTTCTATCATCAAAAACATTTCATTGTAGACAGCGACTACCCAGATTCTCTACTTCACTCCTTTAATAATATTACTGGCCCATAAACATCCATTAACTTGGAACATGGAAACAATTTCAGAAAATTTGAATAAAATTTTTATAAAAATTGCAAAAACTAGAGTTATTTAAATACTGATAACCTTTCCATTACCTCTAGCAACTTTGCAGTAATTTAATATCAAACCATTGAGGAGGCTCCTGAGCCCCTGGAGCAGAAAAACTTACAAACATTTTCAAAAACACTTGAAAAAATTGCAAGTTGTATTAAAACAATTGCTAAAATTCGTGATACTAAGAAGTTGCAAACTATTGCCACAAGAAACTATGCAATAGCGTTCTAACCAACGCTAAAGGAGTTTCCTTGGCCACTGGGGAGCAATACTAAATTTCAGAATATTTAAAATTGCAATTTTTTAATTCGTAATATTAAAATCTTGAAAAAAAAATTCCATTGCCACTTGACACATGCAGTAACATATTATCAAACACTAGAAGAAGTTCCTTGGCTCTTGAGGCTGAGAAACCTGAAAATGACAAAAATTTTAAACAACTGGCCCGGGGGTCTGGAAAAACTTTATTGACAATAAATGTCAGAAAATTTGAAGTTACAAGTTTTATCAAAACTGATCAAAATCGAATTATGTTAAGAACCATTCCATTACCACTAGCAAGCATTAACCTATTAGTAACCTATTTACCTATAATCAAAACCTGAAGGAGGTTCCTTGACAGGTAGGGCTGAAAAATGACCAAAATTTTCAAAAAAACTTGAAATTGTAATAAATTTGCGTTTATGTTGAGAGTACAAGAATGTCAAAAGAATGTTGCGAGTAAAATGGTCAAAAAGTTCGCTCAAGCAAAAGACCTTTGTCAACTTTACAAGCCTCAATTTCAAACTGCTCCCACAAAAATTTGAAAAATGACAAACGCAAAAAATTATTGGGCTCAAAAAATCCTAAAGATAACCTTTTAACCTTAAATTACGGCTTTCCCGGTGGCTTCGCGACTCTAAATACTCTAAGAACTACTAAATTCGGCTAAGAGACTATTGAAACTTGATTGCCGCTGAGCTTTACCTGTTTATATTGTTTCGAAAGCTCAAAGTCATGAAAAAATGTGTATAAACATCTTACAAAAGAAAAATAGCAGGACGAGTCCTGACGCATAAATCAAAGAATTCTTAGACTAAACAAAAATCTAGACCTACAACGGTCAATGAATGAATAGAGAAAACCGTTTCCAAGATAATCAGATCAGAAAATAAAAAAAATAAGTCAAAATGCCCCATATGGACAAATAAACACTAGCGAGAAAAGATAAATCGGTTCCAACAAAAAGACCCAGAATGGACTGAGAATGGAATGGCAAACCATTTAGAAAAAATCTGATCAAAAAATGAAAAAAAACGTTAAAAATCAAAGTGAAATTGCCGCATGTGAGCGAGAAACCACTAGCGAGAAAGCGAAATTTTGTACAAACACCGATTTCTGACTCTTTTTTTGATCCACTTGATATTTCGGCGTGACCAAAAAAACAACTCAAATTAAAATCAAGAAAAGGTGTAAACAAATCTTTAAAAAAAGACAGCGCCTCAATACAATTCAAATTTTTTTGAATTATAAAAAAGACAGCACCAAAACAATTCAAATTCTTTGAATTGTAAAAAGACAGAGCACCACAATCCAATTCTTGGATTGTAAAAGGCAAGCGCCTAATAAGAGACGCTGAGAGGCTGACGGAGGCAATTAATAATGGATAAAACCACACGTCAAAATGTTGCAAACTCGTGCACTAATTCTGAATCAGTATTAATTGTGCTTCAAGTATATATTAGGTGAATCTAAGTCAATGAGAACTTCTGGCGCTTATAGAGAACCAGGTAGCGATTCAATATTTAAAGTCAGAAGTATGAAGTTATTTCTGTAGAGTCATGTAACCTTGCTTAAAAGGATCAATTTGCAAATTGAATATGTCGAGAGCTCATTGAAAAATACTTCTAGTATGATATTCTAGCACTGCAGACTTTTAATATTGGCACGTCGGTATTTAAGTTATACATCTTTTAGATATTTTCTATTGCCGAGCGAAGCTTGATACAGTTTGGGAGGTAAAACTGTCTGTTTTGGATTGATGAGCGTGCGTTGCTTGGTGACAAGATTATATTTGCAGTTTCACCGCATTCACACATCGGTCATTCACAAAAAAGGCTGAGCTTCCGAACTTCGTCGTAAGCTTAAAGTATTAAACCTAATCTGTCCCCACAATACGGTGGGATCATTTTGACAATGTAATGTGATATATAACACCATAACGGATGGTCATAAAAAACTGGGTTGCGGCTGTTGGAAGCAGAAAAAATGGTTAAGTGACTCTGCTTCACTGAGAACTTCTGGCGTCTATCGAGAAGCGCGAAGCGGTTCGAGATATTAAGTCAGAGTTTCGAAGCGACTTCTGCAGAGTGACTTAGCCATGCTTAAAACACTCACGTGCACATTTTAAAATGCCAAAGTCTGCAGTGCCAGAAGTCGCTACTTAGCCAGAAGTTGAATTTCGTTGACTTTCGTCATTTTAAAACGTGCGCGTTTCGTGTTTTAAGCATGTTTAAGTGACTCTGCAGAAGTCACTTCAAAATTCTGACTTAATATCTCGAACCGCTTCGCGGTTCTCGATAAACGCCAGAAGTTCTCAGTGACTTCAAGCAGAGTCATTTAACCATTACTTAAAACACGAAACGCGCACGATTTAAAATGACGAAAGTCAACTTCTGGCTAAGTAGCAATTTCTGGCATTTTAACTTCCGGCACTGCGACTTTCGGCATGTTAAATTGTGCACGTGACTGTTTTAATAGAACAACATAGAATAGTAAAGTAATTAAAGTATCTTACCCCGATGGCCTCTCGTAAAGCGTAAAAAGACGAGATTGCACCAGTGTAGTGGTAGCCACGTGGTCTATAGCCCTCGATATTCCAGTACTTGGCGTTATTTGCTATGTCGAACAAGTATGACGTCACGGGGGTTGTCCTGTGTTTGTACTTCGCAACAGCTTTATCAGAGAATGAGACAAGAGAAGTACCGGGAGGAGAACCTAAGCGCATCATCACAAATTGAGTCAAATTCAGCTAATGACCATAAACCGACTAACCGCGGACGTATTGCTCTCGAACGACTACGAGGCAAACAATTTAGGAGAGGCATAGATAGGCTAGAGAAATTTTTATGGCGCAAAAAGTTCTGACTGTGGAGGGGTTCGTACCCGCGACCTCTCGGATAAGAGTCGGCGACATTTACCTATACGCTACACGGGCCTTGTACGGAGTATTCTAAAAAGCGTTCAAGCAAAAAATTTGCAACATAGCGGGCAGATTGCCAGAAAATAGCCGCGATAGCTTTGTAGATCTGCAGTCTCAAAAAACAGTAAAAAAGACAGACCAAAAAAATTCGTTTTTTTTTTCATTGAAGGCTGATATGTTATAATTTGATTTAAAAATCTTTATAAGTTTTTGCTGCCTCTATTAGCTGCTCTCAAATAACATTCATTTAGAGTGACAAACACCCATTTGACCTTATCTCTTTGAATTAAAATAAATAAAAGTATTTCAAAGTGAGAAGATCATTTTGTGAGTGAGGTAAGTCAAGTGTGCCCAAAAATTTAGTCACGCAAATGAACAAAAAACTCGCTCCACTAAGAGCGATAAATTCTGACACGCACGCACTTCAGTTGAAATTGCATCAACGAATGAACAAAAAGCAGATTTGAAGTGGTTGTGACGTCATATGGTTGTAACAAAAATCGCGACGACGAAATAAAAAAAAACATAGCAGGACAAGTCCTGACGTACAATTCAAAGAATTTTCATTGACTAAACAAAAACTAGACCTAGAACAAACTATGAGTGAATTGGGAAAACCATTTCAAAAAACATCAAAAAAGTAGAAAAAAAACAGAAAATCAATGTCGAGATGCCGCATGTGCGCAAAAAACCACTAGCCAGAAATGAAAATTTGGTTCAAACAAAAAACTAGACGTAGAGTGAACTGTGAATAGATTGGGGAAACCATTTAGAAAAAGAGCCGATCAAAAAAATTGAAAAAAAAACCCAGTAAAAATCAAGTGAAATTGCCGCATGTGAACAAAAAAAACCACCAGCGAGAAAGCGAATTTTTGTTCAAACACCGTTTTCTCACTCTTTTATAAATTTAGAGCAAAAAACTTCAAGCGCAAAAACACTCGCTTTTTCATTCCACTTCCTGTTTCGTTGTGACCAAAATCACTACTCTAATTTGACTTCAAAAATCATGAAAGTGTGTGAACAGATCTTAAAAAAAAGACAAGGCCCCAATACAATTCAAATTCTTTGAATTGTAAAAAACCAAGAGAAGGCAAATAATAGCCCCAGCTATCGCTGTGCGGCTGTTAATAAAAACACACACGTTTAAAATAATTTCTTTAAACTTCAATAGAGAGCAATTAAAAATAGCAACCCAAGAAAATGCTGTGATTTTATGCACATGAAATTTTAATTCAAAAACCCATCAAACCTGATAATCCAGACTCAGGTTTGACGGAAATATAAATAGAACAATGGTCCCCACTTTCAAATGAGGCTGAAAATTACTTCACGTACGTTCAACATCACTGTAATTTTGCTGTATATAAACTAATATCTGAAGCTTGTAGTTTTTCAAACTGGATCCCACATTGCAGAGTTATGTGCGAAGATAATGCTTCGCTTTTAGGAACTCCTGGTCATTTTGTTTTATCGCATTCATTGGTAATTGAAACGCCTATTGCTCAGAGTGTTTTCAGTTATCAAAGGATTACAATTTTTGTGGTTTAAAGCAGTGTTTTTGTCGAGAAAAATGGCGGAAAGTATACAAATTTTCTAACTATTTTTTGGCAATTTCCTTTAGTTTTACTATTTTTGTTCAGCAATGGAAAAATTTGTGAGACTGACATGGCTTTCGTTTTAATTTATTAGCGTAAAAATTTAGTTTTCATAGCATCAAAAGAACAAACTTTTGCCTATGAGATGAAATGTTTTCCGAAGCTACATGAGACTCCAGGTAAAAGTTGAATTATAAATTTTAACTCAATTTCAGCAAACAAGGATTACGAAAGGCTCCGATTTCCATTTCCACGAAAAACTATTTTTTGGCAGTTACAAAATTGATAACGCAATTCGATATGACCTTGGAAAAGATCATTAAAAACGACAAATGAATTTTACGATTTAAATAGTCAATGAAAAAAAAATTATGCCATTTTTGCAGACAGCAAGATAACCAAACTGTCAGTCAAAACAGCCAATTTGCCAAGGCATCGATTTTCAGTTCACTCAGTTTCCACATCAACAATAATAAACCTACTTTCTTTGAACCAGCTTAGCAAAAAGCTTAAAACAAGGAAAAACGGATTAAAAAATAGCTGAAAACTGAATCTTGAAGTGTAATATTTGCTTCAAATGGTCAAAATGCTTCCAAGACTTGCGATAACTACTTGCGATAATTGGGAGAAACACATTTGACTGAAGAGTTGGAGTTCAAACAAAAAAAAAACCGCTTTCAAAAAGACGCAATTTTGCTCCATTTGCAAAACTTTTTCAACGTACTTTTCTCACTTTCTTTCAAAAAGCGATATGAACAGAAACCACTCTCTCTGAAATTTGCCATAAACACATTGTTTTCACGCATTTCATTTTCTCTTTCAAATAGACATAATCAAATTACCGATCAAAAAGACGCTCCATCAATACTCCTCGTCGAGTCGTAACAGAGTCAGTGCCGCAATCCAATTCAAACTTATGAATTGTAAAAATGGAGAGCACCCAAATAATAGCCGTTGAGAGGCTGACGGCGGCTCTAAAAAAGAGCTTTCTTTTCAAACTGCAGGGTGCCTGAAAGTTGCTATCATGATACTTTTCAGTAACCTCCTTAATTTATACATTTAGGCTACTAAAGCTCAAACAGAACTAACATAATCGGTACAAACTTTTTTAAGAGCAATTAAACATAACCCACTTACACCGGAAGAATTGCTCTCGAACGACTACAAGGGAGCTCGAATCTATTGTTACCTGTTACAGTCGCGGGGAATAAATAAAATTTCTCATCGCGGCTTCAAAAGACATTAGAGCTAATTATATACCGCGATAACCAACAAAAAAATTATACCAATTTTGACGCACTCTGCATTTGACTTCTAGTAGTGAACTGCTGTTACTTGAGTTCAGCTGCTTATATTGTGAATGAGAGAGAAATTTTGATCACACAAAACAAAAAAGTCAAGGGCGCAAAAGTCACTCGAAAATTCAAAATATTCAAGCAGAAATTTTGCATAAAAAAGACCATCAAGTTTCCAATAATTACCTCAAACTTCATTCCAGAGCAATTAAACATTACCAAACGCGCAATTTAAAAAAAGAGATGCTCAAATTCTATCGGTATTTTGAAACGAATTTCATAATGTCTTCAAGCAATATAGCATTACAATTATTTAGTTTGCATAACCTCTGTTGAATTTCAAATTTAATTTTTACTGGCTGTATTTAATGAGCAAATAGGCGGTAGTCATCATTGTCATTCGAAATCAACTTTCCATCAACAAAAAATGTTGACTTTCGCGTTGTTAGAGCAGGGTTACTTAAAAAGTTACAGCATAAATTGATCAACTAACCTAAAACTTTTTGCGATCCAGTAAATACACAGTCAACTTTCCATTCGTCCATGTTTAAGGGAACGGCACCAAGACTAGCAACAGTGTCAACTATGACCAAACAACTATATTTATCTGCAACTGCTGCTATCATTTTGATATCTTCCATTACACCAGTTGAGCTTTCACCCTGTGCTACGTACATAACTTTCGGTGACCACTGAATCAAAGCTTTCTCGACAACATCGCTGCTAACACCCCGCCCCAGTTCTCCACTTGATATAAAATGAGGCACACCTTGAAGACGTTTCACCATATCTGCGCACCTTTCACCCCAGATTCCGGAATTAACAACGCAAACTGAGTCTTGCGGTTCTAAAAGATTTACTAAACAGCATTCCATTCCAGCGTGTCCGGTACCTGAGACGGCAAAGGTCATCTGATTCTGAGTTTGAAATATATATCGAATGCCACTTTGTATTTCATCCATGATCTCAGTAAATTCTTTGTGCATATGGCCCAATAGAGGTAACTTCAAAGCGTCACGCACGCGCGTATGCATATTTGTTGGTCCCGGTCCACAAAGCGTTTTCTGAGGCACTTTAAGGGGAAGCTTGAGCTTGCTGGGTGCCTCAATTAGTAAGCTATCAGCACTATCACCCATTTGATCGGCCATTCTTCTGAAAACGCTGTGAATTTAGAGAAAAATCTAATTTTTCCGTAACAAAACTCATCCCAGTCAAAATTCAGACCAATTTCGATAAATTTGAACAAATTACATCATAATTAGGCATCATACCAAATCACCTAATTAGGCATCATGTAATTTTTTTACGAACCGGTCAATATCAGTTAGAAAAGGTAATTAATTAAATTTATCTCTTACTGGGGGTGTTTTGGTCGGTACGAGAGTTCTTTGAAAAATACTGGTAACTCTTAATTGTCAAAAGTTATAAAAGAGAAGCTGTTGTGAGGTAAAGGTTAGTCTTGCCTAACTGATCATTCTTTTCAATTTATTCCTCATTTCTCAACTGACGTTTGTGTGTAATATTTTGCCGCCTCTTCTTTCTCACAGACTCTACACTGGAGCAACGTCCTCGCTTAACTTTCTTATAAGCTGATCAATATCAAACAACGTAACTCATCAAATTTATCTTTTACTGGAATGTTTTGGTTAGGACGAGACAACTTCTTTGGCAAAGACTGGTAGCTACTTTCTCAAAAGTTTGCCTCTCGTAAACGTTAGTCTTATCATTACTTCAACACAAATCAAGTAGGTTTGCTTTCGCGTTTTCCCATTTTCCCACTTTTAGTCCGTTCACGTGCTCTAAAAAGCTTTTCCAACAATCATTTTTGCTGACAACCCGGTAGCCAAACCAGAAGTGTTACTGGAAAAACTGAGAGTGACAAGAACTACGGATAGCAAAGTCCGTAATGAGCAGGTTCCCCACACCCAAAAATTATTCAACAGAAAGAACGGGTTTCTTCGGGTTTTTGTTCAAATGACATCCAGAATATGCAGTTCATCTTCCTGATGTATTTCGAGGAACTGAAGTTGACAAAAATTTCCTGAATCTTTACAACTTCTTTCCAAAACAACAAATTCGGAAGGAAACCAATACAAAAACTGGGAAATGAATGTCAACAAAACCCTTGAAAACCTGCTCTCATGAATCAAGTCAACTGCAGTCAGGGGACGCAAAAGGCAGAGAAAATTTGGTTTTTCTGCAGTATCGCGGCAATCTTGCTTGCTTGAAAAATATCATGCTTGCCTTCACATAAACCCATTGGTCTGATTTTAAAATCCAGCACGGTTTCTGAAACTAAGAGAAGTGGATGTATATCCACTTATGTCGGGCAGACCTCCAGACATTTAACCACTAGGTTAAATGAGGATCAGTCGGATTCACCTGTCAGACAGCATGTAAGTGAATGCTGTGGATCCTCGAAAGCATTCCAAGGGGAAATAATTGATCAGTGCAGCGACGATGCAAAAATATTGACAATTGATCTACTAATCAGGCAATGGAGGATCGCACTGAACATATTTCAAGCGGAGAAAACTGACAATACCAACTTAGTTCGACATGTGTTGACAATCAAAGGAAAACTTCAAGATAAACAAAAAAACTAAAGTGTAAGGATATGTGTAATTATTAACAAAAGCAGCGAAGACTTTTAAGAAGATTAATGACTTGTTAACATAAATTTTGTTCAAATATATTGAAATCGACATGAGCATTGACTGGGACAAAAACATCCAATAAAGTTGCATGTATAAGGAACGTTAGGAAAATCGAGGATAAAATTTGAATAGTGCGGGTCTGTTAGAGCTTTAATTTATCTAGAGGTCATACATCTGTCAGACAAACTCAGAAATTTTTTGCTATATTTTCAAATATATCGTCGAATAATGATGCAACGCTAGCGATTGTTTTAAAGGTCAAAGTTCCGATTTAAAACATGCAGATACCGAAATTTTGATATTCATCTTAAGCGCTGCGCATTTTTCCAACGCTTGCCTGTGATGCAACTCTAATAAGCCTACTTTCGAGACTTGAGGTGTTTCGGGATGCGCAGGCGAGATTTCATCAACAACTGTAACAATAGAAGTTACAATTCCCGAATGATACTTTTTAGTAAGTAATTTTACACAACATCTATAAATATAAAAGTTATATCGTTTTTATTATTAATTAGCTTTTCGGTTAAACTAATTCGATCAAGGTTTGTATGGTTAAATAATGTTACAATGAAATATCACATACCTTAGCCATATGAAACTAGTTTTGGGTTAAAGAGTTTTGTTTATCGGCATTCCGTTCTTATTTGCTTCGCAAGGTAAGACTGTCTAAATATCATTTCTAAAGTTCAAATCCTTCAAATTCAATCAAAGTTCATTGATTTTTACTTAGGACGCGCAAGCCGTCCGACACAACCTCTCAATAGAAGCCATCTCTCGCTGTTTTGAAGCTTCTGTCTGCTTCTTTCGATTTCTCGTTCCATTGTTCGAAGATGTTTTGCAGTGTCGTTGCTGGGCTTGCTCACAGGTGTCGTTATACATGAAACAAGATCTGATTAAACTTTGGCTAATAGAACAATTTTTGCCGCATGAGACCATGCCAGGTTTCCAATATAAAACATCAATAATTTACAATTATCCTGCACTATGAGAGCAAATAATAAGATGATTGATACATGATAGTAAAAATTAAGCTTTTAAGATTATTTCTTGTCAAATTTTAGAGTACTAGCTCGTTATTTAGTTCAGCTTGTGCTTTATTAATATCAGTTAAATTTAAAGTGTTGATTGATGCTGCTAATTAACTTTCTAATATGTCAAAGACAGAGCTCGATCTACTCCGCATTCCCGAACAAATAGATTGCTTCCAAACCTGATCATCAGTTTTTCTTGCTGAGTCAATTAGGTCTTTGAATGTATTGATAGGAAGTATGTATCGGTCATTATGGTCATTTACGTCAATGTTTCCATGTTTATCACTGTCGTAGAACATGAATGGTTTCAGGGGTATTTTTTGTTTTTTTATTGTTTTTGATCTTCAGAAATTTGGGCGTTAAGTCTTTGACTCCACTGTAACGATGATAGAGATAAAAGAACAAGAGATAGAGACCAGTTGAAACAATGAATGAAATCACACCAACAACGATTGACTAGTTTATGGGTGCATAGCTTTCGAATTGGCGAATTAGCGTTGGTTTTAACCGTTTCATTTCTGAGACTATTGGTCGGGTAATTCCCTCTAAGCTCTCCTGATCTCCAGATGATGGTAGTATTTCAAATTTCTTGCGTTCCCTGCGTAACATGTCAATGCTTGCGTCTATTCGTGTGCTGTATATTGGTATTTCATCAACTGTTGGTAAATCTCCGATGAGATGTCCCAGCGTATCTTGTAGTTTCACATTTACTTTGACAGCAGGTATGTGTTGTCAGCTTGTGAGATCACTTCTTTTTTTGAAGTTCTTTCCGCTCAGCTAATGTCCACATTGCAATGTCACAAGACAGATTCTACATCCTTTGTACTTTTTCATAGTTGTCTTGCCACCAGATACAATCTCCTCGGTCAGAGCGTATGCATCAGTAGCTGAAGTGATTAGCGACACTCCAAATCCTAGGTTCTCCGCTTTGTCACGGGCTGGTAGATAGACTTTTTCCTTATCGCACACTCCTAATGCTTCAATTGTCCCTTTTCAAAAAAGGGTTGCAAGACATGAGGCGTGTGTTGTTTCTGTGGTAATGCTTTCGTGGCAAATCTGATATCTAGAAGATTCAGTGCCTTTTGCAAGTTGCTACGTTGTGATTGTGATGTTTCAGTTCCACCTTCAGATATCACTAGGTAGTCTGCTTGAGTTTTTCATCAAGTGCAACTATATCTTCTGGTTGCGGCATAGGTATTGTGCGCACGCGGTACATTGAGAATGTTATTTGCTTACTTGCTAACGGGATTGAAAGCGTCATTAATAATCCTTCGTCAATTGTTAGAGTGTCTGTCAGAAGTTGGGCCTCGTAGTAAGAAAAATATCGTTCAGCGGTATGGCTAGCGATATCCAATCTTCTGACATTGCTCGCTCCTGTACCACTACTTCTAAAATGCGGAACAATGAATCTTTTGTTTGTAGAGACATTGGCAATTGATTCCTTAGAAGAGTTGTTATCGCAGTCATGAGGTTCAGTCTGAAAACATACAGCGCTGATCTATATGTTATTATGTTTTTGTACGCAAAATGCAGTAGTGACGCTACTGAATCATAGTTAAAATTTAACTGTTGTCTCAAAAAAAGAAATTGGGTGCAGTCTCGCAGCAAATGTATATTTCTAGAAAAAAATGTCGAATTGCTCCTCAACAGTTCTCCAGTTTTCATTTTGCACCTTAACGATTTGGTCATGTGCTTGACGTATTGCCGTAAGTTCTTTTGAGACCATGAAGACTTTCTCATTTGTTTTTTTTTGCTCTCAGTCGGTGAACGTCTGTTGAAAGTTTGTCGACGAAATCTGTAATCCGTTCTATGTTTTTTGCGTTTTCCTTAGCCTTCTCTAGGCGCAATCCAAAAATTCCTTTTAACCCGCATCCTTGATTGCCAACAATAATACCTCCACCGAACAGACCGATTAATGAAACAGCTATAGCTGCAGGTCGTTTTGTTTGTCGTGGCGCATTGGTGAAAGTTGTTGGTTTCAAGAATTTTTTTGTCTCTTATCGCAGTTTGTCTTCATCTTGGCGTGCAAGTTCCGTTTCTTTGTGAAGTTGAGTTATCAACCACTGGATGTTGAAAGTAGAATCGTTTGAGTTGATATTTGTTGAGAATTTAATGTTGCAGAAAACACTGGGATGCATCCATAGATCGTCTAGTTTCTTCAAGTGGTTGTCAATCTCTTTTGTCATTATCAAATCGAAGTTATGAAACGGTACCAAAAGTTCAATGTTTACGAATGTTTCCGTGAGAAGGATTTTTGATTCTTCATTGAACAGTACACCGTTTGTCATCATTTCATCGTCATTAAATATTGTGTCGACGTCTGAAATCCATCCGCTCGATGTAACACTGATGAGCACTATCAGCGTTGTCAACAGCACTAAGTGTTGACATGTGGACTGAAAATTTGATTGTGTTTGTTATTGCGAGTACGCTTAAAATTTCAAGATTTAGGCTAGGTCTAAGATTTAGGAATAGGACTAGGACTAGGACTTTAAGTTAGGAAGCCTTTTTGTGTTTTTCTTTCGTTTTGTTCTGTGTCTGCTTGTGTATGCATGTGTCTCTTTGTGTGTGTTCTTGTGTTTGTTCTAACAACTAACATATTTTTTTGTGTTTCAGGTTTTCTTCAAGTGTTTGTATATAAATAAAATGTTGATTATCATCCTGTTTTCAATCTCCTGTTTTGCTGCGTTCTTTGTTTTTTCTCCTGTTTTATGTTTAGTTTTATGTATTTAGGTTTGAACGAGTTTTTCAGTTTTGAACTTTGAAATGTGTTGCAACGTAACTCTTGGAGACTTTGGTCTTCTCTGTTGTTCTAATGTCACACTCTACTTGACACTGAGTGGCGGTGTTGTGTCTTTTTTGCCTGAGCGCGCTCAACTGTGTCTCCTGGAGGTGGGCTCGTCTGCTGTGGACGAGCAGAGTGACCACTCGTGGTTAGTATTACTTGTAATACTACCACTTCTTGTGGTTTTGAGGTTACTCCTTAGAAGAGGAATATAGTTGCGCAAACTCAGCCTTTAATCTCTGTTAAACCTTCTTTTAATTTGTTTAGCTGCTTGTTAACGTTACAGGTAATTTAACTTGTTTAAAGTGAAAAACTTAAAATTTTTTTCAAATTGCTTCTTTCAAGTGAAATCAAAATAAGTGTAAGTTTGATCATTTCAGAGGGTGAGTAATGAATCAAGTGAATCTACCAAATGGTGTCAATGTTATAAGCTGATTGCGTATTGGGAAAATGTCCACTAGTTCCAAGTTGGAATCAATGGGTTGTACTTTAATGGATCTTTCTAGTCACTTCACAGACCCAAATGCGGTTAATCCAAAAAGTTTTAATGTTGGCGTCAAGATCCCTGGAGCTACTCTTAAATTAACTGCCAAAATGAAAAATGTGTCTGGGTTGCAAGATGAAGCGGAGGAATTTTATGATTTGATTTGCGGCTTGGAGAAGTTGTATCGTGTGCTGTCTTTCAAGAGGTAAAATTTTTGAATTTGTTTTTGGCTTCGCTAGTCAGAATATCTAAATGTATCCATTGGAAATTTGCTCAGTTGGTAAATTATTCGCTCTGAGTCCTTCTACTGGTAATAAGCAGCCTAGAGCAATCCATATAGTTTTTTCCGCTTATCTCGCTCAGTCTGACTTATTACGATTATGCACACCCGAAAATCTGTTTATGTTCTGCTGGATAGGGCACTTCCGGCTTGAGTGGGGCTTCCCTTCTTACTGCTTCCAGTATTCTGGTGAAACAGTATTTATTCCTCCTGGGTGCTGCTATTTTTGCATTAAAATGGCTCGTGAAAATAAGTTCACTTTGGCGGTTGCTCGGATATGTACACTTGCCTTTGTAAATATATGTGCCTGTTTCTTTGATGATTTTTTATTATGTTTGGCTGGACTCTTTGAAATGTGCTCCTTTTTAAGTTATCTGTATGTAAATCAAATTTATCATTATTTTTCAAAATTGCCTGCCTCTGTACATTTTGAAGAGCTTCGGCCAAGCAGGATTGACGAACACCAAAAAAGTATTTTTTTTGACAAACAGAAGATATATACATGTGTTTGACTGAAAGTCAAGAAAGACTAAGACTGATCCTAATGGTGGCTTTAATGATCGGAATCTCTCAATTAAATCCGGTATAATAGTTTCCAAATAATTCAAAACTCTGCGCTCTGTCTCTTGAGATCAAACGAGAGGAAAAAACAATGACTTGTGCTACTACTAGCCACCGTGTTCATTTCTGGACTACAGTTTTTATCTCCCTGATTAACTCGCGTTCGATACGGTGTGTCAATGATTTCAACCTCAGTTCGGCCTTTGCGATATATTGTCGTCTGAGTCACCACCTGATTTCTCAATCCGAATCTGCTTGTAGAAGTCGAAGTTCCCTGTGTGTTGTCTGGGTCTCGAAATCTAGCAGTATTTGCTAAAATTGTCCGCATTTGAGGTGAAAAGTTGTTTTCGACTGGTTCAGTACAAGTCTTAGGCGTTGCAACTTTCACCTTTTTGTTAAATGACACTTTTTTTCTCGCAGTTGATGGCCCTTGCTTCGGCGTCGAATTTGAGGGATTCTATGGGTCTCTGTTTGCCTCTAATCGTGCATGTATTTTAGCAGGTACCTCAATCGCTTCGTGTCTTGCAGTTGCGGGCTCGGGAACAACATATCCGTGATTTTCAACCTCGAAGACATCCTCATTCACTTATTCAAGTTGAATTGGCTGTGGAGCTTCAATCCGTTCATCTGCAGGTATTATGTCAATTGGCACCGGTTCCGGAAAGTGTAATGATACTGTAGCGTCATTCTGTTCAAGAGGCTCAACATGTGATGCTGGTACCGCACCGTCTACTGCTGGAGGCACGGGAGCACCATGCACATAGTGGAGAGTGCTGCCGGATTGCCAGGAAACGTCCACGTTACTCTGTTTTGGGCGCTGTCGTTTCGTCTCCAGTATTTGTGTTTGGTACCAGTGTTTCTTGTAAGTCTTTTACATATTGCAGTTGTGAGTCAAACAATTCTGGCTCGCCCCGTTACTTCCCTAACAAGGGATCAGTAATGAATTGCTTTTTGTCTATTGGTGAGATATCTTCAACATTTTTTTGCGGCTCGCAAGGTCTTAACCTCATTCTACGAACCACTTGTGTATAATTGGTGCCTGTTTTACGAATCAAATAATTTGACGTGGTGTAGACTTTTTCTACTCTGTACAACGGTAGCCAAATCAGCATAGATTTTGCAACAAAATAATTTTGTAATTTCAGTTTTGGATTAAGTAAGAGACAGTAGGAATGTTTTTTCGGTGGTGATGCTTTTGTTTTTCGATCAAAATAATTTCTGTACTTGTGATATTTTATAATAAAGTTTTTCTTGTTCTCAGCGTATTTTTCATTCAAAGCGTCTCGTTGGTTTTTAACAAAGTCAAAGTTCCATTCTAGACAACTTTTTTTTTGAAATTTCAAATCTGGAGGCTTAAATGGCTCTCTGCCGTGAAATAGATGCGACGGAGTGCAATCTATAGTCAAGTAGTATGAAGTGTTATGTATAAAACAAGCAAGATCAACATAAAAATACCAATCGCTCCATTGATCTGATGAGTTTAGCTTAAGGATACGCTTAAGGACTCGCTCAATTCCGCCTAACGACTGTGCATGCTTAAGCGTGTTTTACTTCTAATAACAAAGCTAGCGCATGAATCATTGATGCTACAAAAACTGTCCCTAGATCTGAAACAATTGTCTCCCGAATATAACTATGCTTATAGAAAATATTTACTAGCGCTGTTGCTATTGGTTTTTGCATTTCCTGATGTCAACGAAACAGCAAAAAGTTATTTCGTGAAGACGTCAATTCCGGATAGTACGTAAGTATACGCTGATGACTGAGAAGGACCTACAAGGTCTATTTGCAACATATCACCCGGATAAGATTGAAGGCTAGACAGTTCTTGCAGCAGCGTAGTTAATTGTGATTGTAAAGCTCGTTTTGCTTGAAGACATGAAAGACAATTTCTAATAGTTTGCCATAGGGTTTCGCTAATACCGGGAAAAAAATCTGTGTCAAAATTCTGCGACTATACACGTTCCGCCAATATTTCCAGCTGTAGTTGTGTTGTGCCTTCGGTAAGCCGTTTATTTTTGCAAATGCTGTGTGACGCAAAACTGTTTGTATCGCAATTGTCTTTTATCGGAGTAAAACAACCTACACAAAACGTCATTATCTAAGACTAGACGTGGTAAGTGCTTTGCATATTTACAAAGCTCAAAACTGCTGTAACTCAAGTCCTCTACTGGTGTACCTCTCACCCATTGAATTACTTTCTAAATTGTTGAATCTCTGTTTTGCTCATGTCTCAGATCTAACCGTTCGTGCTCATTCTCGGTTAGAAAGTCATCAAAAAGACTACGCATTCGTAAAGCATTTAAGGTTTTTTCGATTTTAAGTTTACATCTCACTACTTTCTGATAATTAGCTGGTTATTTATGCATATCTAAAAATTGTGAAACTAATTTTTGCTTATTGACTGCCTGAAGTGTTTTTTATAACGTTTACAGTTACATCTGATTGCTCTGTTGTTTGGCTATGGTCTAACTCAGATATAAAAAGATCAGGCGTTTTCGATGTCATAGAAGCTTCAATTTCCTTAACTGGAATGCGATTTGTTTTTTTTAACGTAAAAGTTTCATTAGAATCGTTGTTCATACTTGACGAAAAATCTGCTGCTGCCTTAGCTGCTCCTGGGATATGTCTTACTACAATATCAAATGATAAAACGCGGTCAAGGAAGTTCCAAAGAGCAGGTGGAACCGTTTTTGCTTGAAAAAATTTTGTTAAGCTTCTGTTGTCTGTCAATACTAAAACTGGTTTTCCACATCCCCAGATGTACTGTCCAAAGTGTTCCAGTGCAAAGTATACTGCCAAAAACTCTTTACAAAAGATCGAAAGTTTCAATTGTGCATGAACAGTTTAGAGCCAAATCCAACTGGTGCGTAGATAGTAGTTTCTGTGCCTGCGTTCTCAATTTTTACAAAGTATTCGATCATAAGAACGAAACCAGCTTGCTAGTAACTTGCATCTGTCAAAACCACATATCGCTGATTAGGTTTTGCTAACCGAAGTGTCATTTTTGTAGCAGTAAGTAGCTTTTCTCGCAGTTTTTCTAAAGCTTGGACGTGTTCGTCATTTATGAAGAACTCTGCGTTAAATTTCAAAAGTTTGTAGAACGGCAGAAAAATTTAGTTTAGGTTTGGCAGAATGTTTCGAAAAAATTGAAAAAAATCCATTTAACCGCTTAACTTGTTTTACAGTTCTTCGCATTTTCACTATTTTCAAAAACTTATGAATTTTTGCGGACTCTGGCTGGATACCATCTGTTGTTATCAATTTCCCCAGGAATTTAATTTTTTCAGTGCTTATATGACATTTTGCTGGTGCTAATTTAAGGCCAGATTTTCTGATGCAACTAAAGATTTTTTTTATGTTAGGTACTATCTCCTCAAATTTTCCAACACCACAGCCTATGTCATCCATGAACTGTGTACAAGATCCTGCTAAGCAAGGATCAAGATAGTTGCGAATAAATGCACTAAAATCTGTTACGGATTTTGCGAGTCCTTGTGCTAAGCACTTTTAAGCGTATGTACGAAATGGATAATTAAATGCTAAGAGTTGGAATGACTGAACGTCGGCCATTTGGACACCATGGTACGCTTGGGAACAATCGAATTCATTCAAAAAAGATTTTCGGGCAAAATGATTTGTAGCATCCGACATATTAGAGATTGGAACGTTGGAATCACGAAAGTCCTGACGTAAGAGATGATTCACTCTACGCAAATCTAATAACAAACGGAGGCGACCGTTCAATTTTCTCTGCGCAAAAATAGGACAAGGGTAACGTGAAATACTGAGCGTTGTTATGATATTATCATATTGCATTAATGCTAATTCAACTAGGAAATTGTCCCTTAGATGAATTGCAGTTGGGTGAGTGACTTTGAGAGTGAGCTCTTTTATTTTCATCTGCATTTAGCTTAACTTTGTATTCAGTATTATAACCTACGTCGAAATGGTGTCGTGCAAATATATCATTGAATTCTAAGAGTAATTTTTGAATTCGTTGCGTTGTTCCTCGTTAAGGACTGAATTTTACCATTGAAATTAATTTTAAAACCAAATTTTGTCATTTTTGTTTTTCAGAGGCTTACGTTGTTCGGCTCCACGAAATTCTTGGAGCTGGTTATATTTTTTCCGCTGAACAGGTGTTACTTTTTTATATGTATCCCAAGTTTCTGGTGTTGGAAACCACAATTTGTTATATTCTGGAGGTGGTCTATCCGGTTGCAATTCGCCTTCAATCGTACTAACTTGCAGAAGTTTATTTAGCTTCTGCTCAAAATTTTCACTGTTTCTCATTTTTGCTAAAGAAATTAGTCTGAGAACAAGTGAATGGAGAAATTGTGCTTGTCTCGGTGTAATAGGTTTGAATTTAGTCTCAGTATCTTTACAAATCGTTACAGCTCGATCGTTAGGATTAAAAACACTAACTATAACTATGAGCGTTTTGTCTAAATGATTTATAGATGACATCGCCAGGAGATCATGTTTTTGTTCAAAGTTTTCATTAGGCGTGATAATACCGGTAACTTCTGCAATTTCAGTGTTTTGATTTTGAACAAAACACTCTATTATGTCCTGTTGAAACGGTTGAGTAACTGTTTTCTTTGAAGCCACCAAGGAATAATCTCTCTCAGCTTTTTCAGAAGGATTTTTCAATTTAGGCTTTAACTCATTCAACTGAAAAGTAAAATCTGAAAAGTTTTAAAATGCAGATCCTGGAGATATTTCGATTTTATAATGCTTGAAAAACGAATTGCCTAACAACATATGGTTCATTTTTGGTAGGATAGGGAAATTTTCTTCAAATTCAGTGTTCCCAATGAAAAACTTAACTTTAGCTTGATGCTGAATATTAACGGGTATGCCAGAAGCCATTTTCACAGTTGTATACGGACATTTCAGTAATTGGATTATCAAGTTATTGTTTTTCAGTTTTTTCATGAATCACTTGTGGCATTGCAGTTGCGCAAGCACCTGTATCTACTAAGGCTTTTTGTTAAACTGAAATTGACAATTTAAGTTGCACGCAGTGAGGGACATCTCCTTCCATTAGAATAACTGCGTTAATTTCGATTTCAGTGGGTTTTGATTTTTCAGAGAGGCTTATTTTTGACGGTATATACCGCTTAGGAATGATTACATCTAAAGATGAGTCGATACTAAAAATAGTTCCTAGCTGGTGTGGCGAAGTTAATTTTTCGAGTTTTAAAGGGTTATTGTGAACTGAATTTGCAACGGTAGCAGATTTTGTTTCCATAAGCATCAAATCCTCTTAAGGGTTTTGACCTTGCATTGTATGAAGTTCTTACTTGTGGCTGACGTGGGCCACTGTTAATCGCACCGTTTTGTCCAAAGTTCCGGTTTGGACCACTTTTTCTCTTTCTACCACTGTTATTGTCGAAACTGTTGTTTTGATTCCAATTACCAGCAAAACTGCTATTTCGCTGGTTCCAGTTCTGATTTTCACAATTCTCTCGATCAAATCGATCTTGGTCATTATATTGATTAAGCGGTGCGACAGGCTGGGGAACAGGATCAGACAACGCTCTTTTCGCTAATGTCTGGAGATTTACCAGGAAATTATCAGGCGTCATTGTCTTCTGATCGTATTTCATTGTCTCAAATTTGGATTTCATTGATTTGGATTGTTCAAATGCGCCCTTAGTGAAATTAAGCTCTGCGCAAAATTATTGCGAACTGCTTGCTCAAGTGTTAAACAGTTTTTTAATGCCTCATCAGCCAGGTGTAACTGCAGAGAGCCACTTCTCTGTGCGTTCACTACATTTGCTACATCTACTTATCTCCTCAGCTGAGACAAATTGGCACCAATTTTCGTTAGGAAGACCACTAAACATGGCTAGGGAGACGTTTGAATTTGGATTTGCCATTACTTAAGTCTTTTTTTAACATTAAAGCCAAGTTTTCAATGCAAGTGCAGTGTCTCAGGTGTTGTTTTAATCTGACTCCGTTTATCCGTGGATTCTTATGCTATAAAACCTAAATCTTAACTTGGGTATTCTAGATGCTCAGCAGATTGGACTTAGTTGTATTTATGTGCAAAAAAACTGGACTTTACCAGCTATTAGGGTCACTTTACTGCTTTACTTAAATTTAATTTAGTTTTTACTCCGGTTTTAAACTTGCCAGAGTTACGTTTCGCTCAGATTTCATCAAAGTTTTACAACAGAAAGCACTGAATGAACATGATAGATGAAAACAGTTTTGGATCAGGGTAGAGTTAGCGAAAGCATTACAAGGTTATATCAAAGGTAGTTAAGCTTACATTTGTGCTGAGATCGACCAGAAAAAGTTTTCTACTGTGTCGAAAATAGGGTCAGTTTTATGATAAAGCAAATATAATCAATTCATCTGCATCAACTCACGAAACCCTGATTGGTGCTCACGTATATCAATTGGTTCCATTCTGCTTGCCATCACCAAATTGATTCCACTTGAAACTGATTCCACTTGAAATTGGTCACTTGAAACCACTAAGAGCGCTCTTGCCAAAACTCAAATTATTTCAGCCAGACATCTGCTCGTCCCACTGATCCAGATGGCTGTCCAGATGTTCATCCGGCGTTGACAATCACAATTTGATGAGGTTCGGTCAATATTTTGTCGTTATTCGGTAATATAATAGAAAATTTTCAAATTTTTTGAAGTTTATTCAAGATTTCTCAAAGTTAATTCAACAATTTTTTCTTCGCTGTCGCCATCTAATAAGTCTACTTTCGAGACTTGAGGTGTTTCGGGATGCGCAGGCGAGTTTTAATCAAAAACTGTAACAATAGAAGTTACAATTGCCGAATGATACTTTTTAGTAAGTAATTTTACACAACATCTATAAATATAAACGTTATATCATTTTCATTATTAAACAGCTTTTCGGTTAAACTAATTCGATCAAGGTTTGTATGGTTAAATAATGTTACAGTGAAATATCACATACCTTAGACATATAAAACTAGTTTTGGGTTAAAGATTTTTGTTTATCGGCATTCCGTTCTTGTTTTCTTCAAAAGGTAAGACTGTCTAAATATCATTTCTAAAGTTCAAATCCTTCAAGTTCAGTCAAAGTTCATTGATATTTAATTAGGAACCGCAAGCCGTCCAACAGCAACTTTAGGGACTAGCTATTTAAAGCACAAAAACTAGTCAAGTTCCACTGGGGAGGAGGTGTTGACGGAATTCCACTGATCAGCGTTAAACTCAATCTTTCACAAATTCCTAAACCTGCAGCCGCTTACTGATTTAAAGCCCACATCCATCCATTTTTTAAGCGCGCGGTTTTTCTGTTGATGAATTATCAGAAATTTTTGGATATACTGGAAAAGATAAAATGTAATATATACTAAATAGATACTAAACAAATGTAATAGGCAACAACTAAGCTTTAATGGAAAACACTGTTTTCCATTATAGTCTTCCAGCTTGGTAGTCATTAACAAATAATCCATTTTCTATACCGTAAGTATACCATAATGGGGGGGTATAATGGGAGGAAGCAAAATCCGCAGCCTCCGGAAAGCAATTGGGGTAACATAACGAACTGGAAAATCAATGACAATGCAGACATAAGTAATGATTAAGTAACTCTGCTTGAAGTCACTGAGATCTTCTGGCGTTTATCGAGAACCGCGAAGTGGTTTGAGATATTAGGTCATTTTTCGAAGTGACTTCTGCAAAATCACTTAACCATGCTTTAAACAAGAAATGGGCACGTTTTCAAATTGATGAAAGTCAACGGAAAACAACTTTTGTCTAAGTAGCAGCTTCTGGCATTTGGACTTCTGGCACTGCAGACTTTCGGCATTTTAAAATATGCACGCGAGTGTTTTGAGATACTATTTTGCTATTGGGCAAGGGTGTGTAGTATGAGGTACGAATAGTTGATCAGATTGTAACAATTTATCATTTGATTTTCCGTATCTTTAGGGGTTTTAAATACAAAAATACATAATTTGAATGGAGCAACTCTCAACCAAACGTCTACTAACAAATACATAATTGAACCCATTAAAATGGCCGACAAGAAAAACGAACGATACTCAAGACACCATCAACTTAATCCGAACCAAGTTAAGTTTCGCGCTCCTACGAAGCTGTCTCTTATGTCTCAGGGGACGTAGAGCCCTCAAGAATTCATACACACCCGCCGATTTTACTGTGTCTGCAGTTGATGAAGAAGGAAGGCTGTTTTGTTTAACTAATTTTACTAGACAATGCTACCTGATTCCGCTTAGTCAATGACCTTGCTAAAAATCCATTTTGTTTACCTTCTGTTTGACGATGCTATGAGCAAATACTTGATTTCTTAAATCCTCTGATGCTTCGTTGTTTCTTAATTTGGATCTTTTCCGTTTGTGCCCCCCCCAGCTTAGTGGGTGCATATTATTTGCAACCCCCAGAGGCACGTGCAATATTTTTACATAATGATTTACTATGTAATGACACGTGCTATGTAACTGGGGGGAGCATAACGTACTGGGGGGGGGGGGCACAAACGGAAAAGATCCCTTAATTTAATTTTGCACCCATTGAGCACCCATGAGGCGCGTAGAGAAGTGGGGGCGGTTGGGGGAGGGGGATTGGAGGGGGTCAATAACAACGTGAAAAGATCTTTGCTATTGTCGAATGACTATGTGGTGAGTTGGAAGCAGAATAGATCCTACATCTCATGTCAACGTCGTATTCTGTCATCATTTAAACTTTTTGCGATGTGACCTTTAATTTTTGTAATCAAAAATCACCTGGAGCGGGAATCAGTGATGAGCGAAGAATTTTCATCACACCAAATATCTCAAAACGCGGGAAAACATGTCAATAAAAGCAATGAAGTATACAGTAGATTTATTCGCAATTCGTTATTGTGTCTGAATTATTCTATTGATAATTATTCTGCACTAGCAACTATGGGAAAGCAGTCTACCATTTCTTTGTCGGCAGCAATTCTTGTCGTCATTTTGTTGTGGTTCACTTTTCAAACTGTTAGTGTGGATGGTCGAGCATTGTCGCGGGAGGACGAGGTTGAAATGATCAAGGGAGTCCCAACCTTTTGTATCCTTCGTGCCACCACCACGGCAGGCGATAATAGCACCATGGAAGGCGTTACCACGGGAGCAACAGATGCGGAAGTGCAAACGACTACAGCCGGCAGCTATTTCGCCCCTCTACCAGATGATGACTGAATTGACTAAGTATGGGAGACGTTGTTATGTCTCCAGCATGCGTGTGGCATGCAACCAAGTTTCAGGACCAAGCTTTGTTTTGGATTTGCGTTGAATCAATTTTAATCTTTTTATCAACATTTCATGGATAATTGAAGAAATTGGCTGGCATATTAGTATCAGGTTACAGGGGTCGTTTCTCCATAAATCGCTAAGACGTATTCAATTCAATAAGACAATAAGAATCGGCTACACTTTCTTGTATAGTACTCATTTAATGTATTTAATGTATTCAAAGATGGATAAAAGAATTGTCATCTTTTTACTGCAAGCTTTAGCGTATGTTTATACGGGCTCAATACTATGGCCGCGAATGGCATCTTGGTATAGGTTGATACAGATTTAAAGCAGACATCAATGACGTCAGTGTGTTTGTGCGATGTGCTTGGTTTCATATAATATTCTAAGAACCATGATGGTTTTGGAAAAAAATTGCAGGCAAGGCCTCAGAACCACAAGGTTTTAGGCCTAAAAATTTACGTAAACGTGGTGAATGTGATCACTGTGAATGTGATCAAGAGAAACACATTGATGCTCTTCAAATTTTTTTGCCAAGGATTGCAAACCAGTATAAGATCCAGAAGAACAGCACAAAATTGTTCCACAAGCGCAACCTAATCCCAGTTTCCAGAATTACAAAGGAGGGAGCCATAACACCGTAACACAAGTGGGACAATTTCTCCCGAGATATAAACAACCGTGGGACTACCACTTTTAGTTTTACTTTGCAGTAGAGTTACGAATGTAGTTAAAATTCAATGACGTGGAAATCCTCCTCAAATTCAAATGGGATTCTTCTGACTGCAAAACTACTAAGATTGAGAACAACTGAATTGTTGAAAAATTAGCGGAATAGAATATTAGTCGGCGGTAAACTTTACATAAATGAACTATGACAATTAATCAGACAAGGGCAAACTTTAGTACTAATCAACAGAATATGAATTTAAAATTGTACAACTGTACCACACATCCTCGGCTCTAATAAATTTTTAAACTCTAGCCGTGTAAAATTTATGATATTAATAACATATATACTGGTTATTGTAAGTAGTAGATAAATGTGAACAACAGCAAGCCCACAGATAATCATAGTGTAAATGAGAAACTTATGCAAGAGAAATTACTTTAACGGAAACTCGTTACATTTACGTTCAATCGTAAACGTAAAACACAAATTAATGCACAATTCTGGTGCGAATGCAATAAATTTAATGATTAAGGTTTACTGCACTGAAAACCATATTCAATTTAACAGTTGCAAACTTAATAGTTCACAAATAGAAATTGACAATTAACAGAAAACATTGCGCAATAGTGGCACAGATCCGAATCTTGATTATATGAAGTACAATTGAATGAATCAGTTTTAAACTAAATTTTAAGGAGAGCAATAATTTAATCAGTTTTAAATGACAGTTTTACTGAGTTTTCAATTTGATTTTCGGCGTCAAAGTTGCTCATGCTTATTTCCCTTGCATACTCATCGCAGTTGTATTCTTCTGGAGACCATGTTCCATCTGGAGGAGGTGGAGGAGAGCTGACAACCGGCAGCTCGAAAGACGTTTCAATTGCAGGTGGTTGGAGTGCCTCTTCTTGAATTACCGTCTCTACTACTGGGTTGACAGTTTTTTGTCGTTTGGGCGCAGGGGCAGAGTCTTCGCTTATCGAACACACTTAACTTTCAAATCCAAAATAGTCTGGAGCCTTTCTATTCTTTTGGATTTTGACGTTGAAGGCGAGGCGGTTGACGAGGTGACCAATGAGGCAGCAACAGAGGATGCATTGGACATATTCAACGTGGTCGAGGATTGTCGCGATCGAGTTCTTCCCGTTTGAGGTTCTTTGGTTTACGAGAATCATCGCCTTAGATATATTGCTATTGGCACTCGAAACTCCTGAAGCAGCATCGGACTGGGTGGGTCTGTGGCGAATATTAATCACCCCGATATTTTTTCTTAAGGTCCATCGTATGCTGCGCTATCTTCTCTTCTGTTCTCTTCTCATATGGAAGAGACGTCGCTGGGCGTACTGCCAAAGATCCGTATTGCGCTCAGCACGGGTGCCGAATTTGGCGATATCATTATTTCGCACTCTGACTTCGGAGACTCCAGGTTCCTTAATAACCGTTGTCGTAGGCGATGTCCTTACAACTGTACTACACGGGACCAATGTTTCCCAGAGATCATGGAGATCCTTCTTTGATCTTTTTGACACTTTTGGGTCCAGCTTGATGACCAACGATTTCTCCGTTCGTGGTATCGGGTCGTTTAGTTTGGGGTGTATTATAAATCGGGATACCGATTTGTTTTTGTCCCCATTGTATCTGCGTCATGCATCGACCTGGGCCTTTTGCATTGCCTCTTCTATCAAAATGTCGCTGCGATCTCCAGTCATGCATCTGTTTTCGTCGAGAAATTCCTCCACGGGTACAGTGTCTGCGTCTAAATAGTGGCGGAGAATGTTTTCATATAATAAACTTGATGACTTTGGTATCGTGATAATGTTATTTAGTGGTGTGTTTGGCTTTCTTCAGAAATGTGCTTTGAAAGGTGTTACATTTGTTGTCTTTTGTTTGCATATTCGTGATTTATATACTATTGATTTTATTGATTCTTTAATTGTGAATGTGTTATTTCTATTATCTAATTTCACGCAGCTTGGACGTCTTTTAGTTGTTTGTATGAAACGCTCCACTGATCCAATAGCTCTTTGGTCATTAGCAGGGGCAGTGATAATGCTAATGTTGTTTACAGAAATTGTTTACTTTATATCCAAATAAACAACGTGCTTTATCTAATCTAATTTTTCGGTGGACACCGTGTATTTGAATATATTCATCTAAATTTTAATTACATTAGGTCCATTAGCTTTATCAAAGACTTCTACAGTAGGGTATTTGAAAAAACGGTCAATACATGCGAGAAAAAGTATGTCTTGATCTTTTTCATTTGTAATAGGGCCGCCGAATCAATTTGTTTTTCTTCATTAGGTTTTGAACAATTTAATAAAGGCTTCCATTTTGACGCCGGAACAAATGGTTTAAGGTTCTTACTAATATCAGTACAAGGCTTGCACTGGACAGCCTTGTTAGGAATCTCGCGGTGCATATAAGGCCAGAAAGCATACTGTCCAAGGGTTATCGTTCCCGTGCTGCCGGGGTGAGTGAGGTGTAGGCTCTCTAACACGGCGTCCTGGATTGAGTGTGGTATTGCCACACGTTCGTCCATGCCGACGCAGCCTGACCGTACGTAAAGATCCCTCCAATAAGAAAAGAGATAAGGGTTCACCTCTTTACACCGTTTTGCATCATTTTGGAGGATACAATCTCGCACCTCCTTGAGGACTGCGTCCTTACTTGTTAGCACAGCAAGGAACCCTTTTGTAAATAGCTGCGTCGAGTTATTTTCAAACACCTCTTCTTTAGACAATTCAAAGTTTGGGGAATTTGGGCCTTCATCGGAGGAGTAGGTCGAAGTCACTGCGGAGTTTGGTGTGGATTGAAAAGTGACTCTGCTGTGATTAGGAGGGGTTTGTGGAATTGATCTCGGACTGCTCATCTTTCTTTGAGAGATTGAATGTATGTGTGATAAGTTTGAGTTTAATTTAGAATGATGTTGGATTTTAGTTGACTTTTATGTACACTGGAATTTAAATGGATTTGAGCCGCGTTTGCAGAATTTTCAGGAAGCAACTTAGTTGTGTTACGATTAAAGGAAGAAAGCAAATTAGAATAGTTTGTTGAGTTAGGATGTGAGGCAAGTGTGGAATGTGTGTGATTGACGCTGCTAAAGTGCTGTGATTGACAGTTTTGCTGTGTGGTATTTACATAAATTGCTGCAATAGCGTCACGAATGCGGTAATTGTTGCTTCCGCAAATTCCTCATTGTTTTTGTTTGTAACTTTGGCTTCTTGATTTGGTTGGCGGGAAAAGTAATCCACCAGCCCCATTTTTGCGCCTGGTATATGTTCAATATTAAAATCGAAAGGTAAATAGCGATCTACCCAACAGGTTAAATGACTATTATATGATTTTTTTAGAAGGGTGTTCTTTCATTATAGAAAAGAGTGCTCGATGATCTGTGATGATTGTGAATGACTTGCCAAATAAATAATATTTAAAATATTCTACAGACCACACAACTCCTAACAATTCTAATTCATTAATGCTGTAGCGTTCCTCATTTGAATTCAGGAAACGAGACGCAAATGCAACTGTATGCCAAACTTTCGGCGAACGTTGTTCTAATGCTGCTCCTAATCCAGCTCGAGATGCGTCGCATTTGATTCGGGTTTTCAAGTGGGGATTATAATGTGTGTTTTCTGTTGCGTTTGCGTTTTTATTTTTAATTGCTTGGAAATGAGTTTCAAGTTCATCATTCCAAACAAATTTGGTATTCTTTTTAAGCAATGGTCGAATTGGATGACATAATTGAGACAAGATAGGGATGAATTTACCTAGATAATGAACTGAACCTAGGAACGATCGTAATTGTTTTAAATTTTTAGGTGCTGTTTTAGTTTCAAGTGGTGCATTTCCTGATTGAGTAAATTTATGACCTAACCATTCTATTTCGGTTTTTGCAAAATGGCACTTCGGTAAATTTATTCGTAAATTATCATCGTCCAATTTGTTTAAACATTTGTAGACTAATTTTAAGTGATCCTCTTTTGAGCCTCGACTGACTGTTATAATATCGTCTAAGAAACAGTCAATATTTTTAAGTCCGACTAATGTATAATCAACCACTTTTTGGAATGCTGCTGGCGTTTCCGTTAATCCGAAGAAACCGGTAATGAAGCGGTAAGTAACAGTTCCTTCACCGCTAACAATGTTGAAGTTGCAATGCCTAGCCGTTTCCGGGTCCAAATTAAATTGACTGAATGCGTACTTCAAATCCAATGTAGAGAATATGCTGTTTCCTGCGAGGCATTTGTATTTAATTTTTGTTGAATTGTGTCAATTAAATTATCTATATTTGGCATTTGATATTTATTTTTTATGGAAAGATTTATTTATTATTTTTGAATCTAAAGCTAGTTTAACTGTTTTGTCTCTTTTTACCGTGTTGACTTTAGGTGAGATTAAATTTTTATCTGAACATTTATTTAGTTTTGTGATGTGTTTTTCTGCAAGTATTTTTTAAGTTCGTCATTAACTAGTGGTAGTAAATTAATTGGAACTCTGCGTCTTTTTTGATGTGTAGGTGTAAAGTGATTATGAAGGGTAGATTTAACTGAATGTTTTAATGATTTACCAATTCTTGAGATAAGACCTGGAAAATCAAAATGCCATCTCTTTTTTGATTAAACATAGGTTTTGATCGACATTTGCAACTTGTTTTTTTTGGGTTAGAGAAAAGCCTAGCTTTGGGAAGAGATCTCGTCCGATGATGGGTCTATGGCCATCTTTCACTACTTTCACATTAACATCCGTAGCTACCCAATCATTGCATTTGATTGATGTCTTGATCACTCCAATTATTTTGATTAAATCATTAGAAAAAGTTTTTAGGTCATGCATTTCTGGTGATTTTAGTCAAAACCTTCCTTCCAACATAGTATTCGCAAGACTTTTATTGATTAAAGTGCGCACGCTTCCCGAATCCACCAAGGTTTTTGTCTTTGTATTCCCGATGCAAATGTCTAAGTTCACCGCCGGCTCCGTTTGCGAGTGTCGTTATTAATAGAGATTGTTGCAACGCAGTTGTCATTATAGTCATCATAATCCAAATCGTAATTAGCATCATAGATACTTTGTTTTTGGAACAATCTATCTATATGATTAACTTGCTCTCCAACTGTTGCTGAAGTACCCACCGTGGCCGCCTCGGAGATAGAATCGTCTACATTGTTTACTCTGGGTTTCGGCTTTCGCGAAGTGGTTAGCAATACCGCAATTTTTACAATTCTTCTAACGGGCAGGACAATTTTGTTGATGTGCAGCTGACCACCCATGGCCACAGTTTGGACAAATTGTAGGTTTTACGAATTGATTTGTTGGAGGTCGCGATCTATTCCAAGATCCTTGTATATTGTTTACTGATTTAGTTGTAATCTCATTTGTAGTCGAATGAACAGTGGTTCCAAATATCTTTAACTGGTTCTGTATGCCCATCTCACTGTTCATGGCAACTTTCAATGCCTTTTTAGCCGTTCTCGTTTCTTTTAGAAGTTCCCTTTGGATCTCGCTGTCTTGCATGTTGGCTATGAAAACGTCACGAATGATTGACTACTCATGACTTCCTAAATTGCAGTTCAAAGACGATTCCCAAAGACAACCGTTGAACTTTTCTACAGGTTCTCCATTCAATTGTATCCCGGTGAGGAAAGTATATCAATCAAACGTGATATTTCGTTGTATGGTAAATACCTGATCTCGGCTCTCCCAAGGTCCTTTGTTGTTACAAGATCAATTTGGATATTCGGTTCTTGGGAACCAAATATTCGTCGTCCTTCCATCCCCAAGCTGAGATAGGTCAAAGAGACAGCGTTTGTTGTTGCAAAACTTCCAAGGTTTGTCGCAACACAATATATCTGTAAGTTCTATCTTTTGACAACGATTTAACCACGCATTCTTAAGTTGCTCGTTTCGAGTTTTCCGATCTCATTCGCTCTGATATGTACTATTCTCAACATTATTCTCGTTTATAGATTCTGGAGGAAAGGTGACCGGAGGATCTTTGCGTAGAGTGTCGATTGAAATACCCTGTTTTGCCAGGATAGCCAACTCCAGCATTATTTGCCAGCGATCCCATCTCCGAGGTGGTTCTAGTGTTGGTTTCTCCCAAAATGGTTTGATTCTAAGGAGTGCACGTTCTTCGACTGCTGACTGCGCCATGTGATACCTCTAGCCACTGAGGTATGTATATGAGCCACGGATACGCTTTAAAGCTAATCAGTTGGATTCGAGACGCGAATCCAATGTTTCACTAAATGGTGGGATTAAAACTTTTAGTTTTACTTTGCGATAGAGTTACGAATGTAGTTATAATTCAATGACGTGGAAATCCTCCTCAAATCTAAATGGGATTCGTCTGACGGCAAAACAACTAAGATTGAGAACTGAATTGAATGAGAAAGTTTAGCGGAATGAAATGTTATCAAAGTGGGAAATATGAACAAAAGTTGACATATTAGTCGGCGGTAAACTTAACATAAGTGAACTATGACAATTAATCAGACAAGGGCAAACTTAAAATAATTTAGTACTAATCAACAGAATTTGAATTTAATATGGTACAACCGTACCACATATCCTCGGCTCATACCACAGCCTCCTTGACTTCAAAATATGATTTTTGATTCAGCGTCCTCAAGTTGAGGATACGTTGAAGATGATCTCCCCCTTAGTGTCTTTGATGGACTCTCCTCAAAGGAGTGGATGCCTGCCATGGATGCAGAATAAAATTTTCTGACGGAAATCCAGTTCTGGTAGTACACACAACTAACGCAAGGTGTAAAAACTCATGAGTAAACGGAACTTTGCAGCAACAAAACAGAAAGGTGAAAGGCATACTGACAAGAACAAAGCTCGCGTTGTGGCAAATTATTTTTTCCTGGAACAGAGAGGGTGGAGAATTTTCTAAAACGTACCTTCCAACTACTCCTATTTCGGCTGTTTTGCTGATAATCTGCTTTTGCAAGCCTCGAGCACTTGACATAAACCGGTATTCTTTAAAGAAGGATACGAAAGTTGTTACTCTAGCTGCAGCGTATCTTATGCGGGCTCAAACAATCGGGCTGCAATTGGTATTTTGGCTTTGGTTGATATAGGATTTAAAGCATGCATCAATGACCAGTGTGTGATTGTGCCGTGAATAAATGATGTTGCTTCTTTTTCTGGTCGGTTTCATAATATACTGCTCTGCGAAAGAACCTTGACTTTAATGATTGTTCTGTTAAAGATACGGACAGGCTTCCAGATAAGTAAGGTTTCAGAAGGACAACATCTTTTAGGTCTCAGTGTTTAGGTAGACCTGGATGAGATCAGTATGAACCAAAAGAAAACATCGATGTTTTTTTCCAAAAAATTGTCACAAAAGATTGCAAACCATTGTAAACTCCAAAGATAACCGAACAAAAATTTTTTCCACAAGCGCAACTTTATGCCGGTTTCAGTATTTCAAGGTGGGAGTAAATACAAGCATGTGTCAAAATAGTTACACCGCAACAGCAAATGGGATAAAACGTCTCCCAGAGAGATAAAACAACCATGTTGTTAGGCCTCAAACTTCGTTTCATTTTTTAGTTTTGATTAAGTGTCCTTAATGTGAGGATGCATTGAGGTTGATCTCCAATTGAGTGTTTACGATGCACTCTCCTCAAATGAATGGATATCTGTCACGGACGCAGAAAATAATTTTATGTTGGAAAATTAGTTCTGGATTTCCAAACAATTACAGCGAGGTGCAAAATCACCCAAGAATAAACGGAATTTTGCGGCAACAATAGGTGAAGGCAAAATTGAGACGCACGAAGCTAGCGTTGTGGTCAAACAAGTTTCCTAGGTAATGTATGGAAGTTTATCTCAAATGAACGTTAAAACTACACTTATTTCATCGGTTTAGTTGATAATCTAGCTTAGCAAAATTTATGGATTAGTGCCTTGATCTCTTGCCATAAACAGCATTTCTCATTGCGGTTATAAAAGAAAATCTATTTCTTGAGCAACCTTAGTAATTCTCAAAGTAGGGTTCAAACGGAGGTTTCTCTAATGCAAGGTTCAGCATAACTTGTACGAGCTCAAGCAATCATTTCTAAATTTGTATCTCGTTTTTTTTATAACGGGGTTTAAAGCATGCGTCAATGACCAGTGTGTGTTTGTGCGGGGAATAAATGATGTTGCCTCTGTTTGTGCTTGGTTTCATAACATAAAATTCTAAGTAAGGAACCATGATGTTGATGAATGTTTTGGGAAAAAATTGCAGGCAAGTAAGGCTTCAGAAGCACAAGGTTTTTCTTACGTTGACATGAATGAGATCACTGTGAATCAAGAGAAAGACATTGATGCTCTTCTCCAATGATTTTTTGCCAGAGAACTGCAAACCAGTAAAAGATCCAGGGGAACAGCACAACATTGTTCCACAAGCGCAAAGTAATCCGTTTCTAGAATTACAAAGGGGGGAGTAATACAAATATGTGCCAAAACAGTAACACCGTAACATCAAGTGGGTTAAAAAATCTCCCAGAGAGATAAAACAACCGTTTTATTAGGCCTCAAACTTGGTTTCATTTTTTAGTTTTGATTAAGTGTCCTCAATCTAAGGATGCTTTGAGGTTGATCTCCAACTGAGTGTTTACGATGCGCTCTCCTCAATTGAATGGATATCTGTCACGGACGCAGAAAATGATTTTCATGTTTGAAAATTAGTTCTGGATTTCCAAACAACTACAGCGAGGTGCAAAACCACTCAAGAAAAACCGGAACTTTGCGGCAACAAAAGGTGAAAGCGATATTGAGACGTACGAAGCTCGCGTTGTGGTGAAACAAGTTTCCTAGGTAATTTATGGAAGTTTATCTCAAATGAACGTTAAAACTACACTTATTTCATCGGTTTAGTTGATAATCTAGCTTAGCAAAATTTATGGATTAGTGCCTTGATCTCTTGCCATAAACAGCATTTCTCATTGCGGTTATAAAAGAAAATCTATTTCTTGAGCAACCTTAGTAATTCTCAAAGTAGGGTTCAAACGGAGGTTTCTCTAATGCAAGGTTCAGCATAACTTGTACGAGCTCAAGCAATCATTTCTAAATTTGTATCTCGTTTTTTTTATAACGGGGTTTAAAGCATGCGTCAATGACCAGTGTGTGTTTGTGCGGGGAATAAATGATGTTGCCTCTGTTTGTGCTTGGTTTCATAACATAAAATTCTAAGTAAGGAACCATGATGTTGATGAATGTTTTGGGAAAAAATTGCAGGCAAGTAAGGCTTCAGAAGCACAAGGTTTTTCTTACGTTGACATGAATGAGATCACTGTGAATCAAGAGAAAGACATTGATGCTCTTCTCCAATGATTTTTTGCCAGAGAACTGCAAACCAGTAAAAGATCCAGGGGAACAGCACAACATTGTTCCACAAGCCCAAACTAATCCGTTTTTAGAATTAAAAAGGAGGGAGTAATACAAATTTGTGCCAGAATAGTAACACCGTAACACAAATTGGGACAAATTTTCCCCCGGAGAGATGAAACAACCGTTTTGTTATGCCTCCTTGACTTCAAAATTTGGTTTTCGATTCAGCGTCCTCAATCTGAGGATCCATTGAAGATGCTCTCCCCAAGAGTGTCTTTGATGGGCTCTCCTCAAAGGAGTGGATTCCTACCATGGATGCAGAATACAATTTTTTGATGGAGAACCAGTTCTGGTAGTTCAAACAAATAACGCAAGGTGTAAAAACTCATGAGTAAACGGAACTTTGCAGCAACAAAACACGATGGTGAAGGGGACTTCGACAAGTACAGAGCTCTCGTCTTGGCAAAAAATTTATCCGTGGTAGAGGGTGGAGAATTAATTTTACCGAACTTACCCGCCAACTACTTCTATTTCGGCTGTTTGGCTGAAAATCTGGCTTTGCAAGCCCCGAGCACTTGACATAAAACCAGCTTTCGTTAAAGAAGGATTAGGTAGACCTGGATGAGATCAGTATGAACCAAGAGAAAGCCATTAACGCTCTTCTCCAAAAATTTTTACTAGGGGAATGCTGCAACCAGTGGAAAATCTAAGTGCAACAGAAGAAAAATTGTTTTCTGATAATCTGTCTCATAGTAAATCCAATTTGAAATTGTTCCTGGACTATCTTGAACTAGTCGCTAGTTTAAACTTTCTTTCAAAATGCACACAACCCGACATATTCTGGTCTTCTCATTTTCTGAGCCGGTTATTTGAATCACCAAAACTGGGTAGCATTACTCACTTTAAAGAGAGCTCCGTTATCTAAAGGGCACAAATTACTGGTGCTTGATTTATAATAAAATGTGGAAGGTCATATAAATGGGTCTCTTTTAAGCAGATTGGGCGGATAACATTGACTTAAGGAAAATCACTATTTAAAAAGCACTTCGCTAGACCTGCAATAATTGTGCTTTGCAAACTCACTTTGCAAAATTTTGTGGAAAATCGAAAATTAGAACTAACAATCAGAAATGCCTAAGTACTGAGAATGAAACCGAAAATAAGGACGATTCAGTAAACAACATTGAGAAATACAATACAAAATAAAATTCAATCTACAACTCGTCCGACGAAAACTGTGCAGCAATGACCAGAAACGAAGGATTCAAGGAAATTGGTCCTCAAAACATTTAAGTCAAAATTGACAATGTTGAAATATCATCACTATTAGATTCACAAAGTGCATTGTCGATTGTGACGAAACACAGGAAGGAAGCAAGAAAAATGGCCAAAAAAGCAACCAACCTCGAAAAGTTTTCGAGCGAATCATCTGAAACACTGGGTACATTAATAGGACCGATTGAAAGCAATAATTCGCCAACGATCAATGCTCAATTTATGGTACTCTAAAATGGCCAGAGACTACTGATTGCGGAGGCTTGTTTGACGCCCATGGAATACGCATAGGACAAACGCAAACAACTGCCAGAATAGTAAATTGCGTCCGTTCCCAGGTTGAGGTGCCATCCTGATCAGACCGTGCCAGACGAAAGTTACCTCTGATCAGACCCCCCCAGACCAAAGTATCCTCTGATCAGACTAAAGTGCGCTCGAAACACCGTGTGCGCTCTAAGTGCGCTCGAAACTGTCGCTGATCAGACCTTCCCAGACGGAAAGGACCTCTGATCAGACCATAATCAGACCATTGTCCAGACGATTGTGCGACCATGGCCCAGTTCAAACCCAGACCATTGTCCAGACGATTGTGCGCTCAAAATCACTTCTGATCAGCCTATTGTGCGCTCAAAAATTACTCCTGATCAGACTATTGGGCGCTCGAAATCACCTCACAGCACGAATTTTGTTATAATATATTCATTTCATACAAAATGATGTTTGCATTATTACATTCATCTAAAAAAAGACCATTCTAAAAGTATTATTGCTAAAGAAAAGATAACCCAACTGCTGAGTAAAAAATTATTTAGTATACATTAGTGCATATTTTCAACTCAATGGATAAATTTAGACAGTTTTCAATATAAAACGTCGTATTCTACAGTTAAACAAAGTTTCCTTGTAAGGGGACTGACATGTTCAATCAGTTGGACCCCTTTGGTTCTGATCAAAGACATCAGACTCTAGATGTGTCTGTGATCAGAATGCTGCTTTTTGTCGCCTCTTGACAGAGCCGACATCTTTCTGTAAAAAAAACAAAAAATCAAAAAAAAATTCAGCTCGAAATGGTCTCTGATCAGACTAATGTGCGCTTGAATCCGCCTCTGATCAGACCATTCCCATCCTGAAGTGATTTCTGATCATACCATCCCCAGACCAAAGTGACCTCTGATCATACCATCCCCAGACCGAAGTGACCTCTGATCATACCATCCCCAGACCGAAGTGACCTCTGATCATACCATCCCCAGACCGAAGTGACCTCTGATCATACCATCCCCAGACCGAAGTGACCTCTGATCATACTATTGTGCGCTGGAACCAAATCCCAGACCCTGTAATTTTGGTCTGGGAACACACCGTGTGCGTTGGACTTGGTCTGATCAGAGGACACTTCCGGATGGCACCTCAACCTGGGTTCACCATAATAAAAAAACAACACAGTGCAAAAGAATCCACGGAAGTCAAAAAGCTACGCAGTAAAATTACAGTTTCGTAGAAAAATATAAACATGCAACCAAATCTGACGAAGTGTCTCAATGGATTTTTGGTATAAACTTAAAGCGCATTTTAAAGCACCTTCCCCGATGGAAAAATTATTGAATGCCGGGTGGGTCTCAACTGTCGCCGTAACCTCCTAGTGGGCCATCCTGGGTAGACTTTGGTCTAGCGAAGCGGCAAAAGTCCTCGAGCGAGCTCAGAAATCACGAAGAATTAAAGACTTAGTGTCATAAAATGCTCCTTGCCGGTCCGATACTCATCAACGCAGGCATAAGCCTGAGATGAGGGAGTTGAGGCAGAGCGATGAAGTGCCCTTGAAAGAAGGGAGCAAAAAGGGAGTAGTCATCGGTGTGACCCTGTATCAAAGAGGAACTTGAGGCCGACCTCTACCTGTTGGAAATGTCTGCAATGAGGGAAAGATGGTCTTACTGACTCAAAAATCAACAAAGTAACCGAAGTGCAATCGGGACCAGTAGATGGAGTTCGACGATTTAGTAGCGATTTGGCTAGAATCCAATGAGAGTTTCTTGCGAACTCTGATCAGCCTGAACCGCCTTTCTAGTAGGCAACGAAAGCAGGGTTAGTAAGATTGAGATGTGAGGGAGCTTGGGATGATGGCTGCTCTGTGACTGAAATTTGATGAGTAGTGGATGAGAAAACTGTGTGTGATCCCTTCGCACAATCAGTATCTTAAATAAAAATCTTCTAGTACGAAATACTGTGTAAGTTCCAGACAATATAGATGCGGTGATAGTCAAAAAAATAACATCACAGTATAATGTTGTATCTGTAATAGATAAAAGTGCTAAAAACATATGAGTGGCTACACTACATGTCTGGTCCAGACAACACATGCTCTGCTATGTCCCGAAAGATGATGATACGGTGTAACTATTCTGACACAAATTTCTTTTTACTCCCAGATTTGCAATTCTTGAAACAGGGACTAAGTTACGATTGTGGAAACAATTTTGTTATGTTATTCTGGTGTTTATGCTAGTAGGCAATCGTCTGGCACAAAATTTTTGGAGAAGAGCATCATTGTTTCTTACTTTTTTCTTTTTTCCTATTTATTATGCCATTTTCTAATAACGCAGCCATTCAATTTCTTTTTTCCCAAAGTGACGTTTACATTAACTTCTCCAACTTATCGTCCTCTAGTTTTCTCAGACCTTTCTGAATAGGGTTATGTGTTCATCTGAAGTTCCAGCTTCTTAAAACCTTTATTTCTTTTACAAATCAGTTGCTAGTGAAATCAATCAGTGTTTTATCTATAGCTTTTTTGAAACAGGCCGGCATACCAGTTGTTTCAAAAAACAGAGGAAAAACAATTGCTTTGAGAGGCGGTATCAAGTGGCAGATTTAGGTGGTGGTTTTTGTTTTACAAATCATGCGTTGTGAAACATGAAGAATATTGCTGGACGTTGGCGGCTAAATATTGGGAAATCAAGTGTAACCAGCTGTCAAAATATGTTGTTTCATGTTTGATCTCGAGGATAAAATTATTTACTACTTTGTGGAGTCCAGTGATACTTTATTTGATCGATCTATTCTCACAGTGATGAAAATTTCTGCTATACAGTTTCTGTCGAAACATGAATTGCGCTTCTCAGTTTGACCATCTTCTAATAATTTTTCCATCGGGGAAGGTGCTTTAAAAAGTGCTTTAGGTTCATACCGAAAATTCATTGAGACACTTCGTCAGGAATGCTTGCATGTTTAGAAATTTTTACGAAACTGTAATTGTACTGTGTGGTTTTTTGACTCCTTGGATTTTTTTTGCACTGAGTAAATTTTCGGGTATTAATTTCACTACATTTCCACTAGAATACTAATGTAAATCCCTGTACATGTTTGATATCTTTGGCTACAGGAAACGATTTTACGTTTGATATATGGCCATCAAACATATTGGTAAAGGGAGCTCTTTCCCTAATTATCAAGATGTCTGACCTGGAGCAAATAAATTCCAGCCGCGCGGATAAAAATGGGAAATGCAACACGATTGTCAACACTAAGACAACCCGACTGAACGTGCAGGTCACGGCAAAAACTATGTATATAAAAACTAATTGTCTTACATTGGTCATCGTCCTCATTTATGACTGCGTCGGGTATATCCTTCAACACAGCATCCTTCGATGTAAGAAATTAAGGGAATATTTTGTAAACAGATGATTAAGGTTTGATCGAAAGTCGCTTAAAAAGACAGTCAATCGCTTTTGAATCCTCCTACCACATGAGGAACCTGTCACATTACGTGTAACGGACGTTGGAGTTGACTGAAATGTAAACCAGTGAATAGAATGAGTTGATATCGCATTTGCGTCCGAATTTGCTATTCGATTTTGGAATGCAGGTGTTAAATATAAACAGCAACCTGTTTGCTGAGCGATTGGAGGCAAAAAGCGAATTAGAATTGGCAGTGTGGTTAATATGAGTTGAAATATTGGTACTTGGTCAGAGCAATTTAGTGTAGTGCTAATTGAGGCATCTAAATATAGATAACGCCGTGTTGAAGTAGGTGAGGTAATAATGGCATCAGAGAAAATATGTGCAATTGAGTTGGGGATGCAAGAAACGGTTGCTATAACACATTCTTTGTCATTTTAACTGAACAAAGTTTATTTTTGGTTTGGCTGACGGCAAGTTTAATCTACACGGCGCAATTTGCACCAGAATGTGATCAACTTGAAAGTCAAATGGCAGAAGTCTATCATTCCGTTTGGTCAATGTACTGTTATAGAACTTATTCGTGAGAGATCTCTATGTTAAGTGATGAATGTGAAAGATTTTCAAAAAAGATAAAACTTAAAATACTCGACATAACAAACTATTTATACTGAATTTCTTCTAATGACTTTTTTTCTGGTATATCGATTGCGTTTTTTTAAGTTTTCCAGACTGACTTAGAAAACTAATTGGTGCTCCTCTAACTTTTTGACGAGTAGGTGTGAAACAATTAGCAAACTTTGAAGGAACGTTAATTTACAAGTTCAAAACGAGTAACCAGAAAACGAAAACTTTTATCAACTTGCTTTTTCAGAGCTTAGTCCACATTGGGTTCAATAACAAAATCTACAGCAGTTTGCTGTATTAAAAATCCGAATCGGTCGAAAAATACCTAGCGAGTAGACGTTTGTGGCCATTCTTAACAATGATCTTGTCGAATGGATTCGCTACTTGACTGTTGAGACAAATGAAGGACTGTTTTTCGCTGACGGTTTGTATCGACATATTTGAATTCGCAATTTTTTCCCTTGCGGAAATCCGATGCAAACTTTCGTCTGAAGCAACGATACGCTGTGCCAAGCTTTATTCATTTATGAGTTTGCCTACGTTCCTCGAGTTCACCATTACAACCTTTTTCGCATTACTAATTGTCATCTTTTGATTCAAAGGTTCTATAGAATTCGTCTAATGTGTGAGTCATTAAAATATCTGAAATTCGAGTCATAATAGGATTGTAATTGCTATGAATTTCATTAACTTGATCTTCACTTGTGGGTTGAGTTTTGTTTACCTTTCTTTACCTCCCTTGTAATAGGATTGAACGTTGGCGAAGTGATCATGAATACCTCAGTTTAAACAGATTTTACCTTGAGCTGGGCACGCTTTCTTGTGATCAGAGTTTCAGTTTTTGCCACAATTACGACCTGTCTGAGTTGGTTTTCGATTGTCAATTTCCAAGTTACTGAAATGCGGGTGCGTGCACTAAAAATAAAGTCTGTATTTGAACCGCTCTGAGAATGGTTTTTAACTATTTTTTATTTTTTTGACATTTTGATTTGATGCTGCAAACCGATAGTTGATAGCCAATTCAAAAACGTCCGGCTGTTCTACAGTTTCACAAAATTATTGACGATGAATTTCCCCGTCTTACATAATTGCAATCAGAACATCTCTAACAATAGAATCTCCCTTCTCTTCAAGATCACAATTATCTGCAAGTTCTTAACGACGACCGAATATTTCTTCCAATGATTCAACTTTCATATATTTGTTTGATAGAATTTGCGAGCGTTCATTTGATATCGGTAAGCACCTCGTCCACTGCATCGCAAAGTTGTATGATTTTCACTACAGTTCAACTTAGGTTCTTACAACTGAAAACGCGGCACACTTACAAAGCAAGACTGAAACAGGATAATGATGCAAATTTTTGGTCGCATAATTTACGTGACTTATCATCAAAAAATATGTCTTGAACTTCCACCTTTGCAAATCTATTCTTGTAAAGCACTTTCAATCGTGCATTTCGAATTGACGTTCTCGTTCAGCTGGAGCAATCGATGGCTGAATATCCTCTGCTCATGCTGGTTCATTAGATAAATTTACTGTTGTTGATGGTGGTGCGAGTAGAGTGTCAATAAATATCGCTCCCGTAGCTTGAATCACCATTTTTAAATGTACTTTTGATTGCTCTCATCACGCAGTTATTTCCACAGTGGGCTTTTCCTAGAAATGTTTGGTTCCTAGAGCGTTGATTTGCCTGAATTACACAGGGCAGGCTTTGTTGAAGCAAAAATATTTAAGTTTATGCAAATGAGGTGAAATTCAGTTAACTTACTCATCGCAATCCCTAAGACAGTTGAATACGCGGTGTTGATTGATATCCCTTCCAAGAATCAAGGAAATGAGTTAGACCAAACCTTGTGGTTTCCCTACATCCATCCTGGTATGCTGGAGAAAATCAATCAGTGTGAAATATCAATCACTGTACTCAACGAAAAAGGTATGGAACAATATTTTCTGGTAGTAATTGACTGATACTCAAAATATCCTCCTATTGACATTTTTATGTTTCATCTGAGCTCAAGGTATTGAAATTCGTTGAGTCCTACATATACAATGAAATTCTACCAAGATGAATAAGACACGAACACAGAAATTTTCTAACTGAGAAAAAGTTTGAAAATATCTGTAAAGACAATAGTATAGCACCCATTTTGGTACCACCCGGGTCGAGGTTTTTGGGTAAATTTTCGTAAGAAATGCGGTGAATGCGGTGAATTTTCGTAAGAAATGCGGTGATTGCGGTGAATGCGGTGAAAAAAAATAATTCACCGCTTTTCACCGCATTTCTTACAAAAATTCACCACCAAATTCACCGCATTTCTTACAAAAATTCACCGCATAGACTATTATGGCAAAATAATGTAAGAAATGCGGTGAATGCGGTGAATGCGGTGAAAAAAATAATTCACCGCTTTCTCTCAAGCGGTGAATTATTTTTTCTCACCGCTAGATGCGGTGAAAAAAAATAATTCACCACATTTCACCGCATTTCTTACAAAAATTCACCGCATATGGTTTCCAAAGTTTACTCAATCTGATTTAAATTCACAAGAATTAACAAACAAGTAAGTGACAGTTGGCGCAGTGGAATAAGCATTGGAAGGCATGCAGGAGGTCAGAGGTTCGAACCCGTGTAGGGACGATTCCTTTTTGTAAGAATACTGAGAACGCGGTGAAAAAAAATAATTCACCGCGATTCACCGCATTCACCGCAAAAAGATGTAAGAAATACGCGGTGAAAATTATTTTTTTTTCACCGCATTTCACCGCATTTCTTACGAAAATTCACCACCAAACCTCGACCCGGGCAGTATTAGACCATCTGGCGATCGTTCTAGTGAAACGATTAATCCAAACCGTTAGAAGTCGAGTATCAAGCATGAAAACATGACGAAAAAAGCAAGTTAGGTTATATAATTCAATAAATGCATAGTCTGGTACCAATTACGGAGATGTGAACCAATATTAACTACGACAACACCATATGACGTTCGCATTGGAAGAACATTTAATACACCAGTGTAATAAGAAACCAAACCTGAAATAAATTTTTTAACTCTCGAACAGTGAGCAGAGATGGCCAATGTAGAGAAGTCGAAATCTAGCATGTCATTTGCGCCGCAATTAACGAAGCTACTCAACTGAAAAGAAAAGCCAAAAACAACAAACCACGAATGTTTGGATTCACAAAAGCCCTGCCCACCGTTCGTTGGACCAAATGAAGTGTCCATGTAAAGTTGGCTCAAAAATTCAACCACAAAAAGCGGCAAAAATTCTGGGTACGCTCTATGAAGTAATGGCTACCAGCTCTGCAGTCATTAACTCAAGCCCACCACAAATGAAATACAGGAACCATAGTCAAAAGAGTGGTAACAGAAGGCAATTCCATTATAGTCAATTTTTGGCTAAGGTCAAACGGAGCACGGACCTGTCAGAACACGTCAAAAGAAGCCCAGCAAGAATTACTGATGGAACCATGCAGCGAAAAATTGGCATTACGACGCAGAGATATACCCAAATCGTCACGGGCAGATATGCCCGATGCGTGTATCTCGTGTTCGTTTTTGATATGTTAATGCAATGAAAATGGAACATTATTGCGGAAAATAGCTACTTTAGTAGAAACCGGCAAAATGGAAGGGAAATTAGCAACCCGTGTTCGCAAAAGTGTCCTAATCCTAGCCGCGAAAAAAGTACAAACTTTTTAACCTATTTTTCGCACGCCTTGTATCACGCATCTGCTCCATTCATGTATCGGTTTTTCGCACGCAATTGAGCTCAATTTTGCATATAATCCGCAATTAAGCCTAACTTAATTACTACTTATTTAATTAAGCCCAACTTTTTACTTTTAGTAGTACTTTATTACTTCTTTTTTTACTATTTATAGTACTTTATGACTACTTTACTTATTACTACATATTAGTATTATTTATTACTACTTATTAAAATCGGCCAGTCTCACGTTGATATACAAAGCCTTTGGTGTGTGGGGGATTTTTCGGGAAAAAAATTATTTTTGTGGTTGAAGCTTTGAAAGCTTCATTTAAATCTTCTCTAAAGTGC
Organism: Convolutriloba macropyga; assembly: GCF_964194025.1. Taxonomy (NCBI): domain Eukaryota; kingdom Metazoa; phylum Xenacoelomorpha; order Acoela; family Convolutidae; genus Convolutriloba; species Convolutriloba macropyga. Next base: position 71,327,705 of record NC_134472.1, on the reverse strand, counting down.
TTATTGCATGATCAAAATGCGCGCGATTAATAGATACCTAAATTGAGCGGAAACGTGCTACAAGACTTGTAACCTACTTTTTGTTCCGAATGTTCTTTTATTTCGCAAATTTGGCGGAATCCCTTTTGCGAAAAGTAAGATACAAATGATGTCTGCTAATTTTTTTCATTATATGTATCTAAATTTTGAGCTAATTTTATTAAGGCGGAAATTTTGGGGTATACCTCTGCGTCCTAATGGGCAAACATAAAGGCGAAATGTTTCGTAAAAAACAAGGAGAGGAAAAGATCAAAAGAACAAAAATTTCTGTAAATATTTTAGCCAATTATCAAGCAAATCTTGCGTATAAACAAACAGCAGCGTGGCACTTGCATTAAAAAAGCGGATCCCGAAACGAAATCCAAAATACAGCATCAATGCACCTAATCTTGTCGAAATTCTCACAACCCCAACAACCACACAACAGAAGAAAAATGCGTCTCAAATCCGGTTGAAACAGAAAGAAGTTCATTTGCACCTTGAAATCCACAAAAAAAACAAACCAATCAAACGCGCTCGCTACAATATCACCAAACAAAACTTCACAGGAATCTGATTCGCACTCTAATTCTTCAGGGACCAGACAAGGTTTTGGTTAGTCAACACTATATGATGGTTCGCATGAAATTAAAACAAGAGAAACTAAAAATTGTAAAACGTTTGTCGAGGATATTCAATCAACTTCTGGATTTAACGATCCAGACCAGCTGAAATCCGGAAAAATAGTTTTTATTCACTGTTTATATAATAAGAACAACATTATGTAATTTTTATTGAAGAAATTAGCCCCCAAGTTTTTAATAATTAATCTCAGCTCAAAGTTTTCCTCACTTATTTGTTCTGCCTATAAAAAGGGTTACTTCTGTTGATAAACTGAGTGTCGTGTTAAAAAATCCCGCTCATTTGGGTTCTTTGGAGAGCATTGCCAGTGAATGTATGTTATAGCCAATGAATTTTTACTCTGATACAACACCAACGTTGGTTGGGCAACGCTCTCCACGAAACAAAAATGAGCGGTATCTTTGTTACCCGAGCCCCAATTCACCTACCGAGCTGAGAGTGTTATGAGCAAAACAAATAAAGGACGAAAATTCTGATCTGCGTTAAACTATTAAAAACATGGGGGTTTCTTCATTCAACAAATATTACCTAATATCCTACGTTTTATAGAACCCGTGAATAATTACTTAGTTTTTGATTTTGTATTATCTAATTTCAAACAATTTCAAGATTTGTTGAAGGGCAAATTTCAACCGGACACAATTTTTCTTTTTTTTTGTTTGGTACTTTTTCGCGATTTCTTTTCCATATTGAGTACTTTTGCTGTTCATAAATTACTGTTTGTTTTTCGACATTGAGAGTTGATTAATCTGTTTGTTTTTATTTTCTTTCTTAGTTTCCTTCATCTCATTAGTGCTACTTGGATTGAGTTTTAAATTCAATTTGTGTGACGATCTTCGTTTTGAGAATCTAATTAGACAGTTGTATTTTGCCCAAAAATTGTTTTTAGCGTGAATAAAAAGCAGACTTGCATCGCAAGTTCTAAATTAAATTGAAGATTAGGTTTTTGCATTGCGAATTTCAATTCACAACCTCAAAAAATACAAAGGCGGTGTTGCTTGAGGAAGATTTGATCACAGCAAAATTGTTTTTGGTGAATTGAAAAAATCGACTTTCACAGCAAGAAAACCATTTATGAATAACTCATTCTGTTTGAACTTAAAATTTGGGACCAATGTCGGCACCATACGTGTGCAAAACAGTAGCAATTGCGAGTTGTATTCAATCAAGTTTCAAAAATGATTCTTTTTTCACATGAAAATTCAGGACGCAATAATCGCCTGGTTCAAAGACACCATTAACCAAGGACTATTATTATAGTTTTTGATATCACTGAGGCTCAAAATCACAACATGAAAGCATATTCTTGAAAACCAGAAGCAGAATTTCTGAACAGAAATATTTTTAAACCAATTTTGAATTTATCTTGACAGATTTATGAATTGTTGTATCTCAATGGAAACGCATCAACAAACAGCGACAAGTATCTGAAAATAAAATTAACTTATGCAGAAATTTTATTCCTTGAGTTGTTTTTACATTTTGTTTCAAGTTGAGCAAAATTTTATATTCACATCGTTTTGAAGTAGGCTTTTTTTCACATGATTTTGGAAAAGTAGGCGAATTCAACACACCAGCATAAATTTAATTCAAATAAACGCAATACTTTGTTTTCGGTAATTACTGATGAAAAACCGGCCGCCAATTGCATTTTGTATTGCAACAGCTGTGCATTTCATTGATGCGATCCACAATATGAGTCTTCGTAAGATAATTAAATTTTATCAGTTGAATAATTGAACCCGAAGTTATTTTTCGATGTTTGATTATAGGGAGAGACGTTTAATTGAAATCCAATTGATACACCGAATCTTACACAATTTTACGTGCAATGTTTGTTGCTCAATATTGCTTATAACGTAGTCAGCATGTGGGCTCCTTCTACTTTTGCACTTCTGAATAGCCACTAATCAATCAAAAATATGCGTGGTTTTTTAAAAATGAAATTTCTTTTTTTTGAAAAACAGACCAAGTTAAAAGCGTCGCACGTTCACCATATCTAACGGAAAGAAGATAATTATGCTTAAGCTACCTAGTTTCATTCAATCAAGTAATTTGGTTTTATACCTCAGTTGCAATAACTGCTTTATCTTAAGGTTTAAGCCTAATTGTTATTCATGATGATTCAAACGCTATTAATGTCCCTTTCAGATCAGTATCTCAAAATGTGATAGGAAACTCACAAGCAAGTACTCCAGTATGCGTAGGAACGTCCGTTGGGAGTGAGTCTTTTATAAAAAGAGATTTTTCACTAAAAGTTGCTTAAGATTTAAAATCCTGACTTCCTAACTGGCTTTTTCACTTAGTCTTTACGCTTTAAAAGTTGTTTTAATTCCATATCCTCGTCGTTCTGCTAAACAAAAGCCCGCAGTTGGCTCCTGGTCAAAATGAGCCAACTGAGTGCTCTCCTATCAGAAACAAGAGCAACCCCTGATGATACTTCACAGGATGAACAAGATTTTATTCAAGTTCAAAACAAACGTAAGGATTTTCGAAACAAAACGAGAGGAATTTGATGTCAGAGCCAGTTAGACCAATAGTTATGACAATCAAGACGAGACCAACTCAAGTGCAATTTTCCTGAGCTATGAAGAAAAAATTCCAACAAGTGAAAATACAAAGAATTAGAGAATTGCCAAACTCAATCGATTACTTTATCCAACCGGAAAACAAAGCTTCCACAGATAGTCTCATGTGAAGTACAAACATGCAACAAGTATTCCCAAACTCTAACGTGAACACAAAAAATACACTGCCAAAAGCCAGGTCCAAACTAAGCTTTGTTATAGTCAATGTGCACCACAGCATCCCAGAAAATGAAATAAAAGAGGAACTCTTGAGCATTAACAGAATGAGTGTAGTGAAAATGTCAAGGATTTTTAGCCGAGCAAGTGTCAAACCTACAGAGCTTATCAGAGTAATACCAGATTCAACAAATTATGTTTTAGCAGCACAAAAACACGGTGTAAAGATTGGTTGGCTGATCTACAGATATGAACAAAGCAAAGAGCCACCATATGTTAAACAACACTTCAAGTGTCATAAATATGGACACTCCGCCATTGAGTGTAAAAATGAGCAGCGATGCCTCCGATGTTCAGACCGGCACACAGTAAAACAACGCGCCGAACCAAAAGAAAAAGCCAAGTGTGCAAATTGTGGTGGATCGCACGCATCTGTGGACAATGGATGTTCCTCCTATCAAAACGCAGTTGTTGAAGCTACAAAGAGAAAACAAGATATCAAGTATCCACCAGTCTATCCATAAGAAAAAGAACTAAATCACCTATATGAAGTACTTGTACAGATCATTCAATCCTCGCTACAGAAGTCGTTTATCCTACAAAAGAGATTTCCCCTCGGATATGAATATGAAACTACTAAACATATCCGTGAAAAGAAGATAAAAAGAAGAGAGTTAAAAAGAACAAACGGAAAACAGTTTAAATTCCTGAAAAAAGGGAAATAAATTTCTTCCAAAGAGAAATGAAGAGGTCAATGAATCTTTCGGAAAAAATCAAACAATCAAAATTGATCACTAGTGCTCAAAATAAGTGGAGCAAAAGTTTTTGGAGAGCAGTTAAAGCCTTATGTGGTGATTCAAATACACCAAATGAAACTGAACAAAGTGTTGAAGTCTCTTATTGAAAAAATCCGAGCAAAAACAGACATTGAGAAATGCGAAATATTCAAATCTCTTCTAAAGGATACAATGAAATATCATATATACAAAACTTTCACCAAATCTTGTTTTAGCAGCACAAAAGCACGGTGTAAAGATTGGTTGGCTGATCTACAGATGTGAACAAAGCAAAGAGCCACCACATGTTAAACAACACTTCAAGTGTCATAAATATGGACACTACGCCATTGAGTGTAAAAATGAGCAGCGTGGCCTCCGATGTTCAGGCCGGCAAACAGTAAAACAACGCGCCGAACCAAAAGAAAAAGCCAAGTGTGCAAATTGTGGTGGATCGCACGCATCTGTGTACAATGGATGTTCCTCCTATCAAATAGCAGTTGTTGAAGCAACAAAGAGAAAAGAAGATATCAAGTAGTCAGCAGTGGCGAAAAGGCAAACCGAAATGTTACAACCAAACTCAACTGTCTCAGCAATAAACATAAGTTTTCTGGTTGCTGAAGTACTCAGCAAAATCCGTTTAAACTTCAATACAATTTCTTACAGTGATATAATCAATGTTGTCAGTATTTGCGAATTTTTGGTGATAAAGTAGGAGGTCAAAAATTTCATAACAGCATCAAAAATGCTAACAAAATTTTCACAAAAGTTCCAACGCAAGAAAATTCAACAAACAGCCATCAATTCAGCCAACATGGGTAAAATTAAAATTATGCAATGGAACTGCCGAGGCTTATCCAACAAAATATCAGAACTTTTTGTATTTCTGAAGGAAAAATATATTGATATTGAGTTCCTGAATGAAGTCAAAAGCTGGCAAAATGAAAATCGAACCGATGATTATTTCGTAGTTACAGAAACGAGAGCAAGGTGGTCACATGGCTCAATGATTTTAGCAAAGCAGGAAACGACAAAAATAGAAGTTAAACCAGAAAAATTAAAAAAAAAACGATTGAGGAAAAGTTTTCGAAATAGTAAAACATGGTTTGAAGTACTTGTTTTAGGTCATCTTTGGGTTATAGCTCTTTACAACTCATCAGGTCCGATTTGAATCTATCAGAAAATTTTTGAAACTAATAAGAAAAACGTTTATATCTGTGGAGATTTCAATGTTCCGCATCAGGAGCTGAATTGCACACATAAAACTGAGAACGGTGATAAAGTAGTTGAAACCATTGAAACTGGAAGTTTCAAGCTTTTAAATAACGGTTATCACGCATATAAATCATATCAAGGTGAATGTCGAAATATGCTTGATCTTAATTTCGCTGATCAATTATTCTTCAATTTTTTGACACATTTTATGTTTCCGATCACTTTGGTAGTGACCACAGCTCAACCATTACTACCCTGAAAAACGTAGCTCAGAGCAGATTCGATTTGAAGACGAAAATCAACTTCAAAAAATTCAACCAGATTGTCAGACAAGAATATAAAAACGCTGTGCTCTATCGCTACAGAAGTTGTTTATCCTACAAAAGAGATTTCCCCTCGGATATGAAACTACTAAACATATCCGTGAAAAGAAGAAAAAGAGAAGAGAGCTGAAAAGAACAAACGGAGAACAGTTTAATTTCCTGAAAAAAGGGAAATAAATTTCTTCCAAAGAGAAATGAAGAGGTCAATGAATCGCTCGGAAAAAATCAAACAATCAAAATTGATCACAAGTGCTCAAAATAAGTGGAGCAAAAGTTTTTGGAGAGCAGTTGAAGCCTTATGTGGTGATTCAAATACACCAAATGAAACTGAACAAAGTGTTGAAGTCTCTTATTTAAAAAATCCGAGCAAAAACAGACATTGAGAAATGCGAAATATTCAAATCTCTTCTAAAGGATACAATGAAAGATCATATATACGAAAACTTGGATTTAAATGAGCACTTTGAGAAAGTCGAAAACGAGACAAAAACGTTTCTCCAATACAAAAAAATTGAAACAAATAACTACAGTATTATAAAAGCAGACGATTATAATGAAGTTTTGATCAAAACAAGAAGATCAAGTCCTGGACCAGATTAAATCAGCTATAACATCCTGAAAAATTTACCAAAATGCTTCAAAGCATATATTTGTCTCCTGATAACTAGCTCAATAAACAATTCTTATTTTCCAACTACATGGAAAGAGTCAGAAGTCAAAATGTTACCAAAGTTGAACAAAAACGAAAAAGATGCAGAAAATTACCGACCAATCAGCCTATCCAATTGCATTGCAAAAATTTGTGAAACAGCAGTAAAGAATAATGTCCTAACGCACTGTGAAGACAATGATGTCTTCGGTGAAATGCAAAGTGCGTACAGAAGGAACCATTGCACAACTGATAAATTCACCAAACTTTTTCAGCACGTAACAGAAGCATTTCAATGGTCCGAAATGGTTGGATTTGTCTGCCTAGCTAATGAAAAAGCGTTTGATGCAGTGTTCAGATTAGGACTTCACAACAAACTGCTACAAATTGGGGTGCAAAAACCCTGATAATATGGGTTAACTCTTTTCTCTCTCAGAAAAGCATCTTTGTGAAAATTAATAACTCAAAAAATAGCACATTTTCAACACTAGCTGGACTACCTCAGGGAAGCGTCATTGCACCAATACTCTTCCTTGTTTATGTCAGCGGCATTCCTGAAATAACTGCACAAATTTCTCAATTTGGTGATGATTTTGCCTTTTACTACAGGTCGTGCTCCTGTAGATTAAATCAAGAGAAACTTCATTATTCTCTATACAGGTTGATCAAATGGTGCGAAAAACTGAAAATAAGAATAAATCCAGGCAAAACAAATTTCATGCTTTTTAAAAATCCGTCGAAGAAAGTTTCCAGTGTAGACCTTTTTATCAATGGCACACGAATTGAAGTCAAATTTTTTGGCGTAATCAAATTCTTTGGCGTAAACCTTACTCCACATCTAAGGTTGAACGAGCACCGCAAAAGTTGGGTGGCAAGAGCAAACAAAAGAATCTACCAACTATGGCGGCTCAGTCAGATCAACATTGATAAAGAGTGCTTGTTTACCTTGTATAAATCATGGGTTCGACCTCTATTTCTCTTTGCGAATGCTTGCTGTATTGACCAATCTAATTCATTTATCAAAAACATACAACTGACGCAAAATAGAGCATTAATAATTTGTACGAGGAAACCCCGCTGGTACAGTGTCAAAAAATTCCATGAAGAGGCCAATATACCTGCAGTAAGAGATTTTCAGATTAGATTAGCAAATGAATACCTGAAACGGGCAAAAGAAAACAAGATCGAATCAATTCTTGAACTGAGCCAGAAAAATAGACAACGTCCGAAAAACAGTTATCAAAGCACACTGGAAAATCTGTCCTGCTAATGTTCTTTACCAATTCCTATATCGTAGAAAAGTCAGAACAGCCATCATCCAATGACTTATTGCCAGCCGCTTGCTTAGTTAATTTGGGGCAACAGTCGAACAAATAACGTCCAAGCCGAACAGGAAAGCCAGCCGCTCACATAGTAAATTCGGGGCTCAGCCGTGAGAATTACAAGGAAAACAACAGCAATTTACACAGCTTTTATCTACTGAACAATCTTAATCGATTAACATCAATTTAAACCAAGAAAACGTTCTAATTTTTCAAATTCACGCCACTGATATCTTTATCAAAGTTAAGTTACGGTTATACAACTAACGACATAATACAGTGCAATGCGCGGTTTGGTTCAGTGGTTTCAAGGTTGAGGTTAGCATAGCACTTTTAACTGATTCCTATTGTTTCTTCTGTCTCTTACTTCATTCTTCAAAAAGCTTTATTTTTGCCTTTGGAGACAAGTTATTAAATGTTGCAACTGCACTTTTTCTTACCTTCCCTCAATTTATTTTAACGCGTCTTAACGCTTGCCTCCTTGTACAAAATCACACTTTTTACAATTAATGCAGCCCTCTAATTCTCTGATCAAATGAGGCGCAGTCATTCAATTCCCAACACAAGCGCAGCCTTATTTTTTTGTTTGTTTCTTTTTTTAATCTACTTTTTCAACTCTAAATATTTATTACTTCTTGAATAAATAATCTTAATAAACGACTTTTTTTACTTTGAATAAAAAATTATTGATATCTTACCACGCATAGAAAAACGACGAACTAATCGACTTCTACGAGGCTAGCCAAGAACACCAAGAAAAAGAGTAAAAGCAAGCAGAGCCAGCAGAAGCATTTCCCGGCGCTTGAAGTGGCTCCTAGCAACAAGAGCAGTCAATTGGTTTTAAAGGAAAAAACTGTAAAAACAGGAGCCTAAACTCATTTTTCCGAAATTTCGAACTTTCTGTTTTACTTATTGATGCCATTTAAATTGGTTGAACTTGATTTTACATACATTAATAATAATAAAGTGCTTTATCTTAAGAGTTGACAAAATTCTTAAGTCTTTTGCCGGATATCCAACTGTTTTTATGTTGAACTGCTCTAGTGCAATGATTTTAGTCTTGCGGCGTTGCTGCTTCTGTATGTACAGAAACAAAAACAACTCAAAAAGTTTTAACCAAGGAAGCAATTGAAAATGCATACGATAAGTGCTGATATTGAGTAAGAAAATTACTGAAACACTTCGCTGCCAGCCGCTGAAAAAAATATATTTTTCAGAAGTTAGATTTTATCTTTAATTATCCGCTGAAAAGTGCTGAAATTATGAAAGAAAGGTGCTGAAAATTCAGCAGAATAAACGGAATAATATGTAAGATTTATTCGCTGAAATATATTTTTTCAGCGGTTGTCAGCGCATTTCCTAAATAAATTTTGACAAATTCCTTGGCCCGGGTGACAAGGTATTTGTGATTCCTCCCGGAAAAGACGCCTCTTTGTTCGCCACGAAATTTGTTGCCACCCTCTTTGTTCGTCACAAATACCTTGTCACCCGGGCCGAGGAATTTGTCAAAATTTATTTAGGAAATGCGCTGACAACCGCTGAAAAAATATATTTCAGCGAATAAATCTTACATATTATTCCGTTTATTCTGCTGAATTTTCAGCACCTTTCTTTCATAATTTCAGCACTTTTCAGCGGATAATTGAAGATAAAATCTAATTTCTGAGTTTGTGATTCCTCCCGGAAAAGACGGCTCTTTGTTCGCCACGAAATTGAAAGATTTTGCATCTTTAGGACAAGTCAGAGGCAGAGAATTGTTCGAATCAACAATAAACTGTTCTAAATCTTAAATGGGATTTATAGTTTTTAGCGGCCCTTCAAAGAAAATTCAACTTAAGAGTCCATTTAAAAGTATGTTGAAGCTGCTGCGAAGTATGAAGAGTCAAAGATGCAGCCATGCCGTGAGTTAATTCGAACAATTGATAAAAAATCGGCTTCCACCTGCACTGCTTTTAAAATTGACTGACCAAAACTATGGCAATAAATAAGTAATCGTTTTTAAAGTTGTGAAAACGTAAATTTTAGAACCTAATGGGGAACTTTAATAAGGCAAGAATTTTTTTTCAAGAAAGTGATGTTGATTATAACTCTCGAATGGAAAATAAACAAAACAATGTAGTTGGAAGTTGACGAGAGAGCTTGTGCTAAACTTAATCTCTAAAAAGTTTAACTGTTGACCTTGGACATTTTATGTGCAATAAGATGTGAGATTAGTAAAGATGATCAATCTCTCAATGCAACCAACCGTTAGTCGTTTTTTCAAGCTCACAGTGTAAATAAAATTCAGAAGAATTGTAAGAAACATCTTTGGAAATGGCAATGTTATAACTAGAGTAATTTTTTTCTGTACTAAATTTGGTTACCAGTTTTATAATCTTCGTGTCTCTTAATTTCATTAATGGCAATTCTCATCAGCCCTTTAATCCAGCATTATTTTTTCACTTAGTTGTTTTTGTCGAGCGATGTGTGAAATTTTGAAAGTTTTCCATCTCTCCCTCATTTGGTAGACAATTAAATAAAAACGTAGATGAGCGGGGTCGGAACATTATGTGGGAGCGCATATTACCGAGCCTCCTTGTCTATATAAGAATCCACTATCAGAATTTAGCATTCCCTGCTGTGCTTTCATCTTCAGTATGGACATACTTGCTTCGGGACTTTAACCTGGGTGATGTCTGTTTATTGCAAAGAAATTTTTTTATGGATATATCTTATTGTTTTGTTTATTGTCATGTATGTTCGAGCAATACCTTCGTTATTGGAGATCTACAGAGATCATTCATGCATATGGTCTGGGACAATATTTCGAGCGCACTTTAGTCTGGATATTGGTCTGGAACTCGTCTGGACAATTGTCTGATTCTTGTCTGATCAGAGGTCACTTCTGTCTGGAGCTCGTCTGCTCAGAGGTGGCTTCGATCGCACTTCGACCGCACAATGATCTTTTAGTGCACACTCATCTGATCAGAGGTCACTTTGGTCTGGGATGGTCTGATCAGGGGCAATTTCGAGCGCGACCTCAGCCTGGGAGGGAAGTCTTTGCTCTGCAAATGATCCAAACTAAAAAAGATAATGTGCCTTTTAGGTATATTATTACTTTTGGGCATTTTGCAAAAGACTTTACAGAACCTAAACAGTCTAACTGAAATATTCGCACGCTCAGCTAGATTTCTTCATTTGAAAATGACCACGCTACTAATTCAAATATCTGATACATTATATGTGATTCGTCCTGACGAAGAGATTGCTTCTCTGAGTTGGAGCAGCAACTCTCCCATTTCGCTCTGAAGCGAAATAGCAAAAATTTTCACTGAATATATCTCTACCAATCCTAAAACTTAGATGGGATAAATTGTGTTTTGCTCGGCCAAAGCAAATTTTGAATCCCGAATCGAAATAAAAATTGTGGTTGTAGCTGCTGAAAGGTAGGAATTAAAAAAACTGCATAGATGCCGTGACTTAAATCAGTCAATTGACAATATGTCGGCATTGTTTTCACGTCCACATTAGCGTGACTGAACAAAAGCTTGGACACCATTAACTGATCATTTTGAAAGCTGTGAAAAACCAAGAGTGCAGAAATTGATCTTGACAAAAGTGTGAATTGATGTGTCTCAATGGAAACGCATCAAATAATAAAAGTCATTTTTTTAAATAAAATAAAAATTATCTGTTGCAACAATTTTCGCCCTTGAGTATTTTTGGCATTTTATTTCAAATTTAGCAAGAGTTAATATCCATACCGTTTTGGAAAAGTAGTTATTGCGTTTTTTTGGAGTTGAACATATCAGCTTCAATCCACAACACTATAGCAAATAAATTTACAACACTCTGTTTTTGGTAATTATTGATATTGCGTTAGGTATATGTACACCTGAACTTCACCTGAACTTGTAATTACCTGAACAGAGTTCAGGCAATTTTATTTGGACATCTTTAATGAGTAGAAAATGAGCCGCCTTTTTGCATCTTAAATTGCAACAGCTGCGTTTTTCACTGATTCAATTCTCAGTGTGATTTTGCTGTCTGTGACCTGTTGAGCATAAACGATTTTATAAAAAAGTTTAAAATTTTATAAAAGTTTATAAATTTTTTAACAATTTTATAAAAAAATGTTATAAAGTAGGTGCGCAAATGTCACTCCAAAAATGTGATTTTTTTTAGGGAATTTATGCTAGAGTAATCAGATATTCCTTAACTCTTACGGTAAGTTAAAGGTTTCTCAGGTGAGAATTGCCAAACTTTATTTAATATGTAACAAATTGGATTTGAATGCTTTTTTTGACAGACAATAACTGCCGTCTGTGAGTTTTACTCATAGTCAAGATAATTAAGTTGACCAATAAATAAGTTCTTTTTGATTAGAGAAAACTTAACGAAAAGCATCTTTAATTTCAACATCTTGTCACCAGTTTGTTTAGAATCCTAACTTTGTCATATCAAATTTAAACGCTTTAGCAGTTAACTTAAAATAATTCTCTTCAAATTTTAGTAACTTTGCAAGTTAGGTTGAAGCAACCAGACAGCTAAACACATCGAGTATATTTACTGTGAAAACAATTTGGGGTCTTTTCTTACTATGGCCGCCCTCCCAGATTCCCCCCCCCCCCCCCCCCCCCCTCCCCAACCATGGTAAACATACCATGATGTGGCGATAATTTCGTCGGGGGGGGGGGGAGTGTATAACGGGACAGACCCCAGAATTGTATTGTTTGTAGAATCTGTCTCGTAGTTCACGTTTTGATTGTTAGCCTTGATCGACATCAGATTACGAATTTACGCAGATTGATAGAATTCATCTAACTTGTAATCGACTTGAGCTCCGCGTCTGGTCAAAGTTTGTGAGAAATCCAATTTATGAAAACCTTTTTGTAAAATTTCTAGTTATTCACTTCTAGTTATTTGACACCATCTTCAGCTTTCAATTATTTTAAAATATTTGAAGCCCCCAATGATTCTGGAGTTTTATCGTGAAAGATCTGATAAGATGCTGATCAAAATTCTTTATCGTGTAAGATCTTGTCTTGTCTTACAGTATAAAAATTCTGCCCTACGTGAACGTTAATCATGTAAGATCTGATAAAATACTTATCAGATCTTATAAAATAATAATTCAATTTTGCCCAAATGCTATCTTATAAGATGGGATAAGTTTCTTATCCGACCTCACACGATAAAAATTGCGCAGGGCAGAATTTTTATTGAGTAAGATCTGATAAAGCATGTTTTAATGATTTCAATTTTGCCGTATAACGTAGTCAAACTCCTTTGAAAGTAAAAAATTGTCTGTCAACTAACCAATTACGAAACAAAAAAGTTTGCTGTTTCTATTTTGGCGGCAGTTTTATTCTGAGTCTCAACTAGGTACTATTGCTCAACTTAGCATTCCAAGTTAGTCTTGGCCTTTTAAAAAAATTAAACCTAGTTTGATAATCACCGCTTCAGAAAAAGCCCCTAATACTCAGAAAACCTTTTTCACGATGCCATATAGGTCTCAAAAGACAATATAAGATAATTTTCTTTTGTGGCTTTGACACTTAAGTGTTGCTTGCTGTAGCATTTTGGCTACTGCTTGAAATCAACTCTGAATTGTCTTCAATTTGAAGAACATGCCATCCTTGAACAATTTTTATCGTACAGGACCTCATAAATTTCTTATCAAAAAGATGAGTCATATGTTTCTGAAAGTTTATCTTACAAGATCTAATAAGATTCCTATAAGATCTTACACTATAAACTTTTTTGTCAGGCAGAATTTTTTTTTGTAAGATCTCATAATATAGAAATATTACCGTGTAAGATCTGATAAAAGATTTTGTATTGTGTAAGATCTTATAAGAGAAATTTTTACGGTGTAAAATCTGACAAACGTCTTATAAGATCTGATTAGAAGATGCATTCCCTTACAGGCTATTAGCAAGATGGTTTTGTCAGAAATTTGTCACATCATACACAATAAAATTTCTGAGAACATTGGGGGCAGAAATGTTATTTTTTTCGTCAGAATAACACAGAATAATACGTAAATCAACTGATCAAGATATTATTTGCCGTTCGCTCGTCTGAATTTTGAAATGAAAAACAATCAAAATAGAGCATTTGTTGACCAGCGAGAAAGAAATATCATTATTCCATCATCTGGATATTCCCTCACCACCAACCGCCCCCCCCCCCTCCCCCATCCAAAAAAGCAATCATAGATTGTATGGCCTCAATCCACCTAGAATTGTAGTCGTGACATAAAATGTATGAAAAGCATTATGTTTGGGGTGCTATAATTCCACTGAAAGTGGGATGGGGCTATATTGGATAAGACGGCAATGTTCTTCTGAACAAGTAAACTGTTCAAATGTAAACTCCTGACAGTTTTTTGGTCGCAAATGAACCCTTTTTGTAAGATTTTTTTCATCAACTACGGACTGTCTGATAGAGTAATCTTTTACACTTTTGTTTACGCTTTGATTGTATGGAAGTTACCGTATAAGTCGCTACTGTTGATGATGTAAAACTCTTTATGAAAAGTTTTCAATTGTAGTTAAAAAATTTTTTTCGTGTACTCGAATATTGTGCACTTTGTTTGGCTTCTGTCTAAGCTGTAAAAAAGTTTTCAGAGCACACTATACTTAATACAGGGACTGAATAAGCATTTAGTTTTTAGAAAAATATCTCAAATCATAATCTAAAAACTTTTTACATAACTTAACAACATATCTTTATCAGAACCCTGGATTCTTCCTCCTTGCTCTCAAAAATGGACTATTTTTGAGAAAAAAATAAGTGGCCGAAGTTGCAGAAAATTTAATCCCACTTACTGTGCAATTAAGTAAAACGTAAATTGCATAGGATTTCTAACATCCCTCGTGGGTATTAATAATTCAGATCTATTGAGACAGTTGCATTATAACTTTAGCTTTCAATTGTTTCAAAATACATAAAACGAGGGATATTTTTATAGTTGATAAAGACTTCTTTGATGCCTTTGCCGAAAGACTTCTGTGCTTTTTCGGCCAACATCTGAATCTGAATATAATTGCTTTTAATTTTCAAAAGCTGGTTTTTTTTCATTTATGGAAACATTGAACTCGAAACCGTTACTTACGAAAAACTCAATTATTTTTGCAACCAAAATCTAAGTGGAAGAAAGTTCCAATACCAGGTGTCGCTTAAACGTATCTTTCTAAAAAGAAATTCACAACTAATAGAGATTTGTTAGAATAGTAATAGAAGGAAAAGTTTGCAAATGACCCCGGACAAACTAACAGTCACACCATATGTCGTTTATCCTACTTCTTGCTGCCAATGAAGAAAAAGTCAATGTTCGCACCTCTTACTTTTGAACAAACAATTTTTTAATAGCTTTATTTTTGACAATTTATACTACTTTTTGTTACTCAAAATGAAAATTAAATCATCAGCAACAACTGAAATTTTAATGCGCAACAGAAAGAGTGGAAGGTAATGGAATGACCAGCAATTAGTCCCAATCTGAATTCTAATGAATTTTACGAGCCAATTTTGAAGCAGAGTTTCTAAAACAGACAGCTTTTTGGAAAACATAAAAAAATGTCGAAGTTTTGAAAAAAAATTGTTGTTATAAATTGTTGTTTTGTTGTTATAAATACGTATGAAGCACATACAAACCGTCTAATGGATGATTAAAAACTCAAAGGCGTAACTTGTTACAAGAGAACTGGTTTGAACTAAAAATGTTGTTTTATTTGATTTTTGTTGCACTTTATTTAATATTCTTGCTGGTACATTTTATGCGGAAGTTGTATATGCTTGTGAAAAGCAAATGCTGCAGATGATAACACTCTAATAATTCGAAAAACGTTTCTGACGCTATCGCAGTGTGTTACTATTTAGAATAAGCTATTAAGAGTTCAATTTAGTAAGAAAACCGTAAAAATTTGACTTTCTCTTCTTTAGACAAAACATCAGAAGATGAACGCTTTTCAGCTGACAAACTGGTTTAGTAGATTTCTTATACCTTTCCATGGATCCACATATAAAACTTAACTGCACACTACCTGTGTAGACAAAATTTTGACTATTCTAACATTCAATGAAAGAGTCAGTGAAAAACCTCTCATGATCTCTAATCATGTTTTAATGTTCGTGAACATGCTACTCAGTGATTGGGAAATCTTTGATAGAATACACTCATTGAGAAAATATAAGGTATAAAATGCAATTTTACATGATAAACTATCTGTTTTTCAAATCAATTCTAGTAAACATAATATTGGTGTTTTCTTTTTGATTTTTATATGAATTGACGCATATTCAACAAAAAATTAGTAGAACTTAATTCAGAGGAACTGACATGCCTACTTTCAGAAAAATCCAGACAGAAGTTTACCAGTTCTCCGTCAGCAGTAGTGAATTGAGTTTAACGTAAAATCTGTTCAACGTGATCATTAAATTGTGCATTTCAAAAAGCAATTTTTTCCTTGAACTGATGGAGGCTTCATCAAGTTTAACAGATTTTACTCAACTCAATCACTGCTGTTTACAGAAAACTGCTGCTGCTAACAGAAATTTTGATAAAATTGTATCTGGATTTTTTTCTGTAAGTAGGCCAGTCGGTTTTTCTGAATTAAGTTCTACTTCAAGTGGAAATTAATTCAGAAAAACCGACTGGCCTACTTACAAAAAATCCAGATACAATTTGGTCAATATTTCTGTAAGCAGCAGCAGTTTTCTGTAAGCAGCAGTGATTGAGTTGAGTAAAATCTGTTAAACTTGATGAAGCCTCCATCAGTTCAAGGAAAAAAATTGCTTTTTGAAATGCACAATTTAATGATCACGTTGAACAGATTTTACGTTAAACTCAACTCACTACTGCTGACGGAGAACTGGTGAATTCTGTCTGGATTTTTCTGAAAATAGGCATGTCAATTCCTCTGAATTAAGTTCTACTAAACTTCTGACGAATATGTGTCGATTTTTATAAAAGTCAAAAGAATCCACCAATATTAAGTTAACTAAAATTGACTTCAAAAACGTACAGTTCACCCTGTAAAATTGCATTTTGTGCATGCGTTTTTTTGTCAACAAATGTACTGGTTGATGAGCTTTGGCTGAGCCATTTTGGCTGTTTCGTGGTTGACCTCATTCTCTGTGGAGCAAAAAGTCATAATTGACCTTAGTATGAACGTCATTTTTTTTAGTACTCGAGTGAAGAATTTGAATTTTCGTTCAAGCTAGTAAATGCGTTATCTTGAGTTTGACATGATGCACCTTCGTCACAAGAATTAGTAATTGGTCTTGCTTTTTTATTAGACATCCCTGTGCTTGCTAAAATTGGTCGCCAGACAAAATTTGCTCTCGGTCGGACACTCGATTCAACAAGTATAAACCTGTGGGAGAAAAATCTAATTCTCTATAATCATTTGATCTTAGCTTTTATTGTAGGCGTTCAAAATTTACCATATTAGATTCTGATTTTTTTCAGAAAACTTCAATCTACAGTAATAAGTTCATTTTATGATGATTATTCACAAAAAATACAATCTGTATCTCTCAAAAAATACTCGTTCGAAGTTAATGCAATTATAACTGGCCTATCAGTTAAAATATATATTCTAAAATTTTCAAGTCAAACGTTTCAAAAATCTTCTACGTCTTGATGGAGTCGGTTTTATGGTAGGGAAAAATTCTGCATGTTTGAGTTTAGAACGCAAGAATCCTCCGGTATGTACTAATTAGAAAATGACAGAAAATGTTGGATTGTACTGATTAGAAAATGAAAGAAAATGTTGGAAAATGAAAGAAAATGTTGGACAAATCCAACATTTTCTTTCATTTTCTAATCACTACATACCGGAGGATTCTTGAGTTCTGAACTCAAACATGCAGAATCTTTCCTACCAAAAAACCGACGATACCGACAAAAGCAAGCTTTCAAAAACTTTCTTAGGTATGAAATCGAACAAGAGAATTTTTTTTAATGATTGTCATTTTGCTTGACCTTTGGAATGCCAGGAGTTACAATGTCTGCAATGAAAAAATTGAAAAGAAACAAGTATTTCATTGAAAATCAGTACTGAAATATTGCCTAATATAATTGCACTGAAAACAAATTATCTAAAACTTTACCTGTTTTCGAATAGTTTTGTTAGACGTTTCTTAGTGTAAATGTGAAAACTTTCGATTTTAATGTAGTCATTTCAATTACTGTGCCATCTTTTGGAAAAATTTTACCTTCATGCCTTTATTCATTCATTCATCTACTCTTTCGTAATTACAGGCAATTTTGCAGCCAAGTGACCTTTAGTTTATTTCTGCAGTTTTTTCCAGTCTTAGCTTTTATGCCAATTTTTTAGGCCATATTTCGCAAGTAATGATGCAAGACACCATTAAGTTGAACTTTTTTGCGCTTTTGACGCGATAGATGTGTTATATTAAAAAATGAGCCCGGATTGTTACTTTGTCGGGAATAACAGGTAACTTAGAAGCACTAACAGTGCGGAAATTCGAGGCTTTTTTCTCTAGTACATTCCACTGTTTTTTCTTCAAAAATTACGCAAACGCTTCAACTTTAATTTTATTTTCGCTCAATCTCTCATTTATAAACATCAACTTCCCCAAAATTTCTCCTTCTCTGCTCTTAATTGGCGTGTCTATTTTGCCACGGTTTTCTCTTCAAAGTTACCCATCGCTTCTTACCGAATGTTTTCCGTCCCAACAATTATCTTAAAAATTTCCTTATAGTTATTTTTTGAAAACGCAGAGCTACATTGAGTGCAGTTGCCAAAATGAGCAAAGTTGATTAGTTTATATTTGCGGCCAAAAAAACTGCAGACGAAACAACGCAATTAAAAATTGCGAGAGCTATCAGATGTATCCTCTCCATCAGATAAGATGATGCACATAATGGAATTGCAAAACCAAACCGAATCAGGTCAAAGACTTTATTTTTCTCTAGATTATGTCTAATGCTGCTTTCTAAGCCTTACCAAACGTCACCGTATAAATTAGAAGGTCTCCTCTCCAGCTTAAAACTAATTAATGTTTTTTAATTGTGAACGTTCACTACAACGTAAGTGAAGATAAGTTAGGAGATTATTAAAAGAATAGATAAGAGATGAGCAACAACACAACTGGTCGGGCAACTGGTCAAACAAAGTCAATGCGTACCATTACAGGTTCCGATAATTAAGTAAGTGCTGCTAAAAAATGGCGTCTAAATTAGTTGGAGTTTACACCGTTGAGAGGCAAACCCAGAATCTGTTCGCACAAAAAATTTTATTGGTTGCAAAAAAGTTGGCTACTCAGCCAGACGTTGCTGCAAAGCAGCTCAATGTTGTGTTGATCCAAAAAACATAAGGTTGAAAAATGAACCATTAAAAGAACAACAATTGCTCAAACAGTGGGTGCGACAGTCAATCCTGGGTGTGCTTACTATTGGCAAACGATAGCTGATGCCCACGATAAGTTAAATGAGAGTCAGCTTGCTGTTTTTACAAATAGCTTCAAGACATCCAGCGGCAAACAACCAGTCGCTGCACCCAATTGAAAAAAATGGTCTTCTAGTAGATGAAGTTATGAGCAAAATGCGAACAGTTTGCAGAACTATGATATAAAGTGATATAATAATAAAATTGTATCAAAAGAACCTCATGAATTTTCAATGAAAAAGTTGATGGTAAGAAAAATGATAGCTTTAAAAATGTAAACATCGCCCTCGCTAGTTTAAAATCAAAAAGGAGTATACTAAACAGCCGAAAAAGATTTTGCAATAGAAATGCTCTTTTCTAAACAAAAAGTAAACAATTGGTTTTTGTTTTCATCAAAAAAACTATAGACTTATTTTCTTTTAAGAATAACAATTGACAAGAAACATGCCAGCCCAATGATTAAGTTGTTAAAATTACTTTAATGGACATCACGTTTCTGTCACTTTAATCATAAATCAAAGACAAAAAAATTATTCTGAAAAAAATAACATTGAATGAACTATGGAAAGACTATAGTTGAAGGTCAAGCTGCCCATGTTTGACAACTATTGGGACATTTTCATTCACAATTCCCGCAGAAAACACTTTTCGTGCGACGAAATATTCACAAACGAAATGCAAATTGTATAATTGATGCTAATTTAATTAGCCACTGCAAAAATATACCTGATCATACAATTCTGAATATGACATTGAAAAATTTTGGAGTTTAGTTTACAAAAGCCATTTTCAATTTTTTGAACAGCACTTAATAAACCTATAGTATAATTCACAAATAGGCAAAAGCTATGATTACTTTGCATTTTTGCAATTCGGTGGTTTTTCCGCTTTTCAACAGTTTTTTGGTTTCCGAGCAGTTAGGTAGTGATCACAGAACAAAAATTACAGATCTGAATCTCAGAATGAGCAAATGTTGTTCATTTAATTCAGGAACATCAAAAACCGAAGAAAATCGTATAGCTGAAAGAATGGTTGGCCTGAACAGCATTCAAGAAAAGAAGATATAAACAGTAAAACAATTAGGCAAAATTTTATCTCAAGTCTATGAATATGCACTAGTTTTGCGATACAATTCGTTCTACGTCATTGGGACATAGATAAACTTAAAAACTTAAAAAAGAGATTTCATGAGTGAATAAGCTTGATAAAAACCGGG
This sequence comes from Convolutriloba macropyga, assembly GCF_964194025.1. Classification (NCBI taxonomy): domain Eukaryota; kingdom Metazoa; phylum Xenacoelomorpha; order Acoela; family Convolutidae; genus Convolutriloba; species Convolutriloba macropyga. The sequence continues at coordinate 71,307,398 of NC_134472.1, read as the reverse complement.
ATACTCCAAAAACTGCTTCAAAAACACATATCAGATTCATCAAAAACTGCTGGACGCTCAAACATTATTCCCACTTAGCAAAGAAATGTAACAGTTTTTGAATTGTAGTTACAATAAAAGATTTTGATAAATTTCTTATAGCATGCAAAAAGCAGATGACCTAAAAAATTGCCTTAAACTTGACAGAGAATTTTCGATGTGCTTTGAGCTCTATCATGATTTTTAAATTCTAGCTCAAGTAATAGTTCGTGTGTTTCGATAAGTTGCAACAAGGCGCAGATCAAGTGCTACCAAAACCAGAAAAAGATCTGTCAAAAGCTGAAAACTACCGACACATCTCTATTTGCCAGAAACAAGATACTTTTCCTCTAGCCATGCAAGAATCATATAACCAGCTCATCGCCGTTAATTTCGGGGTCCCTTACAAATGACCTTGTATCTGAAATTGTTGTCTTCATGTGTTCGGTGAATTGCTCGCTTAGCAAACTCATGCTGTACTGATTATTAAAACCAACAAAGCGCAAGTTATCTAACGTTTTACAATACAATCCGTAGTCGCCAATTCCTTCGATACACTTCCTTGTTTCTCGATACACTGATTTAATTTAAAAGAATTGCCTTGAGGAAGGAAAAAGCCATCCAGTTTCGGGCAACAAGCGCTTTAGTTCAGTGGCTTGTTGTTTAGTTCAAGGGTTTCTGTGCAGGTCAGCGTAGCATTTTCAACTTTTCATTTAATCATAATTCATCAAAATTCATTCTTTCTATTAATTCTATTTGAAACTGAAGACATACTTTGTCTTTTTCGGTTTTTCTTTTTTCCTTTCTTCCTTTTCTTCTTACTACTAATTTTTTTCAATTTTTTTATTATCGCATTTCAACAACAAAACTCTTTTTGTTCTTAAGTGGTCTGGAAAGTTCTGTAACTACTCATATTTCATCTAATGTGTACTCAAATTGAACGAAGTGCTCGGCTAATGCCGCAAACTGCATTAACCTTTTCGACAAGTTAAGGATGAAACTTAACTATTTCTTATCAAATTGTGCTTTTCTGTTCTAAACTCATCTTGCTCTCAATTAATTTCTGTTCCTTTTGTGATACGTACTGATTCAAAACTGAGCTATACATCTTATCGAAAAGAAAATAAATCCAGTTTTAATCGATATCTTGATGCAGTGCGCTCTGTCAGCGGAACATCTGCTGAAGGTGATTCGAGCCCCACCAACAATGATCAAATTCTCAATTTTTTTTTTCATTCGTAAATTTGAAACTTAAAAAAAATTTTAGAGCGGAGTTATCCTAAGGAATAGGAATGAGTATGTCATACCCATTCTACAAGGTATCTAACGGAGTCAGATCGCCACCTTTTGTAGACGTCGGTAGTTCAGCCGCTAGAAGTCCTCCAATGGACTTGAAATGGCTTAGTGCGCCTGATTTTGCGGAATTGTTTGAAGATAACGAGATCAACAGGAACACTTTTTAGTCACTGTTCTTAAACAGAAACTGTTCTCATAATGTGTTTTATGTATTTGCGTTGAATGTTTGTACATAATATGCTCTTATGCTCAGTTTTGCGAAGCCCCGCTCGTCTGATCCGGGGAACAATTTTTTTCGACAAGATCTCGGTTTCCTTAGTCCTTCTTTTCTGCTCAGTTGGCACTGCCCTAATATTGATCTCGTGAGTGCAAAAAAACCACTTCAAAGCAGACCCTGCTCGCTTGAACCAGAGTGGTAATATTTTCTTTACTATAGTAAAGAACGATGTATTTGCATTATGATGATAAAAGATTCGGAATTTAAAAATTTTAAACTGAAAATAAAAATGACCTGTCCATATTTTGAGATGATTATAAAATGGACAAGTATAAACACTCTAAATAATTCTGGAATATACTCTGATTGAGTGCTGAAACACAATGGGTGGTTGGTCTGGGTAGGTCATTGTAAAAATTTTAATTTACTATTTATTACCTTAATTTTATTTTGCACCATTTCAACTTCGATTTTGTTTAAATTATCGGTTCTTTAATCAATAATTGATTATCAAATCGATGTATCCGAACTAAAATTATCAGTTAATATTTCGGGAAATGGCCTAGCTAAAGCGTGTTCTTCATTCTTATATGATCTTTTACACCTTTAAAATTCGACTCTTTAATTCGGCTGATCAGGAAATGGGCCGCGTTAAAGTATGAACGAAATCTGTAATTAAACACAAAAACTTGATTAAAACGTCAAAATCACAAGGCATATAATCGAAAAACTGCTAAAATGACAGCTGAGAGCAAACGCGACGACTACATTCCTATGCAATTTCGTGAACATATATTTTCCCCTGTTGATAAACCTTCTGCCGATTTGAGAAGCTCAGAAGCAACTTTTAAACCCGCCGAATTGGAAACCGAAAAGGTTGATGGAGGCCAATTTCTTATACTACTCAAGTCAGCTCGCAAACTTCGTGACGCAACAGTTCCCCAAACCGGCCGAGAGCACGGATTTGTTCGATTGCTGTGGGTATTTATTTACATCGGCCTGGTTGTAACATTTTCTATACTATTTTCAGAATTAGTTAAAAAATATATGAGTTATCCGACGTTAATTGAAATTCAAATTGTATCTGAGCCCAGATTAGAGTTTCCAGCAGTGACAGTGTGTAACGAGAACCCGGTTAAGAAGTCTCTGATTGGTCGAATGACAAATTACAGTGATTTGCTGATTTTGGATGATTACGTCAGAAGTACAGTGAAAAATTTCGCTCAGTCGGCGTTTAGAGACAGATCTAAAATCGAACCGTGTCCTCAAGGTATTTTTTTTCTGATTTGCTTTAGAATTTTTTTTTAACCACACCTACAATTTAGTAATTGGTTTCATAAATTTTATTGCCAGGATTGTATCCCTATTTACTGATGTGACATAATGTAAAAAATCTCTGTCAGTTTTCATTAAAATGAAAACACAAGTATATCAAGTATGACATTGTATTAAAGTTCAACATTATTTAGGTTAAGAAAATGCTATTGAAAAATACTGCTAGACAATGATATTCTGAATTTTTGTTCATTCTACCGAGCTCGGATTGTTCTGTTTTGCAAAACTTTACACAAATTTCAAACCTCTTCCTTGTTTCCCATTTTTTTTTGCTTTCGGTTATATTTTGCGATCGAAACTCAGTAGCAAAAACAAGATACTTAAACGTTTTTTACGTTGTAGAGAAATACCCACTGGATTTTTTCATACGTCTATTGGTTTCAAAAACACTCTTTTTATTAATCAGAACAGAAAGGCTAGAAAGACAAGTTCTGAAATTTTTTGAAGTTTTTCGTTGGGTTTCACTGTTACCAGAGGTGTGCCAAACCTTGAGGACTTCAACTGCTCATGATTTGATGGAGTTTGGTGTAATCTGTAAATACATATTTTTGTCATCGAACTCGATAGAAATTTGTTTCTTTCAGATTCAAGGCTTGAACTGTAGTTACCTAACATCATAACTCGGATCTTTTCTGTTTGTGCCCCCCCCAGACTAGTGGGTGCATATTATTTGCACCCCCAGAAGCACGTGCCATATTTTTCTTATTGAATTACTATTTAATGACACGTACTCTGTAAATAGGGCAGCACAACGTACTGGGGCACAAACGGAAAAGATAAGGATTTACTATGCATTGACACGTGCTCTGCAAATGGGGGTCGCAAAACGTACTGTGGGGGGGGGGACTCAAACTATAAAAATCCCATAAATCTACAAAAACACTCAGAATGGTACCGTTGGAATTACTTTTTTGTTCTTTTGCATTGGTGCTTCAAATTGGCAGGAATTATGTGAATGTTGTTAAATGTTTTGTGCCGTAAACAAGTTTCTAGAACTATGAAACTTTTGCTTCAAATTTGCCTTATAGCGAATCTATTCTCATATTTTGTTTCCTTACATGTGTAATTTCTCTTCGATCTTTTTAAAAACAATTTTTGACGCTGCTTTTTTTCGAGTAGCTAAAAATTTCTCAGTTGGTTTCTTTTTCTTCATTTTTCCTCCTATAAAAGAATGCTCTTCAATGAAATCTTCCCAACCAAGTATCGGGAAGCAGCCACAGAATTTCAATTGTGTTAGATTTCAGCAGAAAGCAGGTCGTCTGAAAATATGCAGAAAACACCAAAAATTTAATTTTTAGTTGTTTTAATGCTTCCATGATTTGACAGGATAAGAAAAAATCCTTGTGCATAATTGATTATTAACCCTTAATTGATGGTTGCACAAAATTGTTCTGATTATATCCCTAAAGTCAGATATCCACATGCTTTCAAATGTTAAACAAATTAATCACAGCATCACCATTGTTAATAATATAATAATCTTAAAATTGTGGCTGTTTGTTCTCATAGGTAAAAATAGGGTTTGAAGGCTCCTATTTGTCTATTAACGGGTACATTCTTGGGCCATTAAACAATCGTAGAATAACTCTAGGTAAGAAACGTATTGAAATGTTTTCGAGTTTTCAAACTTCGGCACATTTAGCTAAAATTTAGTTTGTTTTAAGACTCTTTTTGTTCAAATAAGCGCCGAAAAAAGATTTTGTTGAATAAATTGCACAGATTTTAGTTTGTTTTAAGACCCTTTTTGTTCAAATAAACGCCGAAAAAAGATTTTGTTGAATAAATTGCACAGATTTTAGTTTGTTTTAAGACCCTTTTTGTTCAAATAAACGCCGAAAAAAGATTTTGTTGAATAAATTGCATAGATTTAAGATTGTTTTAAGCCTCTTTTTGTTCAAATAAGCGCCGAAAAAAGATTTTGTTGAAAAAATTGCATAGATTTAAGATTGTTTTAAGATTCTCTTCGTTCAAATAAGCGCCGAAAAAAGATTTTGTTGAATAAATTGCATAGATTTAAGATTGTTTTAAGATTCTCTTTGTTCAAATAAGAGCCGAAAAAAGATTTTGTTGAATAAATTGCATAGATTTAAGATTGTTTTAAGACTCTTTTTGTTCCAATAAGCGCCGAAAAAAGATTTTGTTGATTAAATTGCATAGATATAAGATTGTTTTAAGACTTTTTTGTTCACAAAAGCGCCGAAAATAGATTTTGTTGAATAAATTTCATAGATTTAAGATTGTTTTAAGACTCTTTTTGTTCAAATAAGCGCCAAAAATAGATTTTGTTGAATGAATTGCACAGATTTTAGTTTGTTTTAAGACCCTTTTTGTTCAAATAAAAGCCGAAAAAAGATTTTGTTGAATAAATTGCATAGATTTAAGATTGTTTTAAGCCTCTTCTTGTTCAAATAAGCGCCGAAAAAGATTTTGTTGAAAAAATTGCATAGATTTAAGATTGTTTTAAGATTCTCTTTGTTCAAATAAGCGCCGAAAAAGGATTTTGTTGAATAAATTGCATAGATTTAAGATTGTTTTAAGATTCTCTTTGTTCAAATAAGAGCCGAAAAAAGATTTTGTTGAATAAATTGCATAGATTTAAGATTGTTTTAAGACTCTTTTTGTTCCAATAAGCGCCGAAAAAAGATTTTGTTGAATAAATTGCATATATTTAAGATTGTTTTAAGACTCTTTTTGTTCCAATAAGCGCCGAAAAAAGATTTTGTTGATTAAATTGCATAGATATAAGATTGTTTTAAGACTTTTTTGTTCACAAAAGCGCCGAAAAAAGATTTTGTTGATTAAATTGCATAGATATAAGATTGTTTTAAGACTTTTTTGTTCACAAAAGCGCCGAAAATAGATTTTGTTGAATAAATTTCATAGATTTAAGATTGTTTTAAGACTCTTTTTGTTCAAATAAGCGCCGAAAATAGATTTTGTTGAATAAATTGCATATATTTAAGATTGTTTTAAGACTCTTTTTGTTCAAATAAGCGCCGAAAAAAGATTTTGTTGAATAAATTGCACAGATTTTAGTTTGTTTTAAGACCCTTTTTGTTCAAATAAACGCCGAAAAAAGATTTTGTTGAATAAATTGCATAGATTTAAGATTGTTTTAAGCCTCTTTTTGTTCAAATAAGCGCCGAAAAAAGATTTTGTTGAAAAAATTGCATAGATTTAAGATTGTTTTAAGATTCTCTTTGTTCAAATAAGCGCCGAAAAAAGATTTTGTTGGATAAATTGCATAGATTTAAGATTGTTTTAAGATTCTCTTTGTTCAAATAAGAGCCGAAAAAAGATTTTGTTGAATAAATTGCATAGATTTAAGATTGTTTTAAGACTCTTTTTGTTCCAATAAGCGCCGAAAAAAGATTTTGTTGATTAAATTGCATAGATATAAGATTGTTTTAAGACTTTTTTGTTCACAAAAGCGCCGAAAATAGATTTTGTTGAATAAATTTCATAGATTTAAGATTGTTTTAAGACTCTTTTTGTTCAAATAAGCGCCGAAAATAGATTTTGTTGAATAAATTGCATATATTTAAGATTGTTTTAAGACTCTTTTTGTTCCAATAAGCGCCGAAAAAAGATTTTGTTGATTAAATTGCATAGATATAAGATTGTTTTAAGACTTTTTTGTTCACAAAAGCGCCGAAAAAAGATTTTGTTGATTAAATTGCATAGATATAAGATTGTTTTAAGACTTTTTTGTTCACAAAAGCGCCGAAAATAGATTTTGTTGAATAAATTTCATAGATTTAAGATTGTTTTAAGACTCTTTTTGTTCAAATAAGCGCCGAAAATAGATTTTGTTGAAAAAATTGCATAGATTTAAGATTGTTTTAAGATTCTCTTTGTTCAAATAAGCGCCGAAAAAAGATTTTGTTGGATAAATTGCATAGATTTAAGATTGTTTTAAGATTCTCTTTGTTCAAATAAGAGCCGAAAAAAGATTTTGTTGAATAAATTGCATAGATTTAAGATTGTTTTAAGACTCTTTTTGTTCCAATAAGCGCCGAAAAAAGATTTTGTTGATTAAATTGCATAGATATAAGATTGTTTTAAGACTTTTTTGTTCACAAAAGCGCCGAAAATAGATTTTGTTGAATAAATTTCATAGATTTAAGATTGTTTTAAGACTCTTTTTGTTCAAATAAGCGCCGAAAATAGATTTTGTTGAATAAATTGCATATATTTAAGATTGTTTTAAGACTCTTTTTGTTCCAATAAGCGCCGAAAAAAGATTTTGTTGATTAAATTGCATAGATATAAGATTGTTTTAAGACTTTTTTGTTCACAAAAGCGCCGAAAAAAGATTTTGTTGAATAAATTGCACAGATTTAAGATTGTTTTCAGACTCTTTTTGTTCACAGAAGCGCCGAAAATAGATTTTGTTGAATAAATTGCATAGATTTAAGATTGTTTTAAGACTCTTTTTGTTCAAATAAGCGCCGAAAATAGATTTTGTTGAATAAATTGCATAGATTTAAGATTATTTTAAGACTCTTTTTGTTCAAATAAGCACCGAAAATAGATTTTGTCGAATGAATTGCATAGATCTAAGATTGTTTTAAGACTCTTTTTGTTCAAATAAGCGCCGAAAATAGATTTTGTTGAATAACTTGCATAGATTTAAGATTGTTTTAAGACTCTTTTTGTTCAAATAATCGCCGAAAATAGATTTTGTTGAACAAATTGCATATAATTAAGATTGTTTTAAGACTCTTTTTGTTCAAATAAGCGCCGAAAATAGATTTTGTTGAATAAATTGCATAGATTTAAGATTGTTTTAATACTCTTTTTGTTCAAATAAGCGCCGAAAATAGATTTTGTTGAATAAATTGCATAGATTTAAGATTGTTTTAAGCCTCTTTTTGTTCAAATAAGCGCCGAAAAAAGATTTTGTTGAAAAAATTGCATAGATTTAAGATTGTTTTAAGATTCTCTTTGTTCAAATAAGCGCCGAAAAAAGATTTTGTTGAATAAATTGCATAGATTTAAGATTGTTTTAAGACTCTCTTTGTTCAAATAAGAGCCGAAAAAAGATTTTGTTGAATAAATTGCATAGAGTTAAGATTGTTTTAAGACTCTTTTTGTTCAAATAAGCGCCGAAAATAGATTTTGTTGAATAAATTGCATAGATTTAAGATTGTTTTAAGACTCTTTTTGTTCAAATAATCGCCGAAAATAGATTTTGTTGAAAAAACTGCATAGATTTAAGATTGTTTTAAGACTCTTTTTGTTCACAAAAGCGCCGAAAATAGATTTTGTTGAATAAATTTCGTAGATTTAAGATTGTTTTAAGACTCTTTTTGTTCAAATAAGCGCCGAAAATTGATTTTGTTCAATAAATTGCATATATTTAAGATTGTTTTAAGACTCTTTTTGTTCACAAAAGCGCCAAAAATAGATTTTGTTGTATAAATTTCATAGATTTAAGATTGTTTTGAGACTCTTTTTGTTCAAATAAGCGCCGAAAATAGATTTTTTTGAATAAATTGCATATATTTAAGATTGTTTTAAGACTCTTTTTGTTCAAATAAGCGCCGAAAATAGATTTTAATGAATAAATTGCATAGACTTAAGATTGTTTTAAGACTCTTTTTGTTCAAACAAGCGCCAAAAATAGACTTTGTTGAAAAAACTGCATAGATTTAAGATTGTTTTAAGACTCTTTTTGTTCAAATAAGCGCCAAAAAAGATTTTGTTGAATAAATTGCATAGATTTAAGATTGTTTTCAGACTCTTTTTGTTCACATAAGCGCCGAAAATAGATTTTGTTGAATAAATTGCATAGATTTAAGATTGTTTTAAGACTCTTTTTGTTCAAATAAGCGCCGAAAATAGATTTTGTTGAATAAATTGCATAGATTTAAGATTGTTTTAAGACTCTTTTTGTTCAAATAAGCACCGAAAATAGATTTTGTTGAATAAATTGCATAGATCTAAGATTGTTTTAAGACTCTTTTTGTTCAAATAAGCGCCGAAAATAGATTTTGTTGAATAAATTGCATAGATTTAAGATTGTTTTAAGACTCTTTTTGTTCAAATAATCGCCGAAAATAGATTTTGTTGAACAAATTGCATATATTTAAGATTGTTTTAAGACTCTTTTTGTTCAAACAAGCGCCAAAAATAGACTTTGTTGAAAAAACTGCATAGATTTAAGATTGTTTTAAGACTCTTTTTGTTCAAATAAGCGCCAAAAAAGATTTTGTTGAATAAATTGCATAGATTTAAGATTGTTTTCAGACTCTTTTTGTTCACATAAGCGCCGAAAATAGATTTTGTTGAATAAATTGCATAGATTTAAGATTGTTTTAAGACTCTTTTTGTTCAAATAAGCGCCGAAAATAGATTTTGTTGAATAAATTGCATAGATTTAAGATTGTTTTAAGACTCTTTTTGTTCAAATAAGCACCGAAAATAGATTTTGTTGAATAAATTGCATAGATCTAAGATTGTTTTAAGACTCTTTTTGTTCAAATAAGCGCCGAAAATAGATTTTGTTGAATAAATTGCATAGATTTAAGATTGTTTTAAGACTCTTTTTGTTCAAATAATCGCCGAAAATAGATTTTGTTGAACAAATTGCATATATTTAAGATTGTTTTAAGACTCTTTTTGTTCAAATAAGAGACGAAAATAGATTTTGTTGAATAAATTGCATGGATTTAAGATTGTTTTGAGACTCTTTTTGTTCAAATAAGCGCCGAAAAGAGATTTTTTTGAATAAATTGCATATATTTAAGATTGTTTTAAGACTCTTTTTGTTCAAATAAGCGCCGAAAATAGATTTTAATGAATAAATTGCATAGACTTAAGATTGTTTTAAGACTCTTTTTGTTCAAACAAGCGCCAAAAATAGACTTTGTTGAAAAAACTGCATAGATTTAAGATTGTTTTAAGACTCTTTTTGTTCAAATAAGCGCCAAAAAAGATTTTGTTGAATAAATTGCATAGATTTAAGATTGTTTTCAGACTCTTTTTGTTCACATAAGCGCCGAAAATAGATTTTGTTGAATAAATTGCATAGATTTAAGATTGTTTTAAGACTCTTTTTGTTCAAATAAGCGCCGAAAATAGATTTTGTTGAATAAATTGCATAGATTTAAGATTGTTTTAAGACTCTTTTTGTTCAAATAAGCACCGAAAATAGATTTTGTTGAATAAATTGCATAGATCTAAGATTGTTTTAAGACTCTTTTTGTTCAAATAAGCGCCGAAAATAGATTTTGTTGAATAAATTGCATAGATTTAAGATTGTTTTAAGACTCTTTTTGTTCAAATAATCGCCGAAAATAGATTTTGTTGAACAAATTGCATATATTTAAGATTGTTTTAAGACTCTTTTTGTTCAAATAAGCGACGAAAATAGATTTTGTTGAATAAATTGCATGGATTTAAGATTGTTTTAAGACTCTTTTTGTTCAAAAAAGCGCCGAAAAAAGATTTTGTCGAATACATTGCATAGATTTAAGATTGTTTTAAGGCTCTTTTTGTTCACAAAAGCGCTGAAAAAAGATTTTGTAGAATAAATTGCATAGATTTAAGATTGTTTTAAGACTCTTTTTGCTCAAATAGGCGCTGAAAATAGACTTTATTGAAAAAACTGCATAGATTTAAGATTGTTTTAAGACTCTTTCTGTTCAAATAAGCGCCGAAAAAAGATTTTGTTGAATAAGTTGCATAGATTTAAGATTGTTTTAAGACTCTTTTTGTTCAAAAAAGCGCCGAAAAAAGATTTTCTTGAATACATTGCATAGATTTAAGATTGTTTTAAGACTCTTTTTGTTCAAATAAGCGCTGAAAATAGATTTTGTTGAATAAATTGCATATATTTACGATTGTTTTAAGACTCTTTTTGTTCAAATAAGCGCCGAAAATAGATTTTGTTGAATAAATTGCATAGATTTAAGATTGTTTTAAGACTCTTTTTGTTCAAATAAGCACCGAGAATAGATTTTGTTGAATAAATTGCATAGATTTAAGATTGTTTTAAGCCTCTTTTTGTTCAAATAAGCGCCGAAAAAAGATTTGGTTGAAAAAATTGCATAGATTTAAGATTGTTTTAAGATTCTCTTTGTTCAAATAAGCGCCGAAAAAAGATTTTGTTGAATCAATTGCTTGATTTAAGATTGTTTTAAGACTCTCTTTGTTCAAATAAGAGCCGAAAAAAGATTTTGTTGAATAAATTGCATAGATTTAAGATTGTTTTAAGACTCTTTTTGTTCAAATAAGCAACGAAAATAGATTTTGTTGAATAAATTGCATAGATTTAAGATTGTTTTAAGACTCTTTTTGTTCAAATAAGCGCCGAAAAAAGATTTTGTTGAATGAATTGCATAGATTTAAGATTGTTTTAAGGCTCTTTTTGTTCACAAAAGCGCCGAAAATAGATTTTGTAGAATAAATTGCATAGATTTAAGATTGTTTTAAGACTCTTTTTGTTCAAATAAGCGCCGAAAATAGATTTTGTTGAATAAATTGCATTAATTTAAGATTGTTTTAAGACTCTTTCTGTTCAAATAAGCGCCGAAAATAGATTTTGTTGAATAAGTTGCATAGATTTAAGATTGTTTTAAGACTCTTTTTGTTCAAATAAGCGCCGAAAATAGATTTTGTTGAAAAAATTGCATAGATTTAAGATTGCTTTAAGACTCTTTTTGTTCAAAAAAGCGCCGAAAAAAGATTTTGTTGAATAAATTGCATAGATTTAAGATTGTTTTCAGACTCTTTTTGTTCACATAAGCGCCAAAAACAGATTTTGTTGAATAAATTGCATAGATTTAAGATTGTTTTAAGACTCTTTTTGTTCAAATAAGCGCCAAAATTAGATTTTGTTGAATAAATTGTATAGATTTAAGATTGTTTTAAGACTCTTTTTGTTCAAATAAGCGCCGAAATTAGACTTGTTGAATAAATTGCATAGATTTAAGATTGTTTTAAGACTCTTTTTGTTCAAATAAGCGCCGAAAATAGATTTTGTTGAATAAATTGCATAGATTCAAGATTGTTTTAAGACTCTTTTTGTTCAAATAAGCGCCAAAAATAGATTTTGTTGAATAAATTGCATAGATTTAAGATTGTTTTAAGACTCTTTTTGTTCAAATAAGCGCCGAAAAAAGATTTTGTTGAATAAATTGCATAGATTTAAGATTGTTCTAAGATTCTCTTTGTTCAAATAAGCGCTGAAAAAAGATTTTGTTGAAAAAATTGCATAGATTTGAGATTGTTTTAAGATTCTCTTTGATCAAATAAGCGCCGGAAAAAGATTTTGTTGAAAAAATTGCATAGATTTAAGATCGTTTTAAGATTCTCTTTGTTCAAATAAGCGCCGAAAAAAGATAGGATAAATTGATAGCATCAGGTGTGTTATACATCAGGATACCATACCTGCAGAAGCACTATGGACTGTATTCCACCCCAGTGGATCTGCAATGGTATCAGCAACTGTCAAGATGGCGGAGACGAGTCAGAAGTTCTGTACAGATGTCGAGAACTCAAAGCTGCTAGAAAAAAGGTTTATAAAAACAATAAAAAGCTGCTAGAAAAAGTTTTAAAAACGATTTTGCCAAGTTGTCCAATGTGAAAAACTTAATTGTGTTCAGACAGAACCCGGGCCGATGTTTCGCCCTTAATTCACCCCCTAATTAGGGTGAAATGCGTATTTAACTTTTCTTTATCGGGGAAAAGAGTGTGAGAGTGTAATTTTAAAAATTTAAATTGTATTTACACTTTTTTCTCTACTCTTTTTACACTCTTTGTCAAGAGCGTAATTTAGGGTGGACAGATAAAAAAAATTACACTCCTTCACAGTTGCCATTTTAACCAAATTGAAACGAATAATGCTAGTAAAAGTAAAAGCGAGTGAAACGAATACGTTGAGAAAGTAAAATGTTCAACAAAGCGAAAATGGGGGGATAAATCCTGACTACCGCCTACCGCTTTAATTTTTTTTTAAAATTACGCTCTTCCAACCTTAATTCAGCGAAGAAATAGGGGTAAAATTTTTACATTATTTGCACTCTTTTCTCCGTTATTTTTGGGGAAAATCCTCGGCGCGTGAAAGGGTAACTTATTTCATCATATGTCAGTTTGGTCTGGGCTGGTCTGACCAAAGGTGACTTTGAGCGCACCTAATTTTCAACCGTACACTAGTCTGATAAGAGGTCAGTTCGATCTGGGAAGGTCTGACCAGAATCCTCAATGGTCAGGATCTCAACTGTTACGAAGTAAATGAGCGAATAATATTAACCAATCAGAATTGAGTATTTAGATTTGAATTTAAATGCGTGTAAAACGTTCTAATATAAATAGAAAGTTCCGAAAAAGTTCATTTAACCTAATTTTAAGTAAATATAACCACTATACGTATCGATTAAGCTGGTGTTCGGCTTAATATTTTTAGGTTTTCTAGACAATTGCCGATTGAATACGAACTGATTTTGACGTCAATGACATCAGACGAAAAAACCTGTTAAATGAACAACAGAAAATCTTGCCGTCTAAGTCTCACTTGTTACATTGAACTTGATAATGCTTATACGTGTTAGCTAATACGTTGTCTTGATCTACCAATGCTTATACGTTGTTATGTACGTCCGAATAGATTTGTCGTTATATATGAAAAAAGACTGAATTGAACTCCCGAACTACAGTTTGTATTTTACTGAGTTAATATGGTGCCGCGACCCGGGACCTCTCGAAATCTTACGGAACTCACTTGTACGCGTTCGTTCATTCCAAATGCATTCCATTATCAAATTCATTCCTCAGCAATTTGAATGCGGGTAGTTTTATAGTTTGGAAAATTTATTCACACTTGAGAATTAAACGAGATTTGAAAGTAGTTTTAAATTACACTATTTTGGACCACAAACAATGAAACTTGATTTAGCACGAAGACCGTTCTACGTTCTACAGAATTGACGCAACCAACTCTCATATAGAGTGATAGTTATTACCCGGGTCCTTTTCTGGGCCTGTTGTTATAAAGAATGCCCCCTCATAATTCTGACAGTCACGGTGCATATGGCGTTTCATCATCAAAAGAGCAAACTGGTAGACGAGGAAGGAATTTCAGCAAATCAGAAACTGGGGCGGTTTTGTATGAAGTGCAAAGAATTTTCTCTTCCTCCAGCAAAACTGTAATACCGAAGCTTCAATTTTGTAATAAATTGATAAAACTTTAGACGGCAAGGAACCCAACCCCTGACATTTTTTGAAATATTTTTGAGGGATAGTAAAATTAAATCATATCTTGAAAAATATTAGTAAAAGGTCACCGTTAACGACCCGTAAACAAAATACTGAGACAAAAAAACATCGATTTTGAAAAGTTTTGGTAGATTTACCAAAAATTCGATAAAATTGATACAGTCGGTTCGTTTATCAAAAAAATCTCTGATATAGACAAAATTGAGGGAACATTATGCTAAATTGTTCAATTTTGAAAATTTTTGGTCAATTTTGATGCAATTCTAAAAAACATTAGAAATTCAATACCGAATATTGATAAACCGTATTTTGAGTTTAAAACCACTCAGTTAACTAAATTACCGTTCCGTAACCAAAAAATTTGCAAAAAGTTGACCAAAACTTGAAAAAATTGGAAAAATGCATAAATTTTTGAAAAATTTGTCAAAAAAAATCAATTTTCCAACAAGAATGTTCGTTAGTTGAGTGAAACTCAATATACAGAAAAAGTTGTGAAAATTGTCACAACCTCCGGCCTACAGAAAAAATTTATCGACGTCCTCTATTTTTTTTCGTCGCTGGGTTTTTGTGCCGTTTAGTCCGCGTCCTTTTCGTCCTTTATTTTTTCAATTCTCCGTGTTCCGTTTTTTTTTTCAAGAACGTCGCTCTCCCAAGTTTTCGCTTTTCGTTTTATTCTGCTACTTTTGCGGATATCGATGTAGTGTGTCATATGTGATGAAGTATGTTGTTTTTCTTGTAGTATGCTGAGTATGCTAGTATGCTGGTTTGTTGTTTAGGTCTTATAGCTTTCTAGGGTGTGACTTAAGTTTATTCTCGAGTTACGGCTGAATTGTTCTTTGACTTTTCAATTTTACGAATTTAGTAGCCCTCCTGTTGTAGTATTTTGATTTTGCTGCTGTATGTTTGTGTGTACCTGTTTGATTGGTAGTTGGTTTGGTCTTGTTACATTCTAGGGTGTGACTTAAGTTTATTCTCGAGTTATGGCTGGATTGTTTCTTGACTTTTCCAACTGTCTTAGTCTACAAATACACTATTGTAGTTCATTCAATTTTGCTGTAGTTTGTTTAATACCGTTAGTATGCTGATTGTTTGTTTTGGTTTGGGTTTTGCTAGGAAGTGACTTGAGTTTATTCTGGAGTTACGGCTAGTAAATATCTCGACCTTTTCATCCTTTTAGTGTACTAATGCATTGCCGTAAATTAGTTTGTCGTTAAAGTTGTCGTTATAGCCCCATAATGAACTATATTAGATTGTCTTGCAGTAACTTCTCTCCTTCTTCCTAGGGTGTGACTTAAGTTTGTTCTGGATTTACGGCTAGAATGTTTGCTTGAGTTTTTGCTGTGGTCTGCTAACATAGTTCTTTCCAACCTCATTTCCCGCCCGTTCTTTCCCACCGTCCCGTTTCGTTGCGTTGCGCGTTTTTCACCCGCTTTCCCGCACGTCCCGTTTCCGTTCCGTCGCGCACTGCTCGCTCGACTTCTCGTCTGTTCCGTTCCCGTTGCGTCGCGCGTTGCTCGCCCGACTTACCGTCCGTCACGTTTCCGTTTCGTTGCGCGTTCCTCGCTCGACTTCCCGTGTGTCCTTTGTCTCCCTCCGCGTTGAGCGCATAGCGTTCAGCGCTCCACTTCTGTTTTTGTTGGGCACTGTGTGCTCGACGACCTTTTCTGCTCTTAGGGCGGTTTGTCTTACAGACTGTCTACAGTGTGCTTGGTTTGGTGTCTTTTGCATTGGGTTTGTTTTGCGTGGGTTTGGTTTGTTTGGAGTGTGCATATATTAGATAACCGTGCTCAGTGGTAGGTTTGCTGGTCTTTGGAAATAATAGCATCGTGATGTCTAATAGTCTTGATCAAAAACTCAAAAAGTTGTACGCTGCCAGGTCAAAGCGTGAAGCTGAATTGCTTGCTATTCATGAAGATATTCTTCTTTGTATAAATAGTCAAAGTAGGCGAGTGAAAGTTGAAAGCCTAGTAACAAAGTGCAACGAAGCATTTATGACTGTTGTAGAGTAAAATGAGGACCTGATTGCATTTGCTGGAAAAACGGAGGATCGAAGTGCACTTGTTCCTTCACTAGAGCCTTACTTAGAGGCAATGACAACCAAGAACGACAAGATCCTCACTTCAGCACGAAACTACATCAACTCTGCTGATGATAAAGTGAGTGAGTTTCAGGAACCGAGGGCTTCCATTCGTTCTAGACTTCCCTCATTGATGACCTCTTCAAAAACATCTAGTCAGCGTAAACATGATTATGTTATTGCTAAAATGAAGCGCGAAGAAATTGAAAACCAAAATGAGGCAGCCATTTGCCTTGCTAAACAGAAAAAGCAAGTGAAAATAGATGAACTGGAGGAAGACAACAGGAAACAGTTGGCAGAGGCAACTCTGCAAGAATTTGAATTGCTGGACGCTGTTTCCAAAGGTAGCCACTCTGAAAGAACTGCAAGTGCTAGGAGCTCGATGAGAAGTGAAAAGGCTGTCCAGGATTGGATCAACACCTCACTTGCTTTAAGTTTTAATAACAACGAGAACACTGGTGAACCAGAGATTACGAAAGACCCTCCAGAATGCCCTAGCCATAATAACGGCGAAGCAGTGGAAGATCACGACACTGACATTTCAAGGCATTCGATTCCAGAAAATTGTCGAGGCAATTACTTTTTAAGCGTTGAGACCTTACAGCAACTCGATCCATATTATACGCCACCTGCAAATTTTTTGGCTGCCGCTAACAAACAGGCGTTGTACCAGGCCCATCTAAGGGCGCAAATGGATCAAACAGGCCAGCAAGGCATGGCGCTTCCAGCAATAACTAACCAAGGACACGCAGTTAGTCAGCCGCCTTCTGTACACGCCCCAGGGAATTCATCACCACCCATTCAACAGCCCATTCCACCACAGCCGTTCGCACCGCAAGAAAATCAGAATAATGCAACAGAGTTATTTCCAAACGCACAACCTCAAATTTCACAATCCAGGGGATCTGAAACATCAGGTTTGCCCAAGAATAATTCGGCCCAGCAAATATGCTTCCGACAACAAATTATTTTTGTCCCCCAAGCACCAAACGCCACTCTTCCTCCTTTTCCGACAACAAATCATCCAGCCCCCGCAATAAACGTTCCCCTGCACCCAAGAGCCCCACAAAGTCCAAACAATCAACAGCACAACTCCGAACCCGCTCATCCTAACGTCCTTCCCATTCCGAAACCAGTCTTCGCACCTAACCTCACTGCTCCCATCCCACACGCCCCTTTGATTAACCAGTCTCTCGTCAACAACAATTTTCAGAACATTAATAACCGAGTACACAAATTTGTACGTTCTGTTGCTCCTCCTTTCCCAAATATACCCAATATCCCTCTCGGCCAAAGTTTTGTGCCAAATATGAGTCATTGGCGTTTTCCGCAGCACAGACCGTCATTAGTCAACCAAGACATTACTACCGTAAATAATGTTGCTCCAAATGTACAGGCACACATCGCACCATCAGTTACTAATTTTCCACAACAAATATATTCGAATTCACCCCTTTTGATTGATATGCAATCACCATCCGGCACACATCAGGAAAACCCGATTGCAACTACAAGTAATATTGTACCTGGTCTGGCCACTCCGGTTTTTCAGCCAACATACCCTTATGTTGGGCCGTCTCCGTTGAGTTGGAGTGGTCAGCAGGTGTCTGCACCTGCCCCTCCGATACCGGACAATGCGTCATTGATTAAGGAGTTGGCTAACGCAATAAACAGCAAGAAAAATGACCCCTTGCCAGAATGGAAACTTGCTCAGTATAATGGCGATCCATTACAATGGCACGAGTGGTATGGTCAATTCAAAAGCGCGATTGACTCGCAAACGCTCACTGATGACGTTAAATTGACATACCTTAAGACACTCGTCACTGGTAAAGCAAAGATTGCAATCGCCGAGTTTGCTTACTGTGGTTTAATGTACAAGGATGCACTAAGGACTTTGGAACGTAAAGTTAGCCAGCCACAGGCAGTCGTAAGTGCACACTTGGATAAACTAAGCAACTTTCCGCCTCTTAAAATGCACAATAGTGATAACATCATTAACTATTCTGCAGCCATATCCAGCCTCGTTGGGTTTGCGCTTCCCTACTTAAACAAGCGGTACAGAATTTACCACCAAACATGAAAGAGTCATGGTCACTCCTTACGGTTAAGAAGCACTGGGTTAAGCCTACCCTCCTTGACTTTAACGACTGGCTTAAAAAAAGGCGGAGGCCCACGATCTTATGAAACAAAGCGCTACCAAGGCAAGGCATGAAGAGAACATCACTTTAGTAACAAAGACCAAAACAGCCTCAAAAGTGTTGGCATCAAACTCACAACAAAGGGACACATAGAAGCAAGTTCCATCTTCTTCCACAAACGCTTACTCTTGATGCATTGTATGCAAAGGTAACCACCGGCTATGGGAGTGTCGAGTTTTCAAGGAAAAGACTCCAACCCAGAGAGCTAAGTTGGTGGCGGATAACAAACTTTGCTTTTCGTGCTTAAGGGACAAGCACACATTCCGCCAGTGCCCTCAGCCAAGAAAGTGCCGAGCAGAGGGGTGTAATAGTTTGCATAACACACTATTGCTTGGAGCAGATAGGGTTTTCCCAACAAAACAGTCAACAAATCCCAATACTATCCAGTCTTCTGGCAACACGGGTCAAAGTAAAGCAACTATTAGTCAACAGCCGCCTAATAGGACCACAACAATGTCATCTGTTACTGATGTAAAGGGGCTCCTTCAGATAACGGAATAGCAGTTGGTCAATTCGTCCGGTTTAGATACCAAGGCTTTAGTTTTGTGTGATACCGCCTGCAGTAACTCTTGGGTGGCCGGTAGTGTCGCAGATAGACTCGGTTTGTACGGTAAAGCACTAAAGCTAACAGTCAAGGGTATTAATACTGAAGAAATAGTTGACACTAGGGTTGTTGAAGTTACTGTTAAACCAGGAAAACATCAAGATTTCGAACTATTTACCATCAACCCTTTCGTTAAGGAGAATCTGAACGTCGGCTCAGATATAATTAACGTACAGGCCCTGCAAGAGACTTACCCACACTTAGCAGTCCTCGATCCCGTGACATATTCCTATAAAGACATTGAGATGATACTCGGACAAGATGTCTATCACGCCATCCGCCCGTTAGAATACTTCTCTGCCGATGAGAAGCGCTCACCCACTGCCGTACGTTTACCCATAGGTTGGGTCTTAAGCGGTCCGTTACCATCAAGTTCGTGTTTAACCTCAACGTGCTTTAAAGTGAATATCGAATAGGACAATGAGATAGCAAGTCAAGTAAAGTCATGGTACGAAATTGAATCATTCGGAGCAAACAAGCAGGTCGACTCAAGATCTGCAGCAGACGCAAGGGCTCACGAAATTCTTGAGAGTACCACCATACACAATGGCCTAAGATACGATGTCGGAATGCTGTGGGCAGCAGACAACATCCAGCTCCCAAATAATTACTTCTCCTCCCTTGTGCAACTAAAATCGCTCGAAAAACGTTTGGCCAAAGATGAAGACCTTAGAGAGAAGTATACTAGTACCATCAAGGAAGACCTAAATAAGGGGTATGTATTTGAGGTTCCGGACGCTCACAAGGTTGAGAGCCGGTCCGATAAAGAGTGGTACCTACCCCACTACCCGGTTTTAAACCCGAATAAACCGGGCAGGGTGCGTAGGGTGCTCAATGGAGCAGCAAAATTTCATGGCGCCTCACTGAATAAATCTTTGCTCACTGGCCCTGATCTGCTCCAAAATCTTATTTACGTACTTATTCGCTTCCGACAACATCCATATGCCGTGTCTGCCGACATCGAGGGAATGTTTCTACAGGTTGGTGTATTACCATCAGATCAACCATCACTTCGCTTTCTGTGGCGAGAGGACCCCACAACTAACGTTGTAGTGTATCAATATACGCGCCATATATTCGGGGCTAAAGACTCGCCCACATGCGCCAACTATGCATTACAACGCACTGCGAGAGACAATGCCAAGTTTTACCCCGAAGCTGCAAAAGCCGTCCTTGAAAACTTCTACATGGACGATTATCTTGACTCAGTGGAGTCTCCTGAGAGAGCCATCAATAGATCGAAGGAATTGGTACATCTTCTCCATCTCGGTGGGTTCAAACTTACAAAGTTCGTAAGCAATGTACCAAAACTGGCTGACCGAAGTGATGGTTCCTCTCAATCTACTGAGCCCAAGGTTATTGTTTCATGTCAGGAGGATTCATCGCATGTGCTAGGGTTAAAATGTGGGATCACACTAATGACACTTTAGTTGTGAGTCGGGGTACAAGCTGCGCTATCACCAAGTCCCTCACGCAACGCTTGGTTCTAAGTCTTGTCTCGAAAGCCTTTGACCCCATTGGTCTTGTCGCACCTTTTACGGTCGGTGCGCGACTGCTCTTAAAAGACATCTGGCGTGTCACAGGACAACAATGGGATGACGAGCTCCCACAGGACATCGTTCAAAGATTTTTGGTTTGGAGTGCGGACTTACCAAGGCTTGAAAACATCAAAATTCCCGAAGTTACTTTAGTGGACCCTTTGATAATATAGAGTTGCATATGTTTGGTGACAGTTCGCAGGATATTTTATGTGCGGTCGCATTCTTGCGAGCCCGTGTAAAAACATCTACGGGCGAAGAAAAAACAGAGCTTGCGTTTGTTTTAGGGAAAGCGCGCGTGGCGCCAATGAAAGTAATGACTGTCCCAAAACTCGAATTACAAGCAGCTCTACTTGTCGCTCGACTGAAAAGGGAAATTACACAAGCACTTACGTAACTGTTAACCAAGTATTCATGTGGACAGATAGCACGACCGTTCTCCAATGGATTAACTCTAATGAAAAGCAACCAATCTTTGTCGCAAACCGCGTTTGTGAAATTTTGGAGTATACCAGCGTTGACCAATGGAACCACGTCGCAACTAAGGATAATCCAGCTGACGCTGGCACGCGTGGAATGTCCGCTGAGGTTTTGCAACTAAGCAGTTGGGTCAATGGTCCACATTTCTTAACTAACTCAAGTTTCCCTTTCGTACCGAACAAAGACGTCATTAATAACATCAAACTTGACGTTAACCAAGCAGTCATCATAGAAGACACTGTCTCTCTCGCTACATCTGTTAAAAAACAGACAACTCCCGTTCCGTCGTTATTCCCATTTGATAAGTTTAGTTCTTATCAAAAGTACTTGCGCATTGCCGCATACGTTCTCCGGCTTCTGCCAAAACATGCCGGCTACCGTAACCCCGATGGTAGCATTACTGACCCTACTGAGCTTGACGAAGCCGAGCGTCATCTACAGTACTTGGTGCAAGGAGAATCTTTTGAAGCCGAAAGAAAAGATCTTTTTGACAATAAATTCGTTAAACGGAGTAGCCGAATTGCTCCACTTTCACCGTTTATTAGTCCAAATGGGCTAATACGTTCCTCGGGCCGCATCAAGCACTTAATTGAAGTTGGGTTTAATGTAAAGTACCCAATCATCTTAGATGCACGTCATCCGTTTGTAGAAACGTTCCTTGAACAGACGCACGTAAAGCATTATCATCAAGGCGTTGAATACCTGAGATCAGTTGTGCAGGAACACTACACAATACTGAAACTAAGATCATCCTTGCGTTCCATCAAAGCACACTGCCTGAGATGCCGAGAATTCCAAGCTGTAACTATGCAACCAATCATGTCTGACTTACCTAAGGAGAGACTTGCTTACCAGTCTCCTCCCTTCACGAACACTGGCGTTGACTACTTTGGGCCATTCTATGTTACTGTCCGCCGTACTACTGAGAAAAGGTGGGGCTTCCTCTTCACCTGTCTCACTACTCGCGCTGTCCATGTCGAGATAGTTACATCCATGGACACCAGTTCTTGTGTTATGGGAGTTGAGCGGTTTGTGTCACGTAGGGGTACACCTGCCATGATTTGGTCGGACAATGGCACTAACTTTATTGGAGCGGAGAAAGAACTCCGAGAAAGTATTGAAAAGTGGAACGTTGTCAACATTGCAGCTGAGCTCATCAACCGGTTCACTCGTCCGCCCGCTTGTAAAACTTGTACCAGTTTTCGCAACATCTTCTTCCGGGCCGGAGGATGTTACGAAGTAAATGAGCGAATAATATTAACCAATCAGAATTGAGTATTTAGATTTGAATTTAAATGCGTGTAAAACGTTCTAATATAAATAGAAAGTTCCGAAAAAGTTCATTTAACCTAATTTTAAGTAAATATAACCACTATACGTATCGATTAAGCTGGTGTTCGGCTTAATATTTTTAGGTTTTCTAGACAATTGCCGATTGAATACGAACTGATTTTGACGTCAATGACATCAGACGAAAAAACCTGTTAAATGAACAACAAAAAATCTTGCCGTCTAAGTCTCACTTGTTACATTGAACTTGATAATGCTTATACGTGGTTAGCTAATACGTTGTCTTGATCTACCAATGCTTATACGTTGTTATGTGCGTCCAAATAGATTTGTCGTTATATATGAAAAAACACTGAATTGAACTCCCGAACTACAGTTTGTTATTTACTGAGTTAATATCAACCATGGGAACACTGGACCTCGACTATTTCCAGAAGTTCTGAGCAATTCCGAGACATATGAACCATTACTTAAAATCAAAGATAAAATTTAATAATTTTGTAGTAAATGTTGCGATATGACTAAAAACTCTGAAAAGTTTTAAAAGCTATATCTTCTATTGACATAATCTGATCTTGGTTATATTTTTTAAATTTCCATTAAGTTTTTGCTATAAAATTTATAATAATTTTTGGAGGTATATTCAAAAGTTCAGCAAAGATTAAGTACTTTACAACTACAATTTTTCAAGAGAACACCCTGCAAACCAAATGTCCTTCTAATGCTGTTTCTAGTAAATGTGGCGGCATTTATCTCTGTTTGCCAATTTTGAGACATTTAATTTCTTATCTGTCCCCTTCCAGCCGACTTTCCAACCAAGTGTAGCAGGTGAGGCCGAAAATGATAATGAATTTGACTCCGCTCCGGGTCGAGGTTTTGTCAAAAAATAATGTAAGATTAGCGGTGATTAGCGGTGAAAAAATATTTTTTCACCGCAAACCGCCGGCATCTTTTAGCGTTGAATGCGGTAAAAGCGGTGAATTTTTGCAAGATTTGCGGCTTTTAGCGGTGAAAACTTTTTTCACCGCATTCAGAGGAGTTCTCACAAAAAAAGAAAGGCCCGTACACGGGTTCGAACCACTCACCTCCTGCATGTCACAAACTTCTTATTCCACTGCCCCATTTGTCACCTACTTCAATGACACTTCCTGTTAATTTAAGATAAGCGTTGAAATTAGCGGAGAATATTTGTAAAAATTGCGATTTTAGCTTGGAAAAATTTTTTTCACCGCATTCTGATGATAGCGCTGAAAATTTTTTTCACCGCAATCTGCTGGTAGCGGTGAAACGAAATTTTCAACACTTAAATATTTTTTGTCACCGCATTCATCGCATTGAGCACAAATCTTACATTTTTACTCTAACTCACCGCAATTCTTACATCTTTAAGTGATTTTTAGCGGTGACACCTCGACCCAGAGCATTGTATGTGGGTATTCTAAGTGTTCGCTGTAATCACCACATTCAGAAATAAGACATTTTGGCAATGGGCGGCGCAAGCGTCTACTAGGCATAGGTCTCAATCTGGCTCACTATAGATTTGCTAACTACTATCTTTAATTCTTAAGTTTCTTAAAGAATTAGTTACCGATGAAATAGAAAAAAAATAGAAAATTTGAGAAGGATTAGATCACAAAGTGAGATTTATTCTTTAATTAAAAAGGGGCATTAGGTCTTAGTTTTAACAATTATCCATCTTGCTGCAGCATGAAGCTGAAGATAGTGTTTGGTGATCAATTAGGAAAAAAACAAATTTTTATTGCTCCTGATAAAAAAATTCCCGCCTAAATGAGGAGAGAAGATATGCTTTTCATGCTCAGAAAAAAATGAAAGAAGTAGAGAGGCTTCAGTCGCGCTCGTTCTGTTTTCCTTCAGCTAGCAATCTTTATAATCGTACGTCTTTAAAATTAGTCAACATGAATGCTAATCACGAGACTTATGAACAGCTCCGAATGACTTCTTAGGTCAAGTATGGAGCCAACTAATAACCGCCTCTTAGTCTACGTTTCGTTTCTTAGGTTTCATTGTGATGACGCATATTAACAGCGGATTGTACGGAATTCTGTCATTGAAATAATTAAGTTTGCGTTTCAGGGCTTTTTAATTGCTATGTGGATTGTACGGATAATTGAATGTGGATTGTATGGAATTCTGTCATTGAATTAATTAAATTTGCGTTTCAGGGCTTTTTAATTACTATATTAAACGTTACAAATACAATGGCAAAAATTCAGTTATCCCCACTTTCATCGAGCAGGTCATACTTAAGACGGTTATTGAAGTTTTCTCCAGTTGGTCGTCGAAAAGTCAAGAAGGAGCATAAATGGAGAAAACATATAGTCTTTGAATAAGATATTCAACAAATTGCGTTATGGTCAGATTTTTTCAAAAACGAAGGTCTCCGTGTTTTATAAACTTTTCAAATTAAACTCTGTGCACATTTTGGTAATTGACCCGGAAATTGTTTTCGAAGTGATTTGCAGAAACGTTTAATGTATATACATCAATAAAACTCAACAAAACAAAACAAATTAGCAATAGCGATATATTTTTTCATCTCCAAATAACTGTAACCGAGCAAAGATAATATAGTCATTATTTTTCACTAATTGAGATAGTATAACTCTTTCATTAAAAAAATACAAAAAACGGTCATCAAAGTTCATCATAGGAAAACAAAAAATTGCCTTTTTTCAATCTACGCAGAGGAATTTACATAATTATCAACTTTTAAATCATGAACATTTGAAATTGTTGGGTTCTGCTACCATACCGTGTTTTAAAACAACATTAAAAAGTCTTTAAAAAAATTTGAAATTAGATCGGGATATGATTTCGCTTTTTTATTGAAAGCTTCCAACTATTATTTTCCTGTGCACGTTCTACAATAGCATTGGTACTTAAATTAATGAACCTGTACAATTAAATTTGACAACGTTTGCTTAAATTGTTTCTCCGGTTCTGCTGATAAAAATGTTTGTTCAAATGACCGTTTTCTTAGCTGCAAAAAGATCCAGGAATCTGCTCAGTCGTAACATCAGCATAAAGATGGCGATACCCGTATGGAAATGCTACAAGACATTTCCTGTTGACTATCTGATATTTTGCAGATTTTTTTTTTAAAAAAATCAAAAAGTCCTCCTCGTTACTTCAACAAACTAAACAAGCTAAAATTGTTTACCAACTTTTATCTTGAGGAATCTATTTCATAAAAACTTTAAAATACTTGTTTCTTTATAGATTAATCCGATCTGTTGATATATACATCATTCTACTAATTTTTTTCCAATTTTTCTGTTTGTTTGTAGAAAAAGAATAACAAAGAAGATTTTAATATTCAGCCTAAGATTGTTCACTTTTGTATTTGAAGTGTTTAACAGAAGGGGTCTGATGAAGAAGATGAAAAAATCTGCTTGGATGGCTACATGGCATGTCCTGGTGACTATCTGTGTGCTGTTGCATGTGATGGTATCAGAGAGTGTATTTACAGTTTCGGTGAGTTACTTTTGACACTCACGCTGTCAATTAATGCATTTTATTTAGTAAAACAGAATCGATCCGAATCGTTTTATAATGATTATTTACGCCAAGGTCTAGACCTTCGACTTATTAAGACTCGATAATTTTAACGCGTAGAGCTCTTATTGACTAGAAGAACACATTTGAAAAACCTGGGTGCTCCAGAACTTCAAGCACAAAAGACATTAAGCTTGAAATTTTCTAAAATTCCATTGTGAGCCCTAAATTATTACTTTTGACATATGAAGCACAAACCTATAGCTCAACTGCTACCCTCAAACTGGGTAGCAATTTAAAATTTACATGACTATAAAATTGCTTTTGGATCTTTTCCATTTGTCCCCTTGCCCCCCCCCCCCCCCCTCAGTACATTGTGCAACCCCCAGTTACACGTGCCATTATATAGTAAATCATTATGTAAAATTATTGCAAGTGCGTCACGGGGTGCAAATAATACGATGCACCCAATAAGCTGGGGGGGGGGGGCACAAAAGAAAAGATCCTTACTTTTGGTAACAACTATCTGTTAACGAGACCAACGTTATCAACTCACGCCAATATTCTTTGTTTTCATTTTTGGTTATCTAACCAAATGTTGAAATGTCTAACCTTTGTTATTCAAGAAATTTAAGTCTTTATTTTTTAATATATTCTGTTTTACACATCCCTTCTTGTTAGGAATATAGATTTTGCGCTCCCCAATAATCGTGCCATATCTTTAAATAGTACTATGCTATAAAACAAGACATACATTTTAACCGGATCATAGGAATTCCGTGGGGTTGATGCAGAAAAGAGAATAGATCCAAATTTTGTTCAAGTAACCAAAGATTTTAATATTGTCTCTCCACCGGACGCGCTGGTGTAAGGTAGCTAATTTATGAGGACTACTAAACTTTGAGGACTGAAGTAGAACATATGTTTTCCTCATTTTAGAATTCAATGATAGTTACTGATATAATACATATTATTTTAAAATAGGTTTCAGAGTCTGCTCTGCACGTGGCACTGTTTAGTATAAAATAAACGGTTTTATTGCAAGTTTTATCAAAATAACTTCTACAGGACTTTTGCAAGCTTTTACGTAATTATAGTACGCTCGGGCAAAACATTTGAGCGAGTGCTCAAAATAGCCATATTTCTTGCAAGGCTCCTGCAAAGTTGCTCATTTTTGAAGAAAGGTATGGGGACTGTTGACGTCGAAATCTTTGGTTCGTTGCAAAAGTTCCTCAGAAGGAAAAAGAACACGATTCTCGAGTACAAACCAAGTTAGAGACTCACAAATTAATTAAAAGATTATTAACATTTCTTAAACTGATCCAATTGAATGCCTAAAAATTTAATCCAAACCCTTAAAATTCGTAATCTAATAAACAAAATTGTAAAACATCACATCAAATGGTGCCTTCTTGTTCTTCTAATTTTCTTCTTTTTAAAAAAATGTTTAGAATGCTTTTTGCTGGAACAGATATAACCTTGTTATGTGAACGAACAAGTAGAGTAAACAAAGCAAAAGAGCATATTCGCCTTGATTTTTTTAACTAAAATATGAAATTGACTGTATTCCTTATATAATGCCTTACAAAATAACCGTCAACTGCAAGATCCTTTCAAGATAATTAGGTATATTGGTTGGGCTCATTAAAATTTCTACTGACAGCTATCGATATGTATTTTCATGTATGTATTGAATGATTGCAGTGTCTTGTGATATCCACTTGGAAATTTGATTGGTGGTCTTGATGATAACAGTAACTTGACATGATAGTTAAAATGCGCTTTAACTTTACGCATAAAATCAAAAGAAAAAACGATTTCCAAAATATTCGAAGTCTATAAACATATATCCTATTACTACAACTTTGACAGAAATATTAAACAATGTCATGTTTTTTGGCCAGCGGGAAAAAAAGTTTTATGATCTCAAGTACACACAGGAACATACAGCTACAAACACGCACACACACTTTCTCTCACACACAAACTCCAGCACAGACAAACAAGTACTCGCCCTCAATTATACTTTCAATCACTCACCCACTCACTCATCCACTCATTCTCACAAACTTTTACCTTTTCCCTCAATCACTCACCCACTAACTCACTCATTCACTCAATCACTCCCTCGCTCGCTCGGTCATCATGTTTTCAATTACTCAA
Source organism: Convolutriloba macropyga (assembly GCF_964194025.1). Classification (NCBI taxonomy): domain Eukaryota; kingdom Metazoa; phylum Xenacoelomorpha; order Acoela; family Convolutidae; genus Convolutriloba; species Convolutriloba macropyga. The sequence continues at coordinate 71,279,443 of NC_134472.1, read as the reverse complement.
TCAACTATCTACTCACAAACACACGCACGCACGCACAAAAACACTCACAGACCAATGTCAAAAATTAAAAAAATTAGGCAAAAAATTTTTGATAAAGATAACATTAATTTGATAATCAAGTGGCTTGGTCTACTTCTATATCATTATGTTGAAACAATTTTTAACAGTCGTGCAGGAAATTTAGATCTCATTCTAAACAAATTATCCTACACATTTAGATCTTTTTCTAATTCAATAAAACGTGTCCTCGATTTTGTCTGGACAATAAAGCGTGTCCTGGAATTTGACTGGAAAATAAACTGTATCCTGGAATTACGCTTGCAACCATAGCAGTATTTTGTCTTCAACTTCCTACAACGTTAAGGACATGTAGCACAATTAGGTAACCTTTTCATAAGTCCAGCAAAAAAGGTTTTGACTCGACTTAAGAAAAGAATTTGCCTCGACCGTCAATTTGCTATGGTCCTCGACCGTTCGATCTAATTCAATTTTTACTCTCCCACCGCCTGTGATTAATAGTTGTTTTTGTATTTCCATTTATAGAATAAGTAAATATTAAAAGTTATTTGATCAATAATATTTTATATTGCAGATGTTTTTGTTATTCATTTCTTATTGGTAATACAAGGTCGCCAAACGTACACTTTTACATAGTTCTGGCCTTTTGTGAACATATGTGACGTTGTTTTGTCACAATTTTCCACGTTTTGAATAAAAGTTGAAATGTGAATGAATGTGCCCGTGAGACGCAGGCGAGAATAACCGAATTCCGAAGCAATTACAGACATTTAACGTACGCAGTGCAGTATTCACGAACGATGACATCAATTTCCATATTTTGAGGTTGATTTTTACTTGTGCTTCAATCAAAAATTGAATGATGGCTCACAGTATGTTTGGTAATTAGATAATTATGTTTGGTAATTTGATAATTAGGTCAACACGGCTTTGATCAACACCGCTTTGTTTTAGTTGACCAGTTATCACAAATTTGGACTCATCGGTTAACTATGGACGTTCAAATAAGGATGGTAATTGGATAAAGTTCTTGAAAGGAGGCTAATATGGATCTAAAAACATAAAATGGTAATAAAAAATACATGAAGATATGTTGCGCTCAAGCAATGCTCTCAGTTATTCGAAAATTTCTGATGCTTTGTCCATTTTTTTTGCTCTTTCACTTTACTTATCTATCTTTCACTATCTTTGTTTACTCTATATCATGCTGTTAAATTTTAAAATCTTTCATTGACTATTTTAATTAAAGTCCCTCAGCTGTGATTAACACAACTTTTGTTACACAACTGCATAACCAACCTTCTTATAGGAACCCCATCATTGGTATGCATCTGATCTTCTGCTCACAAATGCGGCAGTCTTTTTTCAGGGACTTTTATAAAAAAATTCAATGACTATTATTTTTATTCCAACTTTTTAATAGAGTTCACCAATAATTTCAACTGATAAATAGTTATTCTAATTACAGTCCTTCAGCTGTGGATATGAATAAAAGACATCTTCTGAACAATCGTTGAATTAGCAAACTCGAAGGAAGTTTTTATTTGTTGTCAGGAATGAGTGAGTCAATCTTTTGTGCTCACAATTGCGGGAGGTTTCACAGAGGCACTATTTTTGTTATTAATATCATATCTACTTTTCCTTAATGCACGTCAGTTATTTGTGGTAGTTATGTTTCTCTGTAGTGTTATTGCTATTGTTATCAATTTTTACAATTATTAGCAAAATTGAAGAAATCTTAGCCGAAATTCCGGAAAATGTGAGTAAAAACATCGGAAATACGTCAATTATTCACAAAACTTCAACCATCGATAACTCCCTGTAAAATACGCAATTCAAAAAAAATCTTTTTAATTCCATATTCTACGCTGAAGGGGCTTTTTAATGATACCACTCACAACTCTTTAAGATGAATATGTCGATCAGTGAAAATTGGCTGACAAAAAACCCATTTGAGTATATAGTTCCTCCCCCCTCAAGTGGGTCGGAAAAATTAGCTTCGAATTTAGCTAGGGTCCTCGATCAAGTTCTTTAAATCAATTTTTATCATCCCCCAACTGAAATTAGTAGATATTTTATTATTTCCGTGTCTAGAATGTACAAAAATAGTATTTATTTTATCAATGACGTTTCATATTGCTGATGATATTTTTATTCATTTTCTATTGGTAACATTAGGTTGCCAAAGGTACACTTTTACCAGTTTTCTGGCCTTTTGTGAAAATATGTGACCTTGTTTTGTCATATTGTTATGTCATAATAATTCACGTTTCGAAAAAAAAACGTTCAATTGTGAATGAATGTGCCAATGAGATGTGGACTATAGTAACAAAATGCTGAAGCCATTTCAGGTTTTTTTCCTAAGCAGTGGTCACGAAGTTACTAAATTTGAGTTTGATTTATGTTTAGCCTTCATTAAAAATCGAAATATGGCTTACAGTACTTTTTGTATTTGATAATTAGACGAACACTTTAGACGTTTTGATCAACGCCATTTTGTTTTAGTTGATCAGTTTTAACACATCTGGACTCTTTGGATAAATATGGACGTTCAATTTAGGATGTTAATTGGATGAAGTTCTTGAAAGGAGGCTAATATGGATATAAAAACATAAAATGGTATGAAAAATACATGGAGATATGTTGCGCTCAAGCAATGCTCTCAGTTATTCGAAAATTTCTGATGCTTTGTCCATTTTTTTTGCTCTTTCACTTTACTTATCTATCTTTCACTATCTTTGTTTACTCTATATCATGCTGTTAAATTTTAAAATCTTTCAATGACTATTTTAATTAAAGTCCCTCAGCTATGATTAACACAACTTTTGTTACACAACTGCATAACCAACCTTCTTATAGGAACCCCATCATTGGTATGCATCTGTTCTTCTGCTCACAAATGCGGCAGACTTTTTTCAGGGACTTTATATAAAAAAATTCAATTACCATTACTTTTAGTCCAACTTTTTAATAGAGTTCACCAATGATTTCAACTGATAAATAGTTACTCTAATTACAGTCCTTCAGCTGTGGATATGAATAAAAGACCTCTTCTGAACAATCGTTGAAGTAACATACTCAAAGGAAGTTTTCATTTGTTGTCAGGAATGAGTGACTTAATATCTTGTGCTCACAATTGCGGGAGATTTCACTCAGGGAGGTTTATACAAAAAGTTTAGTTTTCAATATACTGTACTTTTCATTAATACAAGTCAGTAATTTTTAGTAGTCATGTTTCTCTGTTGTGTTTGTTGTCATTTTTTGGCTATAGAATCCATTACGTCTTTAAGGGACGATAGCTTCAATTCTTTCTAATAGCTCTACCAGTCTGAAACAAAAGCTGATTAGGTTAAACAAATTAATGATTGATGCATTGAAAATGACGCAAAGTAAGCACTAATACAGCACAAATTAGACATTTTATTTATAGAGATAGATTACGCAGGTTGCGAATCGCTGGGTATCGATTATGGAAATTGCGGATATTCGTTGCTTAAAAATTCTTGAAATTAAGATAATGTATTTGTGGACAAATACAAACGCGGAATATGTTTACGTTTATTTTGAGTTCTCGTGAAGGCAATATGTGCAATATAGTAACGACATTCCGTCACAATTATCCAGTATTGACAAATTTTGAGCATTGCGGATAAATTTGATTATTATACCCAATTTTAACGGATTTGAACTAGTTTTTCCTACTGTCAGTGCTGTCCACTCACACTTTTAAGCCTAATCCTAAAACATGGGCGCGCAAATGTTCCACTTTGTTTGTTAGGGTTGCTGGCTCGATTGTAGTAAAAAAGCGAATCTGAAGCTTCCATATTCTGGAAATGTGCTTTCGCATAGGTTATGACGAATCAGCGGAGGCCGGATGCAACTCGACAGCTTGTGGGACAAACCTGGAGGCAACTCTGATCGAACAAATTTTTACCTCCGATAATTATCCAGAACCATACGCGGCTCACTCCAGGTGCGAATGGGTTATAACAACGAACATTCCAGACCATCGGATCCAGGTGACGTTTGACGAGCTGGATATCGAGGGAGATCCAAAAAAATGGTGCCCGGACTATCTAGAGCTGTTCGATGGACCTTCAAGTGAGTCAAAGGTTCTGAAAGTTAACGAACATGATCGAAGAATTTGTGGTATTGTGTTGCCCAACCCTGACTCTTATTTTTCCATTAGTAGTTCGATGTCTATTAAGTTTGTGTCTGATGGCGCTCTGAACATGCAGGGTTTCAAGTTGATATACAAATCTGCTCCAAAGAAAGAACCAGAAGAGAGCAAAGATTATGGGTCAATTGACTATGACTACCAGAATGATACAGCAGTGATCGACAATAGAACAGATTACGATTCTGTCGCAGACCAAGAAAACGGTACCCGTGTAATTAAGGAATTATTAAGTTGTTATGATTGTTTGGCCAGCTATGGTCATTTGATAACAAATATTTGGTTCAATAAGTTGTATTTTTAACACATCATCGTTTACTTTTTGTGCGTGGAGCTCAATTCTCATCACGTGCAGGCGCGCGATCTTCTGCAAAGGAGCGATCGAAAGCGCGTGATTAGAATTGAGCTCCGTCCTTTCTTGTGCGCATAAGTGTCATGCCATTTATGCGCCCAAAGTTACCAGTCTGGGTAACCCTACACCTAATCAGAAACGCTTAGAATGACTGTGAGACTGCTTGATTCTCAGTCTCCTAATATTTCAGTGCTGCAATAGTTTTTATATACAATTTTTGGGATTAAATTGGAATGGAATTTTCAAACGCTGTATAAATTGTACATAGCATTGCATAAGTACATACGGCGCTTGAGAGACATTCAATCCGGCCCGTAACTTATTACAACAACGAAGAGTTCTTTGTAAGATTAGCGGTTTTTAGTGGTGAAATTACATGTTTCAGCGGTGAAATGTGGTGATCTTTTGTAAGTTCACCGCTTACTCTAGTGGTGAAATTACATAGATTCGAGGCTTAGAAGAAAATGTCAAAAAGATGTAAGATCAAGGGGTAATTTTAGTGTGGGGGGGGGGGGGGGGGAGGTGGGGTTAAAAATAACAATTCTTCCCCGGGTCGAGGTGTCACCGCCATTCAACGTAAAATTATGTAAGATAAGCGGTGAATACGGTGAAATTACATAAATCAGGCGGTGAATGCGGTGAAAAAATCTTTATCGCCTGGTAGCGTTGAAATTACATAATGTCACCGCTGAATTTAACCGGTGAAATTACATAAATCAACCGCTTTGAAAAAAAATGTCCAAATTATGTAAGACAAGCGGTGAATGCGATGAAATTACATAAATTCGCAGCTTAACTTAGTGGTGAACTTACATAAATTCACCACTTAGAAAAAAACTGTTAAAATTGTGTGAGATCAGCAGTGAATGCCATGAAATAAAACAATTTCGCCTCTTAACTTAGTGGTGAAATAACATAAATTCACCGCTTAGAAAACGCATCGAATTGTTCAATGAACTTAAGATACATATATAAAAAGACGCACGGAAAATTTACCACAATTAATCATACATCTTTTTGAAAGTTTTTTTAAGCGGTGAATTTATGTAATTTCACCACTTGAGTAAGCCGTGAACTTACATAATTTCACCGCATTCACCATATTTCACCGCCTACCATACAAAAGTTCAACGAGTATGTTTTACATAAAGGAGAGTGAATTTGATTTTAATTCAAAACAAATTTGCAAGATTTTAGCGAGAAGTGGCGCAGTGGAAGAAGAAGTGACTGACATGCAGGAGGCGAGAGGTTCAAATCCGTGCAAGGACGGTAACTTGTAGCAAGCGGTGAAATATGGAGAATTTTTGTAAGTTCACCGCTCACCCTAGTGATGAACCAACATAATTTCACCGCATTCACCGCTTTTCACCGCAAAATTATGTACGAAATTTGCGGTGAAAAAACCAACTTTTCACCGCTTATCTTACATATTATTAAAATTCTTTTCTTGACCTGGGTCCCTTACTCCATATTAATTTCACCTCAATCACTGCTGATCTCACACAATTTTAACACTTTTTTCTAAGCAGAGAATTTATGTAAGATCACCTCTATGTTAGGCGGTGAATTTATGTAGTTTCCTTGCCATCAACGCGTATGTCACAAAATTCGGACATTTCCTCAGAGAGGTGAATTGATGTATTTTCACCGCTAAATTCAGCGGTGAAGTTATGTAATTTCACCGGTACCAGGCGATAAATTTGATTTCGCCGCATTCACAGGTTGATTTATGTAATTTCATCGCATTTACCGCTTATCTCACAAAATTTCCTGCAATCACCGCTTATCTTGTATAAGTTTGCGTTGAATGTTAGTGAATCCTTGACCCCGGTAGTCACAAAGATATCTTCTGAACATTCGATTTGAAAAGATTGGCTTCTTACAAAACTTCACATTGAAATTTACTTGCATCCATACATAATTTCAATCGAGTAAAAACCAGATCATTTTGGGTAACGCAACTTTCGATTTTTAGCAATCATCATGGAAAATTTAACGTACACGAAATTTCTTTTTAGTCTGTATATTTTATTCAGGTGTTTCAGAATTTCTTTGATCAAAAATGAGTTTAAAAAAAGCTCGGTTTTTTTATCTACCACCCATAAATCCAAGGTAAGTCAATCTGGTTATTTGTTCAGTTGTTATTGAGAAGGATTGCTTTTTGGGAGCGCTTTTTAGTGTTCCTTTGGTGGTGCGCTCTTACCATCAATGAAAAAAACTTTGAACAGAATAAAATCTGATTTATCAAACTTTGCAACCATAATTTATCAAAATAAGGACTCTGTTTGAACTCATGCAGAAGAAGAGACAGTGTCCAAAAAACATTTATTAAAGCACACAGAACCACTTGTCCTGCTAGTGTAGGACAGATCAAAAGTGGCCGCGCAAAGAACTCCGAAGTATACGGACCGGCTCAGTAGCTTTGACAAGCTAGAGTGATAACTGGAATAACTAGAGCGAAAGTTCGAGTCGTAGCAAAATCAACTTACTTGCGCATTTTGTATTTTACATTCGATTCTGAAAAAATCGGCATTTGTACTAATGACGAGAAATTGCTGCCGACATCAACAACAATCAGAGTGCGTTGGCCAAACTGTTAACGAATTCAGAACGAAACAAAGGAAGCAGTGGAAGATGGTTCGAGTCAGCGCAATAGCTTGCAGTCTTTTTTTAGTTCATTTTTTCTTCTTAATTCCAGTTCCTATATCGTAGAACAGCTATCAAACAATAACTTATTGCTAGCCGCTTGCTTGGATTCGGGGCAAAATATCAAAGAAACAAGGTGTCCTGTCCTAATCTCGCAGCGAAGCCGGCTGCTCGCCTTGTAAATTCGGGGCCTAGCTGAAAAAGACACATAGAAAAACATCAACAGATTGCTCAGCTTTTTATCAATAGCAAAAACTCAAAATCAAAGTTATTCAAAAAAATTAATCTTAATCAATTGGCATCCTTTTCAACCAAGACAAATTTCTTAGTTTCAACATTCACTCCACTGATTTTTTTAAATCACAGTTAGGTTATATGTTATTCTACTCATGACATAAATTAGTGCTATGCTCAGTTTGGTTCAGTAATTCTAAGGTTTAGGTTAGCATTGCACTTTCTATAGATATTTATTTTTCCTTCTTTAACTCTTTGTATTTTTCTAATTGATACAATTTTCTTTTTTTAAGGTTCAGTTATTAACTGCTGCAACTGCCATGTTTTGCATCATCCTTCATTTCTTTTTAATGCATCTTAACGCTTGTCTTCCTAAACATAATTCCCCTTTTTTACCGCTACAATAGTGAGTTGAAGCGCAGAAGTCTAATACTATGATCAGAGGTTCAACCCTTACCAAATGAGAAGATTAATTTCTCTTTTTATCTCGTATTAACTATTTCCTTTTATCAACACAATTACACTCTTTGTTTCTAAAACAGGCACCCGTAGCGCAGTGGTATCTTCATATCAACAAACCGAAGGCTTTAGTTCAATCCGCAAAACGAGCGAAGCACTATTTTTATTTTTATTTTTTTTCATTCCTTCATTCTCCATTTATATCTTGTTTCACGCCTTACTTCTTGAATTTTTATACTTAATTGGCGGTTTTTTCTCTCTCGAACAAAAATGTTATTTGACACCTTTTCTAATTTTTCTATTTGATACAATTTTCTTTTATTAAGGTTCAGTTATTAACTGCTGCAACTGCCATGTTTCGCATGATTCTTCATTTCTTTTTAATGCAACTTAACGCTTGTCTTCCTAAGAATAATTCCCCCTTTTTACCGCTACAATAGTGAGTTGATGCGCAGAAGTCTAATCCTATGATCAGAGGTTCAATCCTTACCAAATGAGATGATTAATTTCTCTTTTTATCTCGTATTAACTATTACCTTTTATCAACACAATTAAACGTTTTGTTTCTAAAACAGGCACGCGTAGCGCAGCGGTATCTTCATATTAACAAACCGAAGGCTTTAGTTCAATCCGCACAACGAGCGAAGCACTATTTTTATTTTTATTTTTTTTTCACTTCCTTCATTCTCTATTTATATCTTGTTTCACGCCTTACTTCTTGAATTTTTATACTTAATTAGCGGTTTTTTTCTCTCTTCGAACAAAAATGTTATTTGATACCTTACAACGCATGAAAAAACGACGAACAAATGAACAGCTACGAGGATAGCCAAGCACATCAAAAATAAGTATTAAAACAAGCAGAGCCGGCAGAAGCCCTTTCCAGCGTTTGAATTGTCTCCCAGCAACAAGAGCAATCAATTGGTTTTAAAGGTAAAACTACTTAAAATCAGGAGCATTAATTCTTCTTTCCGAAATCAAACTTTCTCTTTTATTTACTGGTGTCTTTTAAATTGATTGAACTTGATTTTACATAGATTAATAATAATAGTCAATCAAATTTAGCAACCATAGAAAGATCATATAAATAACCAAAAAGATCATTTGTGATTTTTACTGATTGTTGCAAGATCAATCTCAGAAATTGTATGTGTCTTTTATGGAAGCTGCGATTAAGTTTTAAGCTAATCGACTGCACAAAATTGTGAATTGAAAAAACATGAATTTCTTCACTTGTGTTCACTGATAAACGTAACCCATCCGTGATCACGTGTGACGAGGTGTTGTCAATGTTGTCCGTAAAACACCAAAAAGACTCCAAACAAAAAAGGAAAAAAGAAAAGTAAGACTTTTGCCACGTCAAGGCAATCTTAATATGCGAAACATTTTCGGTAATTCATTACCTAGGAGTCACTAAAAATCAGTAGTTTTCTTTACCAATTTTATACAATAAGTTAATGTGAAAAAATTGTAAAAATTATTAAAAGTAACTAATACATGGGTACCATCTTCGGATTACGACATTACCGACAAAAATTTTTCTGACTTCAAAATAAACCAAACGCATGAAACTGAGAACGATTATATAGTATTGATTGATAATGACTATTACGACAAAAACGAAACTGAGTACTATTACCACCACAAGAACGGAAAAAGTCACGACAGCAGCAACGCAACTGTATTCAACTACAAGAACCGAACTGACTATGATTACGACTATCAGATTGGAACACATTACGACTACAAAAACGAGACTGATGACAACTACGACTACGATTACAACAACATCACTGATTATGATGACCCTGCTAATGATTATGATAATGATGATGATTATGATTATGATTATGATTATGATTATGATTATGATAATGATTCTGATTATGATTATGATTACGATTATGATTACGATTACGATTACGATTATAATTATTACTATTACTATGACTATAATTATGAATCGCAAATTGACGATCAGTTTTTTAAGTCCAACTACGGTGACTACTACAGCTTGTATCGAAATTCAAAACTGCCCGACTATTCCGATTTCAGAAGAGCTGCATATTTCCGTAAACACGTCGTCAGATCCAATGGTCATCAATTGAAGGACTTCATTGTGCAATGTACATTTGATGGCAAAAAATGTCTGAAAAACGGGAATGATTTTGTGGTGTTTGAAGATCCGTTATACGGAAACTGTTTCAGTTTCAACTCTATTATGTGAGTATGCTTCAATATAACTGAAACCACACAAATTTTTTCATAAAAATGGTCGGTACTATTTTTGCTTCTATATATAAGGAGGTAGACAGTTTTATAGTTTTAGATCCCACAAACCAAATTTTGATACACTTTGTTGGAAAACATACAGAAGTAGGTAAATCTGGTCACAATCCTGCCATAGCATGTAAAACAACAACAACAACAACAACAACAACAACAACAACAACAACAACAACAACAACAGTCTGAATAAAAAAGCAACACTGCAAAATAATTAACAGAAAAATAAACAAGATTTATCAAAAGTTAACAAAAATTTTCAAAATTATCACGCATGTTGGAAAATGGAATATTTAGCTCGCATTACTTTGTCAACAAAAATATGAGTCTATTTTTCAAGCACAAAAAAGTTTCAAGGGATGCGAGTTCGGTATGTCTATGGTACACATCCTACGCAGGACTCTCACCTGAAAAATCGCAATAAAGCCGATGAAAACGCAATAGACGAGTTAATACTCAACATAGCACATAATAGTGGGTCAAAATAAAACACAGGTTGAGGTGCCATCCGGAAGTGACCTCAGATCAGACCGTGCCAGAGAAAAAGAACCTCTGATCAAACTATCCCAGTCCAAAGTGTCTACGGATCAGACTGAAGTGCGCTGGAAACACCGTGTAAGCTCGGAGTGCGCTGGATGTTGTCTCTGATCAGATCTTGAGAGACGAAATGACCTCTGATCAGGCTGAAATCAGATCATTGTCCAGACGATTAAGCAACCAAGGCCCAGACCAAACCCAGGCCACTGTCCAGACGTTTGTGGGCTCAAAATGACTTCTGATGAGACTATTTTGCGCTCAAAAGTCACTCTTGATCAGACCATTGTGCGCTCGAAATCGCCTCTCATCATTTTCAATTGCGCTAAAAATAGTCTGATCAGTGAATGGTTGTCTATATGAACGAATCTATTAAATTTTGCTATAATATATTCCTTTAAAAAATTGATGTCTGCAGTATTAAATTCATCTAAGAAAATGTCAAATCTAAAAGTACTGCTAATGAAAATGAAACCCAACTGTTGTGAAAAATATTTTTAGCACACCATTAGAGCCTAGACTAAATGGATGAACTTAGACAGCTCTCCATAAGAAACGCCGTGGTCTACAATTAATCAGAAGTTCCTCATATGGGACCGGAATTTGCGAACAGCTCGACCATTTGTTTCTGGTCATTAAACTCTAGATCAGAATGCTGTTGTTTGTTGCCTCTTGACAGTGCCAACATCTATCAGTAAAAAGAATCCAAGGAAAAATGTGCGCTCGAAAGAATGCCCAATTGCGCTCGAATTCTTACCTGATCAGACTAATGTGAGGCTGAATCCACCACCGATCAGATTATCCCCATACCCAAGTGACCTCTAATCAGACCATCCCCAGACTGAAGTGACCTCTGATCATACTATTGTGCAGTCGAACCATATCTCAGACCTGTAATTTGATCTGAAAACTTACCATGAGCGTTGGAATTGGGTCTGATCAGAGGTCACTTCTATCTGGCACCACAACTTGGGAAACAAAGTTCAGAAATTGAGATTTTGAAAGACTTTACTTAAAAATAGAATAACTGAGACTGCCTCACAAAATTGGCATTGAGCACTGCATTTACAATGCAATTTCTTTTAACTAAAAAAATTGTATATTGTGTACTGCGTTTTGTATCTACATCTTAAACAATAGATTTGCAGTGGTTTGCGATCAAATGTGTCTATTAAACAATTCTACTCTGTGTTTTGAAAATCTTTCTCCTTTGCTAACAATGGATTAGTAACGAAGGTAGTTTAAATGTCAAAAGGAAAATTGTGCTGATGGAAAAGTGTTTAAGTTTGTCACTGCATAAAATTTTAGAATCAAAGACAATTTTTTTTCAAAATTACTTGCGAAAGATGCAAGAAAAAATTAAGATTTAACAAAAACTTTTTCAACTACTACATAGAAAGTTTTCTTTTCAATTTTTGATAACTTGTTATTAACATGAAAACTTATTAACATGATTAACATGAATCAATTTTTTGGTTAGATTTCGGTTTCGCTAAATTTTTTAAAGTTTCAACTTACATGTATTTTTATTGGAGTTTTTTATCATTAAGTGTGTCAAAATTCGATGAACAGGGGCTGAGCAGACTTTTGTTAAGTTATCACACTAAATTATTCAATTTCTTAGCTCTGATAAATTAGCTGGACCAACACTTTACAATTGAGTAAACTCATAGAAAAAAAAATGTTTTCAAAATATTTCGTTCCAGCAATCGTTAACGGAAACTTAGATATTGGCAACGGAATTAATCTCTTGACAATGGGTAGCATCGTTTTTTAAAACCTGCACTTAGTTTTGTTGTCCGTGTGGCCGACACTACCTAATTATTTCTTTCAAGCAAAAATACAATTTTTTTTCAAAATTGATTCGAAAGATGCAAGAAAAAATCGATTAAGATTGAACAAAATCTTTTTCAACTACTGCATAGAAATTTTCCTTTTCATTTTTAGATAACTTGTTATCAACAAGAAAACTTAGTCTTTCAATTTTTGGTTGGATTTCGGTTTCGCTAAGTTTTCTAAAGTTTCACTTACATGTATTTTTATTGGAGTTTTTTATCATTAAGTGCATCGAAATTCCATGAACAGGGGCTGAGCAGACTTTTGTTAAGTTATCACACTAAATTATTCAATTTTGTAGCTCTGATAAATTAGCTGGACCAACACTTTACAATTGAGTAAATTCATAGAATAAAATGTTTTCAAAATATTCCGTTTCAGCAATCGGTAACGGAAACCTAAATATTGGCAACGGAGTTAATCTCTTGACAATGGGTAGCATCGTTTTTGTATACTTGCACTTAATTTTGTTTTCCGTCTGGCGGACACTACTAAATTATTTGTTCCAAGCAAAAATAATATTTTTGTAAAAATGACAGTAAATTTTGTACACTTTGTCTGTTTTTGCTTCTTTTAAATACATAAATCAAATTAAGCAGATTAGTTATCACCATTCTTTTTTTTATTTCACTCGGGGTCAGCATGGACGTGAAATCTATTTAAGCGCGGACTACGACCCCCACCATTTGTCATAATTTACAACTATCTCATTTTTTGTTTTTTTTTCTTTTTTGGAATCCTCTAATTGATATTTTTATGGTATACTTAACTTCTTATATTTTTTGAACACTTTTGTTTGCACTTTCCATCAGTGGGTGTAAAAATTTTTCACTACTTTTATTGAAAACCGTAGACGAAGTTCAGTAATCATAACCATGGTTATGCAAGCATTCGTAACTTACAAGAGCCTTGCAATATTTTGAATTCCTTTGGAAGGGTGATATTTTTCTCCCGAAACATAGAAATTCAGTTCCAAAAGTTACATAGATTTGGAGATCTTAACCAAAATTACTTCCAGCCCCAATGAAAAAGTAAATAAAAATTCCGAACTACTATTGTGAATTATTTGATCAGCTTCTTTTTTAGTATATTCCGCTACTAATAATTTCAACAAATTGTTTCTCAAACTGATTTAATTTTAGTTTTAAATTTTAGTTTCGAAGACAGTAACAGCAATATCTTGCAAGTGGATTGAAAATAAAAGAAGATTCTTGCAAGTTTTCAGTTGCAGTTTTACTAGGGAATGGATGGATCATTGCGTCTGGCAAGTTTTCAATTCCGGCTTCATTATATATGGATTTTATAAAAATTTTTCAATCCTACAACGGCCATCAAAAATCTCGGGTTTGGCTTATAAACCGTCCGAATTGTAACTCGCTGTTTCCAATCACCGTTCCTGCGAAAAAGCCCTGCAAAAAACGACGAAATTATAAAAGTCACCTATATGATGCCTTAAAATGATATAAAATGCTATAAACTGACATAAACGTCATTTATGGCCCGTTTCTTGGTTAGTCTGATTTATGGTACATAAGTTCGTTGATCGGGCACTCTTTACAAACAATTTACTAGTTTGTTTGCAGGTTTGACGTTTCATATGAAAGCATTAACACATCATTGGCTCATATTTAAACTGCTTCCCATTTTCCGGTAATTGGCAATTTTCTTAGCTAATCAACGAAGGTAGTTAAGTACGTAACCATAGTCCAGATCTCGACTTTTGAACAGACCCAATAAGTCTAGTAGGGGGCGGGGGAGTCAATATTGACCAAAATTACCCAGTTGAAGTTCTTGGTTAAAATCCAGCAAAAGTATTCTCATTGGTAGATCAAAAATTTTTTTATAGGAATTTCGAGCATGGTTTTTTCATGAGTCAAGCAATAGTCCTTTCATAGGGCCTTCTGCCCAAGCATGGTATTTTCATAGGAATTTTGAATCAAGCGTGCTGTTTTCATGGGTCGAGCAAACGTCTTTTCATAAGCAAGCGTCTTTTCTTGTTTTTTTGCAAATTTGGATAAAATCTATAAATTTTTTATTGCTGCGGCAAATACTGAATCAGCAACGAAGCAAAACTAAAGAGCATTGCCTCACAGCAGTTCAACTTAAAACCTAGTTGGAAAACCACCAATAGTCTTAAGAAAATCCGCATGTCTTAAGATGAAGCAGTTATCGCAGCTGTACTTTATTACCGCACTACTTGATTGAATGAAACTAAGTAGTTTAATTATAATGCCCCACTTTGCTTTAGCCGTAATGAAAATCATTAAAATGTAGCGTTATTCAGTTCTTTTGCTTTCCAAAAGTATGAACTATTTTATTTACCAAATGCATATTTTTGACATAGTGAGGGTTTTTTAGAATCGCAAAAAATGAGGGAGCATACACACTGACTACATTATAAACAATAAAGAGCAATAAAAATGCACGTAAAATTGTTGAGGCAAATATACAGACTTATGAAAAGAATTTTGCTCGATCTCTGATTTGACAATAGATTTGACCTGGTCAAAAAATCCATGAAACGTATTCTTCTTGACTTATTGTTTTTTGCTCGACGCAATTTTTAGTCGAGGAAAAATTCAGAGCCGAAAAAGCTTCAGCTGAACTTTTTGCTGGACGCAATTTTTAGTCGAGGAAAAGTTCAGAGCCCAAAATGCTTCAGCTGAACTTTTTTGGTCGAGCAAATGTCCTGAGTGACAAGATTTGGGTTGATCAAAAGTCCAGGTGATGAATAAAGTCTAGCAAAGTTCTTTTCATAGCTCTTTTGGGTCCAGCATTGTCCAATCATGCCCATTTTTGGTCGAGAATGGTCTTTTAATAGGTCGATGTCTAGACCACGGTTGTTGACCCGGGCTGAAGTATACAACTTAGGACTGCTCTGAACCAGCTGACTTTTTAATATCACGAACAGGGGTGGGGGTTTGGTGGGGTCCGATCAACCCAGAAGTTTATCTGAGCAGAGTTACTGTTGAACACAGCGTGATGCCCAACGGCATTTTAATCTGTTTGATCATAGTCAAAGTGTTCTGGTCGATCCAGAGTCTCTCTCTCCCCTAAGAGGGTCTGAGCAAAGAAGTCAAAATCATCCCAGTTTTACAAAAAAAGGTTCTTTAATTGCTCTTTCACGTCAATATTGGTTTAATTGTAATTTTTTAGGTCAAGGAACTCGAGCAAAACCACAAATCTGAGACACAGCAGCAAAACTGGACACGATTTCGGTCTCAAACTCATGTTCTTAGACTACGCAGAATACATTGGACTATTTGCCCCAAATACAGGAGCTAGGGTACTTGTTCACAACCCTCGAGTGAAACCCGACCTGCAATCGGAAACATTTTCTGTCTCGGCTGGAGAAGCGACTTTCATAGCTGTCAAAATGGAGGTCGTTGATCGTAAAGGTGGAAAATATGACAATTGCACTACAAATTGGCCTGAATCTTTAAAACTGAACAAAGAAACTATGAAAAAATGGCCAACTTATACCCAAGACGCGTGTTTGAAATTCTGTTTAATTAATGAGCTAGCAGCACGTTGCGTTTGCACTGATACGTATGAATATGACTTCAGTACTGATTGGGAGATCAACAGAGGTTCTTTGTTTTACTGCGATATGACGAACAGAACCCACGCTAAATGTCTTGAACAAGTTCATCAGGATTTTAGAAGTCACAACTTAAATTGTGATTGTCCTTCGGCTTGCAATACTGTGGAATACCAGACTAAAACTTCCCGGTCACCCTGACCCTCTAAAAACTTCAGCCCCTATTTTGCATCGAGGATTCTCAAATCTGATTCAGACAGAATTCTATCCTACATGAAAGAACTGACTGGACAGGAAGATATTGATGATGAGAAAATGGAAGCCAGTTTTAAGAAAAATTTTGTTAGACTTGAGATTTTCTACGAAGCTCTAAATTTCAGAAAAATTTCAGAATCAGCAGCTTATGACTTAGCCTCCCTTGTGAGCGATTTTGGAGGCAATATTGGATTATGGTTAGGATGGACAGTTTTGGCTCTATTTGAATTGATTGAGTTTCTGTTCCATTGTATTAGAGCTATATTTATCCGTTGAAAATTTTGTTATTTGTTGCTTTAGATATTCAGAAAAAATTGGAAAAAACTGCCGAAAAAACAGAATTTTAATTTCATCTGCTTATAGCAAAACATTTGTGCTTTTATTTTGCCAGTAAAATGAAGTTCATAATCAGTTTTATAATTGCTATTATTAATTGAACCTTTAAAAATGACTATTTTTTCTTCAGCTAAGGGCCAAAGACAACAATAAATATCTTAGGAAGCATATAATTCAGCTCATAAACGGATCAAAAAAATTTCAAATTTCTGTGTCAGATATTTTAAAAAAAATTATGCTGAGATACTTACATAGTTCGAAAATATGAACTAAAATTATGATTTTGCTCACGTTTTGCGCAATTTCAACAAGTCATTGATTAAACAAATGTGTCTGTCTACAAAGAATCTCATTACTACAAAAAATGCTGAAAAAATTGTGTGACAATTTTTAGGGTTTATTTTTGTTTTAATACAAAAATAAACCCTAAAAATTGTCGCAATTTTTTTTTAATTTGAAAAATACCGGGCAGCAAAAAAATTGTTTTCAGTAATGAGATTCTTTATCAACAGACAGACTCATTTGTTTATATTCCCATTCAACAAATTGTTTTCATTAAGACACAGAGGTATACCCAAAACTTCCGCCTTAGTAAAATTGGCTCGAAAATTAGACACATACATTGAACGAAATTAGGAGACATCCATTTTATCTTACTTTTCGCAAAAGGGGTTCCGCCAATTTTGCGAAATAAAAGAACATTCGGAACGAAAAGTAGGCTACAAGACTTGTAGCACGTTTCCGCTCAATTTAGGTATCTATTATTTGCGCGCATTTTGAGCATGCAATAAGGACTTTAAAAAAGATTTAATAGAAGCTTTCAAAGATTTAAAGTGCTTTAAAAACATGAAACCACAAAAACTGATTTTTTTCCGACAAATTTCTCGCACATCAAAGGCTTTGTATATCAATGTGGGACTGGCCGATTCGATTTAATTAGGTAGTAATAAATAGTACTAATAAGTAGTAATAAGCAGTAATAAAGTACTATAAGTAGTAATAAAGAAGTAATAAAGTACTACTAGTAGTAATAAGTTAGGCTTAAATAAATAAAAAGTAATTAAGTTAGGCTTAATTGCGGATTATATGCGAAATCGAGCTACATTGCGTGCGAAAAATTGTACGTAAATGGAGCAGATGCGTGATACAAGCCGTGCGAAAAATAGGTTATAAAAGTGTACTTGTAATTCGCGGCTAGGATTAGGACATTTTTGCGGACACAGGTTGCTAATTTCCCTTCCATTTTGCTGGTTTCTGCTAAAGTAGCTATTATCCGCAATATTGTTCCATTTTCAATGTATGAACATAGTAAAAACGAACACGAGATACACGCATCGGGCATATCTGACCGTGACGAATTGGGTATACCTTTGCGTCTTAATGTTATGCATAAAAGAGTCATGATTGTGAACGGCTTCTGTGCCATTCGGTTGTTGTATGAAAAAGTAAACGCAGCACTTCTATAATTTCTCCAAATTTGTTTTCATTTTATTCTGTCAGCCAATTCGACATTTTTGAAATCTAAATCGATTATTTGGTAACCATTTTTTTTCAATTTCTCGAAATACATCTTTTTTTTGTCAAATTAGTTAAATTGCTAATGCAATGTTTTGTTACACTCTTATTTTTTTGCAGCCGATGAAAAATTTTCAGGTTAATTGTTGCACACCTGTGTTCGATTTATTGATTGTTTGTCCGAATAGTTATTTTTTCTCAATGTTTATGTATATCACAGTAAGTTTCACCAAGAATATCTCTTGATTTGATTAGCTTGTTGGAACATTCCATGAAAATTTGGCCTATGAAGTTCTTGGTGAGCTAACTAAAGATTTGCACGGAATATCAACAAACGTCATGGCGAAACAAAGTGTATCAGGCATTGCGGCACTGGGCTCTGACAACTTTTTGACGTGAAAAAACGTGTCAAAGATCCAATTTCTCATATTTTTTTAATGATTTTTGTAAGTACGCTTGTTTAAATATTTGTTTATCTTAGGGCAGACGCTAAAACTTAGCAAGATTGCAACGATAAGTTCAGTGAAAAAACAGAAGACTTGTTTATTGCACTAAAATTTTTCAGTCCAGAGCAGATGAAACATTTCGTTGAAAATTATGACCTTTTTATTTGTTTGATTTGGTATATATGTCAATATATAAACACAAACTCAGGAAAGCTAGGGTAGCGTTGAGGGTGATTTGTTTAGTGCTTTTCTTTGTAAAAAATATAAAAGAAGCTCTATCAAACAGGCTTTAAAAAGCCCTAGAATTTTTTTGAGAGTATTGCGTTCCGTTTTAGTAATTAATAATATATCAAATTATTAATTTAAGTTAAATTTCTTTTAATTCCAACTATAGACCGAAAATTGTTTACAAAACACTTCTGTCGAAAAGTTGGAATATAACATTTTCCGATTGTAGAAAATTTTATTTTGAGAACCTTGTACCCTTTTTTTTTAATTAAAAGAGTTAATTGAAATTTCGGAAACAAACTTCCATCGAAATTATCATAATTGTTTTTCCCCTTAATTAAGAAACAATTGGAAAATGAATTTCAATTTTTACAAGTAATTATGCAGTTCCAAGGTATGACATGATTACTTGTAATATACCTTTGGGTCAAATTTAATTATATTTTATGTCAAGTATTAGATAACAATTTAACTGTTTTGTTTATGTAAATTGTAGCCACAACGACAAGAAAACCTTGTACGCTATCAATTGACCGTAATCCACATAATGTTATCTAAATGAAGAAGTTGCAATTTCAGTTAGAAACAATTTTATTAAATCAGGTTCTAAGTTTCGAAATTAAACCCACTTCTGATCTGAAGGAGAGTTACTATACAATGATGTTGAGATATTTGGATATTTGCAGAGAATATTGAACTGTTTGTAATAGTACGATCTCTAAGGTTTCTCGACAAGGTATGTCGAGGTGCTTCTCTGATAAGGACTAATCAGGCGACGGGGCAGCAAATAGAAAGCACAGAAGATCGAAAATGAAAAAGTTTGTCAAAATTTGATCAGTAGACAGTGAAAAGAAACAGCGTAATATGTTCCACTTGACAACTGTTAAGATGCTATTTAATAATTTTTAAACATTTTTAAACATTTTTAAAATTATTTGAATATTAATTATTGAATATTATCTAATTCGGACATGCTTCGTGGAACATGGCCATGCCTCAACGGCCCGTGAGACTTGATATCAATCTATCACAACCGAAAGAATTACCACAACCACTAAGATATGCTCAACAATGTCGTATATCTTTTTTAAAATAAAATTAACCATTCAAACAAATTATTAAATGTCGTTTTCGATTTACCGTCTTTCGATCTACTGTTCTAGCCCCGGACTAGTCACGCAACAAAAGTTAGTCATATTCAAACTCTGTTCACAAATATTGCTAGTACATTATTTGACTACTTCAAATTGAATTCTAACTAATATTTTACAGGTGCTCTTGAAGTTGTATATAAACTACATTGTTATCCTTATTTGCAAATATGTGAGCTGTTGATTAAAAGACTACAGCTATAACTAGACAGGTTTTTGATAATCGTAATACATCTAATTTAGTAATAGTTAGTATTATAATTGTCATTTTGGTTGGTTAATCAGAAAATATTGACAATAAAAATGGCAAAATCTTGTCTTGTATACACATCCAAATTATAGCTGTTCGAATCTTTCACGTATTGCTTTATCAAATCATAGGACAAACGTTCACTCGTTTATATCATAAAATGAAATGATACAAAGATATTTTGATAAGAGCTGATAAGATTGTTGCCAAGAAAACGTCCAGATAGCAACAAGATTCTAAAGGTTGACAGTAGAAATTTTCTGCATGAGTTGACCGAAGCCGGTTTCTTACCAAGGTAATCAGTATTATCGGATTACCATAATATGATAGCATTATTTCCGTAGGATTACATAATATGGTAGCATTATTTCCGTAGAATTACATAATATGGTAGCACCACCGTTATTTAATATGACCCTAAGGAGATCTTTTATGGTACTATTGGTAATGAAAAACTTTGAATTCGGTCATGCCCAGACCCACGCACGATTTTTTCACAGCCAAAATGAAAGCACCGGGGGGGGGGGCGTTCAAAAATCTTGAGCATAGGCAACTTTGAAGGCAGGATAAACGAGTTTTTTTAAGAGCACGAAATACTAGACTTGAACAAATTCCGTCTGCCGTCTGGACACCTGAGCATGTTTAAACTCGTTCGCGATTTATCATGGTCATTAATTGATAGATACAGTTTAGCCATAATATGGCGAGTTATGAGAAATCCTTTTTAATTATTTCAGACGAAACTTGATTTTTTTTTCTTATTTAGGAGTTATGGACTATTGTTGTTCCGATTGGTTACCCCGATTTTAACTATCTATTTAACTGCTACAATCAACACTCCCCGGGTCTAGACCTCAACTTATGAAAAGACTTCAAAAGTCTTGTTGGTGGGAGGGGGGGGGGTATTGACTATAATTACACGGTCGAGTTCCAATTAAATAAAGTCGAGCTGAAGTTTTTTCATGGGTCGTGCTGAAATGTTTTCATAACATATTAAAGTCGAGCTTGATCAAAATAGAAAAGAGGGATTCGCGGGCTTTAGGTAAAGATTTTTGGGATTAATACCCAAAATCACAGAGTCGGATTCGTAGATTAAAGATTTTGGGTAGAATGACAATTGCATGGTCAGGTTATTTAGTTCAACCCGGGTTACAATTATTTATGCATCGACTTGGTTTTTTCTTTCTTTGTAAACCCAGCCATTCTAATTGATTGTAATTTCCTTCAATTTATCTCTTACCAATTTCCAATTTACTTCTCATTAAATTAACCAAAATTACTTCCTGTCTTTTTTTGATGCTTTTCAATTTATATTCTGGCTGTTTCTATGTTGTGAATTTTGAACTTGATTTCATTCCAAGTCTAATTTCATTGACAAACTTTCTTTTGAATGAGATTATTTGTTGACAAATATAAATGTTTGCGATTATATGTTATTTAAAGTTACTTAAGTAGTTAGAGCTGTCTTAGTATGTATGATTGAGCCGACTGCCCGTCCCATTAATATACCTTATGATTAAAAACAATCCTTGCAGGAGAAAATTTTGCCAACCTTTGAAAACATTGATGAAAGTTTTTATATCTGTAAAAAATTGAGCAGGTTACTTAATTGTGAAAAATTGCGGCAATAAAAAATAGATCAAACTTTAGTTATTATACATTGAAAATTAAAATTTAGATTTGTTAGATTTATCTAAACTCGGCATCAAAATTAAAATGTAACCAACATCGGCCTGTATATCGAAATCAACCCTATCACAAGTTGGAAATTTGCTGCTTTAAAAACAATCAAAAACAAAAATGTCAACAAAATCCCACGACAGCAATTACATACCAATGCAAACTCGTGAACAAAAATCTACTTCACTCAAGGACAAAAAGACACCAGAGTCGAAACCTGTGGAGACAACGTTCAAACCCGACGAGTCAAAAAGCGAATACGAAAAGAACAACCGGTATCGGATATTGAGCCAATCAGCTTCCCAATTACGTGACGCAACAGTGCCCCAAACCGGCCGAGAGCACGGATTTGTTCGACTACTTTGGATAATAATTTACTTCGGTCTGTTTTTAACCTTTTTGATATCATTTTACAGCATTGTCATAAAGTATCTCAGCTATCCGACACTGATCGAGATGGAAATCGTATCGCGACCCAGATTAGAGTTTCCAGCAGTGACGGTGTGTAATGAGAACCCGGTTAAGAAGTCGCTGATTGGTCGAATAACAGACTACAGTGATTTGTTGATTTTGGATGATTACGTCAGCAGTACGGTCAAGACTTTTGCTCAGGCTGCCTTTGGAGAGAACTCTGAAACTGAGCCATGCCCAGAAGGTAAAGTGAACTCTGTATATTAATCATGTCATTATTTCAGCTACACTAAACATGTTTTTAATATGGTGCCTTTTATCAGCAAAAATAAGTTGCTGTAACAAAATCCAAAATCCAGCAGTTTTTCTCGGAACTTTCTGACAACAACTGACTTTCATAACAACAGAAAAAATAAGAAGTTGATACAAGTTCGAAGATGATACATAGAGAAGAGTAGGTTAATATTTTGGAGCTAAAGATAACGCTAACAGGTTGTCCAAAAATCCAAAAATTTATGTTATTTTGAACTTTTCAATTTTGTTCTTCTCGTTGCCAGCTTTTAATTTAGTCTTGTTCATGAAAGGCCTCATTGATTTGTCCAACCAATGTTTTTGTGACTTTGACACAATTAGTTTCCTTAAAAGAAATTTGCGAGTTTTTGATTCTGTTCAATATTTGTATTTTTTCCGTTACGTTTTCACAGTGTTCCTTTAAAAACCTGTGCCATTGATGTTCATATAGGGCCCTAGTTACATCTATAATCTCTTTTTGATACGTCATGCTTTTAATAGCTTCAAATTTTTCGTAATTTTTTTGCCTCTTTTTGACTCTTGCCTGTAAATTGTGTTGTTTTCTAGTCCTATGACATAATCTCACTTACGACAAGTCCCTGTGGCTTCTCATTTAGCACTTTGGTTGAATGTTCCGATTCATTCTACTCTTGAAGACATTTGATTTCAAAAAACTCAGTGAATTTCAGAACATTGTCTATTTTTGTTTTTCTTTATGCCGACTTGTGAGCTAGTCTCGTTATGGACAAGTCCCACGAGTTTCTTAGTGACGTTCAGGATAATTTATTTACTTTAGGTTTCATCTGATACTATTCTGATTTTGTTTTTAAATACTTTTAAATTGTGTTTTTCATTTTGAACTATGCTTGTAATTATTCCTTTTTTTTATTTTGCAGTCTGTTTTTTCTCATAGATTGCTTAATGGCTGGTTTCATAAGTCCTCTAACGCGGCATTCCTTAATTTATCTAGTGAATTTAGTTTTAAACAGCTTTTACTACAGCAATCGTTTTCGAAAACTATGTACATCTTTGAAAATTTTTTATCTCTTCTTCATTTATTAGGCAATTACGTCAAATTGTGGACGAGCGGGTTTTGAAAATAATTTGCAAACGCACATTGCCGGGCCGTTTTTTTCTATTTAAAAGAACATCTGAACTCAAAAATAAACCTTATAGTCCTAACAGTGGTGCCCTTTTCACCAAAATTGTGGGAGCATTAGAGCCAAAAAAAGTAAAGTACATCCACAAAACATTCCACAAAAAAGTAATTAGAATAGAAATTTTACTGTAAACAAAACAATTACTGAAAACAAATATTGAGTCATACAAGAGTTTGAATTGAATAAATCAGTCAATTAACAGAAATAACTAAATGATAAAAAATGAGATATTATTAATAAACAGTTGCAGTTGAGAACACTAAGAACAACTAGTTGAAGAAAACTATTCAACTAAAAAGATAAAAACTACAGTTGGGAATTGATATATGAGCTGAATAATTTTTCTATTATTGATGGTTGTTTAACATCGCACAACAATGTTTAACAATTGTGAAAAAATAATTTTTGGAATGACTTTTTTTCCATTTTGAATAATTTAACAAATAGGAAAACTTGCTAGTTTAGGCCTTGGCATATAAAAAAGACCATATGCGATTCATTTAGTCCATAAAAAAGACTTTGACACGAAATTAGTGGTCTTCTCGATTTCACCTGTTCCCAAGTTTATTCTGCTGGATTTTTTTGAGCTTGAATCAACTATAACTATAATGCCAGAATTTTGCTCGCTCCAAACTTTGCAAAGTGGTTGTTGATTATATCAAGTTCAAATGAGATGCTGTTATCAGGATATCACACGTGCAAGAGCACCAAAGACTGTATTCCTCCCCAGTGGATCTGCAACGGAGTGGCCAATTGTCAAGACGGAGGAGATGAGTCAAACGATACCTACAATTGTGCCCAAATCACACAAGACAGGAAAAAGGTTTGCTTCCAGTTTTTTTGACTGTATATTACCCTAAGAACGGAAAATCTTCAAAAACTGTGGAAAAACTTATTATCGATAAAACGGACCATATATGGAAAGTTAGGTTTCATGGCAAATTCCCAATGTCAAACTTAATAAAGTAGTTTTGTATGCCGATTTATTAACCATCGCCAAAAAACCCTTGGTAATAAAAACAAGATCATGAAATGGTTCGCATGTGGTCCCTTATATTGTAAAAAAAATTGGCCAGCGTGTGACCTAATTCAGACTGCTATGTACGAATTGAGAGAAACGTTGTAGTTAATACCGGTTATAGTGCGGGTTGGGTGAGGTCTTTGCAAACATTTAATTGTAATATATTATTGTAATAATAAAAGTGTCGAAAAAGTACATTTCATCACAAGTCAAAGCAAATACCTTCAATTCATAGCAAATTTGGCAACAATTGATGGCTGCTTTTTTTCGCATTCATGTAGATTTTTTTCTGTTTATTATTTTTGCAGCGTAATTTAGTAGATAAAAGACTATTTTAGTAGTAAAAATACTAAACTATTTATATGTTTATGTGGTGATTCTTGAAATGTAATTATTTAACCAAATTTTTTTGTTATGGGTACTGCAAAATTTTAAATTAACTTTTTATAAGGATTTTTGACCCATTGACCCCTGCCCCTCTCCTCGCGACGCAATGCCCCCCCCCCCAGCTATGAAACAGGCGCCTTTACGTATAGTAAATCAATGTGTTCCCAGGGTGAGGTGGTCGAAATTTGATTCTACAATTATAGTCTGGGGGGATGGCCTTATATGCGTTAAAAAATGTCTGGACCATTCTTATTTTATTCACGCTATTTCTAATCATAATCTCACTCTCTTGAATCATAAAAGCACATAATCGAATCACAATCCCAATGCGTGTGACTATACATCGCGTTAGTGCGATTTATGAGCCCAGTTTTTCGGAACATAGTCCAGGAAACTCGGATTAAAAACGTTGTTGCGAATCAAAACAAAAAATCTTTCAATTAGTATAACACTTCAAATAAGGTTTCACATAACTTGCACTATAAACTGTTTTGTGGGGGAGGACAACCTGAAAGTATCCACATTTTAATCCGTCCCTGGTTGGCCTCATAGTTCAAAAAGTTATGAAATTACAACGTCATATTAAGACTTACATTAAAAGAGAAGTTGTAGTAATAAAACTTCGAATAATGACAAAGTTGTTGTTTTACCAAAATTTTGCAACTTTTTTTCAGACCCCACTTACGTGGCGAGGAGCTATGTAGTCAAATGGGTTTTTTTTGTTCGGACAATTTTGGCCGATCGATAAGTTCCTCTTAGAGAAATGTGAGTGGTGTCATTAAAAAGCTCGCGTAGAATTCGAAACTATAAAGATTTTTTTGAATTCATTTTTTGAAGCAGCTATCAAGGATTGAAATTTTGTGCGAACACGGGATATTTTGCACGACTTTGATCACTTTTAGTCTAATTTTTTTTTTCAAATTAAGATCTTTTTCATTGAAATATTAATTCAAAATTATATTTCACGCCACAAAATGAAACAATCTTGAGTTTCTAACA
The DNA here is from genome assembly GCF_964194025.1 of Convolutriloba macropyga. Lineage (NCBI taxonomy): Eukaryota > Metazoa > Xenacoelomorpha > Acoela > Convolutidae > Convolutriloba > Convolutriloba macropyga. The sequence goes on along the minus strand of NC_134472.1, from coordinate 71,253,230 downwards.
GATGAAAGGCGATAAAAAGACTAGTTCTGGTCTCATAGAGAAGTTTACTAGTAACGAATCGAAGTCCATTTGAGAGCTCTTTTTTAGAAAACTTTTCATATTTTTATTTTCTTGGGTGACCTAGAGACTAGTCATTTTTCAAATCTAGGTTCCGTTCATGACAAACCTGATTAACGGTCTAATGAAGCCCAATGAACAAAAAAATTCAATTTAAAGGAATCGCTCGTGTTTTTATCGACTCCGACTCTGAGTTTTTTGTAATTTTAATTGTAGTTTTGATCTTCTTTTTGAAGTTTTGCTAAATTTTTAGAGTCCTATGGCATAGTTTCGCTGACTAAAAGTGCAATAGGTTTCCTAATGAGCTTCAGGAATTGTAAGTCAGTCTCAGTAACAACAGGACCTCCTCCCTTTCTATTGCAACCGAAATTAATCTTGTTCGCAGTTTTATCTTCTCACTATTTTTTATATGACTTCAATGCCACAAGATTTCAAAAATTAAAAAAGAAACTTTTCGGACATTTTCCTACTGTTGGTTCCTCTTGAAATCAACACATTATCCTGATTTTGATCTCACTCAATGGCTTAGAGAAGACTTTCAGTGGATCTTTGATAAAGTTTTCAGAGTGAAATCTTGTGGCTTAAATGACATCGACACTTTCTTCTCGCACATTTCTACAGAATTTTTTGTTTTTGCTTCTAGTTGTTTTTGTTTTAATCATAAGACTTATTGCCTTGTCTTGTTGACTGCCTATGGATGAAAATTATCTTTAAATTCCAATCGCGACATACGCTCCAATTGAGCGTATTTATTGACTTCCTTTGAAAGCTATTGAATTTAATGTCTGTTAAGACTTTAAAATTAATTTTCCGAATTTATTTTGAAAATTAACCCCATCTTAATTTTTTTTGTGAACTGTCAGTCAGTCTCAGTGATGAACGGACCCCCTTTTTTTCTACTTCAACCAAAATAATCTAATTAGCGGTTTTATTTTTTAACTACTGGTGTTATGACCTCGATGCACGAGTTTTCATAATTTCTTTAAATTTTTGGGTATTTTTATCATATTTTAAGTTCCATTTGGAATCTTGAAACCTTATTCTAATATTGATAGTGGCATTGGCTTAGAGTTTGCGTTAATAGGATCATGAATAAAATTTTCAGAGAGAAACATAAGGTTTAAATTGCTTCGACACTTCCTTCTCGCAATTTTCTACTAATTTTCGAACTTTGCCTGTGTTTGTTGTTATTTTCATAGTTAATGACTTATTGTAGTGTACTATTGATGACTTATCTTTGATAAACATCTTTTTTGTCTCATTGAGGCGTAACTTAGCGCATTTATTAGCTTCTGTTGAAAGCTATTGAATTTAATGACGTTGAAACTACGGATTTTCTCAAAAACTTGGCGCTTTTAATGTATTTATTCAAGTTTGTTAATTTATTGGAGTTAAATTGTTAATAAAATCCAATTGCTGTTAACAATTTTATTGAAAGAGTTATAGAAAAGTTGACATTGAAAAGTTCTTTTTCAATGGCTCCGACACTTTTCTCGCTCAATTTTTTTTGAATTTGCTGTTTTTGTTTTTTTATATTGGGTAGCCGTAAAAAGCTGACAGGTTTCTCAATATTGTAATTGAGGATTAAATGATCGATGTTATCCGAAGTGATCAGTTTATTGCGAATAGTCATAAAAACTAAGATGTTAAACGTTTTTAAGATTTTAGAGTAATTTTCAGTTTTTGTTGTTCCTTTCGTCAAATTGTAACTTATTCTCATCATTGTGAGGTCCCATACAGTTCCATGTATTTAAGAATTAACAAGTTTACTGATTTTCTGCTGTAACTGATATTTTGTTTGTTGGACATTATGCGTTTTCATAAAAAATTATTTGAGTGGTGTATATTTGTTTTTTTTTATGTTCTTTTAGCACAATCGCTTAATAACAGATTCCAATGATTTTCAGACGTGGACAATTCGATTTATTTTTTCATTCAGTATAGTTTTTGTTGAATTATTTTAAATTGATCTTAAAAAAACATACGTAATATTCAAATAATAGCTATTGATTTTATTGGCTTCACTAATTTGTGTTTTCGCAACGTTTGTAATTTGTAGTTTGCATTTTTTTTGAGTTTTTCTGCATCTTTGGTCCGTTGCTATGGCTTAGTTTAACCAGAGACAGATTCTATTGGTTCCATTATGCTTCTTTACTAAATTTTTTAAGAGTAATTTCGTTAAAAGCTAATTATTTTTAAGACTTTTGAAATCCTTTGGTTTAAAAATTGTTGATTGATTTTTGAATTTCGTCTCATTATTTCTTTTTTTCTCAACGTTTTACCAAGTCTTAAAAAAGAAAAATCCCATCTGATGGTTAGTTAGAGAAAAAGTAAATTTGTGTAGTTAGGTTTTTTTCTGATCGTAATTTGACGTTGTTACTAGGTGCTTTTAAATTAAGGTATTAAGTTTTTGCCATGAATTTTTTTTTGCTTCTTTTTGTTGGTGTTGTTTTTTTTTTCTCTTTGTCTTTTCAATGGCAGATCTCGTTGTAATGAGGAATGGCATTATTAATTCAATCATTAGTTTGAATGTGTAACGATTTTTTTAAACTCAAACATCTATTTTTGATTATCTCTTTGCAAAAATGTAAGTCAAAAGGCAGTTAAGTCAAACTTTTAGATGAGCGCGGGTCGGAACATCATGTGCGAACGCACATTCACGAGCCTCCTTGTTTGATTTGTGAATCCAATGAAAGTTAACATGAAATTTCTATTATTAAAACTTCTATCCAAACCGGGTGAGCTGTTGTTGTAGAATGTGTCTGACGAAGATGCCTTTTGTCTGAAAGGGTTCATCGGTTGTCCGAAGGAATATCTCTGTGCAGTTGCATGCGATGGAATTGGAGAGTGCCTCTATTATCCTGGTAAGTGAGATCTGTATCGTTCATTCATTCATATGCACCTTCTGCGAAGATTGGGATTGTTTTGAAATTGGACGGTAACCCATCGCGAAGTGCTCAGATCAAAGTGACCTCTGATCAAGCCATCTTCGAGCCTAGTGAAACAAAACTTGATACACCTTGCCATGTCATGCAAGATTTTGATAACTCTTGCAAAACTTGAAACAACTTGCCAAGATCTTGATAGACAAACGTTTCTTGGAACACCTTGTTATAAGATCTTGACAAGATCTTATCAAGACATGTCAAGAAATTTTCTTGGCGTAACTTGATAAGATCTTGAAAATTCTGGCACATAGAAAATTTTGTTTGTAAGCAAACGACTTCCTAACGATATTTAACTTTGACACGACAATGCGACGATTCAATGTAACGCGAAAAGGTCCCAGGCGTGATTCAGAGTCTGATCAGGTCAAATACAAGGCTGCTAAGAGAGCACTCCAGAGTCGATCTCTGAGGTTTCCATTGACGAGAAAAACCACGACTTGGAGGTGTCTGCCCAGAGAAATCCCAAGTCTTGGGTCTCTCTGCCAAGAGAAGGTCCAAGTCTTGGGTCACTCTGTGCAGAGTACAACCAAGACTTGGTGACCTCTTGGCAGGCAAGACACAAGACTTGGGATTTCTCTTGGCAGAAAGGATCCAAGACTTGATTTTTTTTCCTGGACAGAGGGTTAGAATGGTGCATTTTCTAGGATCATGGGCACTTTTAACATAAGTTTGAGTACCCTAAAGTACAAATAAAGCACCAATTATGATTATGAATGCTATTTAAACTATGTTCGTGGCTCTTGGTAAGGTATGGTCACCTTTTCAAGGCCGAAGAGTTCCTTAAAAATACAAATTCAATAATCACTGTTGAAGAGAAAGGAAGAGCTATAGCTAAAAAAACCATTACAATACCAAACATTACAAATATTATAATGTGATTTAAACCCAGCTTGTTTTACTTGCCTTAGTTTAAGCTTGCTAAGTGGGCTCCTTCAATTAATTCGCACATTCGTCGGCTTCTCTTGTGCTGAACTAGAAATTTGTGAAAGAAAACAGAAAAGGTTGGTAGCATTAATGTTATTTTTGCTTAAATCTAATTCAGCTGAACATTTGAATACTTTTCACGAAAAAAAATTACGTTTGCTTTCAAAACCATGCACAACTTATTTTTTTGTTATAGTCACTGTTTTGATAATTTCGATTGCATCAACAATTGTCTTAGCCCCTAGGGTTGTAGCAAAACATCGATAAAAAACACAAACAAGAATCTCCCAAGTCTTATTATTGTTTCGTAAATTATATCCATAGCCATGACATCAAAAGAACGTTTATT